>NW_005871102.1:1139866-1267455 GCF_000147115.1 Myotis lucifugus
CTTCTCCTCCACCCGCCCCCCAGAGCCCGGAAAAAGCCAAAAACCCGGGGGGGGGGGTGGTGGGGGGGGGTAGAGGGAGTCTGGGAACTCTCAAAACCAGGGCCACACCACACTGCCCCACCATTACCAGGCCAGCTGGTCACATAGGGACTCCCACCATCAGGGCATTTTCGAGCAATCGCAGAGGGAAAGGAGAGCAGGTCAGAGAAAATAGGAACGTACCTACGGCACCACCTACAGGGGGAAAGGAAGTAAGCTACCTATCGGCCTGCAGAATTGTTGAGCAATTCACCTGTCGGTCATTAGCAAACCAACAAACAAGATCAGGTGAGGATGTGAAGAGAAGGGAACCCTCACGCACAGATGGCGGGAATGCAGACTGAAGCAGCCGCTATGGAAACCAGTACGGAGGTTCTTCCAACAACTGAACACAGAACTACCAAACCACCTAGCGATCCCACGCCTGGGCGTTTTCCAAAGAAAACGAACTCTAATTCGAAAAGCTATCTGCACCCTACGTTCACTGCAGCATTATTTACAATAGCCAAGATGTGGAAGCAACCTAGGGGTCCATTCATAGGTGAATGGATAAAGTGGTACATATATACAATGAAATGTTCCTCACAGGGAAAAAATCTTGCCATTTGCAACAACATGGGTGGACCTAGGCAGTGATGGCGAACCTATGTCACCTCTGACACGCAAACTCATATTTTGGTTGATTTTTCTTTGTTAAATGGCATTTAAATATATAAAATAAATATCAAAAATATAAGTCTTTGTTTTACTATGGTTGCAAATATCAAAAAATTTCTATATGTGACACGGCACCAGAGTTAAGTTAGGGTTTTTCAAAATGCTGGCACGCCGAGCTCAAAAGGTTCACCATCACTGATGGAGGGTATTATGCTCAGTGAAGTAAGTCAGAGGAAGACAAGTACCACATGATTTCACTTATGTGTGGAATCTCCTAAACACACACACACACACACACACAAAGAAATTAAACTAATGGCTGCCAGATGGGGTCTAGGGGATGGGTGATAAATTGGCACGCGGACACAGGTTACTACAATTAGTGAGATGACCACATTGTAAAGTATGCAAATGTCAGATCACCGTAGTGTACACCTAAAACTAATATAAGTAATATAATTTTGTATGTAAACTAAATAAAATTTAAAACCTAGGTAATACATGTTTACTAGGTATTTTCCTAAGTTTTGAATTAGGTTAAAATTCGCTCGCTCTCCCGCCGAGTCCCCCTGCACCTGTAGCTCAGAACACACGCTCACAGCGTCGTTGCTTTTCTCCCGTGAAACCTGTGAAGGAAGGAACCCTGACTCTACTACCTTCTCCATCGCCACCGCCCCCAGGCCGGGGCTGGGGACACAGTGCAGGCGAAAGACACCGAAACACACGAAACCGTAAGGATAACGACCACGCAACAGGGCGAAATGTCAAGCTCACTGCCAGGCCTGGACCCCCACAAAGCATCTTACCAGTGAAGTGCCGCGATGACGCTGTCCCCCACGCCGGCGTCACGAGTCATTCTTCAAAGCTGGGCCCAGCACGTCGCCGAGACTGACATCCCCTGAGGTACAAAAGCCGCCCAAAGGGCGGCTAAGGGCGAGGCCGGCCCACGGGGACACTTCCGCTCCCTGGAAGCCGGGGGGAGCGCTGCGACTTCACCCTGCGGGACAGCTCCGCGGACCCGGCCACCAGCTCTGCGACTCTCGCTCCTGCCGAGTCGGCCTCTGCCCGCGGAGGGGAAGGGCAAGGGACAGGGCGTCCCACCTGGCACGCTCCACCGGAGCCCCTCGGGTGCCAAGGCAAGGCCAGCCCAGCCGCCAAAAGCCGCCGTTGAAAATCCGCAATTCACTCGCCCGCCGCCGCCGCCGCCGCCGCCGCCGCCGCCGCCGCCTCGTTTAAAATCGTTTCCCGACTCACACTGCGGCCCGACGCCGGAAGCCTCCCAGGCGCGAATTCCAAGTCAGTGAAGCAACTACGGTCGCCATTTTTACTGAGGGCACGTTCGAGCAATCTAACCATTAGCCTCACGTTTGAAAGCGCGCCGCGACGGACAGCGGTTTCCCACCGGCGCGAAGCTTTCCTTCTAATTTCCGGCCGCACTAAGCATGGCGGCGGGGCCTCCGCTCTGATTGGTTGATCGACTTCACCGTAGTCTTGGGCGCTCGCGAGCGCTTTGAGGAGTGCTTGGCTCACCCTGCCGCTGTGCCGGGAGAATCGGACCCTCACAACGTTTTGGATTTGCCCTCTTCCTCATTTTGAATATCCGAGGTCGGCGCCAGAATTGAAACGCGAGGCTGGGTTCTCCCTGTTTCCCGGTTCTGCCGCGGGAACCTTTGGGGAAGCGCGGAAGGAAAGGAAGGGCGTGCGCTTGATGACCGGCCCCTTCAGTCTCTCCCTGGGCGTGGGGTTCCCTCTTGCGCCGCTGTGAGGACGCGTCCTTGTACATCTGGCCGCAGCTGTGTTTGTTAGCAGAAGTGGAAACTGATGCATGGAGAAGGAGAGAAAGGTCTTTCTTCTACCCACTCCCCAAGGACCCCAAAGACCTTGTAAATCGATCCGCTGTCCAGACACGTGTACTTGAATGTTCAGCGGAGGAGGGCTTAAATACTGGAGCAGAACGTGGGAACTCCTAGGATTTTAAGGGATTCGCGTGTATTTCCAAAAATGATCGTTGACCACCGTCCAGCACCGGCAGTGTGGGATCCGTGAGCGTCTCGCCCTCCAGCGGCATCAACATGTTCTCCAGTTGGTTACCTGGGCTAAATAGGGGTTTGGCCACACCCACCGGAAGGATCGCGCAGCTGGTCGGCCGGTCTCTTTCTAGAAGTCTGCAGCTGAGCTCACGAAGGAGCGTTCCAGGTGAAAGCAGTGAGGAGCTCGTGACCTCCGGACCGCACTTTCTCCTGTTCTCCATTCCCCGCTAGTCTTAACTGGATGGATGGTCTTAATGTAAAAGCAGATCATTCACCCTCTTCCTTTCTTATACTATAGTGTGTGTGTTGCCTGGAATTTAAAAAGACCAGAAAATGAGCCACATAGATAGGCTTTCAGTTAATGCTACTAAATCTCAAAATTTGTAAGTGTACATGGTGACTGTTCCACTTTCACACTAAAGTTAGTCACTGCACCATCCAACTTCCGTGATTCCTAAGGTCCTATTGGGTATGGGGAGGATCTGTGCTGAGCTATTAAGAATAGGGTAATTTTAGGTCAATGCAAATGCTTGGTGATGAAGAAAATTTTGATTTCCTAACATAAGGCAAAAATTTAAGACAGTTATTTAGTTGGCTTTTGACACATTTACCTTTGACATTATAGATTTAATAGTGATTGAATCAAATTACGTACTTAGATTTACTTTATAAATTTTATCCATGGACATGAAATACCTAAGATGATGTGACTTGAAGTCTTTATTTTTAAGCAGTTTGGAAATAGATTTTTAATCTTGCTTTTTTCTTTTTTCTTTAGAACTCAGTAGCTTTGTTGCCCGGACCAACACATGTGGAGAGTTGCGTTCTTCGCACTTAGGCCAAGAAGTCACCTTGTGTGGATGGATTCAGTACCGAAGGTAAATTGACACAGACGGTGTAAGAATGCATAGTGTTGTCAGAAGAGTAAAAGCTTTGCAACTCCTACAAGATTCTCAAAATTCCTTAAGTTGTCCATTTTGTTTTGAAAGGCCCAAAAAGTGTTACTCTGAGTAAGTATCCCTAGCATATGTTGAAGGGTATAATAAGGAAGTGTGATCCACCAATGAACAGAAATGCCCCTTGGTTTACAAGGGTTGAAGTCTCCTGACAAGAAAATTCTGAGACGTCCTAAATTAAATTACTGCAGGTCAGAGGGTGAAGGAAGAGATAAAGGGGTTAATTGGTTAACAGCTATAGTGCAAAACCAACAAAAGACTGCTCACACTCCTTAGTGCAGTGGTCGGCAAACTCATTAGTCAACCGAGCCAAATATCAACAGTACAACGATTGAAATTTCTTTTGAGAGCCCAATTTTTTAAACTTAAACTATATAGGTAGGTACATTGTTATTAACTTAATTAGGGTACTCCTAAGGCTTAGGAAGAGCCACACTCAAGGGGCCAAAGAGCCGCATGTGGCTCGCGAGCCGCAGTTTGCCGACCACGGCCTTAGTGTATGTTGGAATTATAATTAACAGTCAGGTGGCATTTCTGAGATTATATAAAAAGAGTGAATAGCCAGGCCTGTGAGACCCCAGCAGCCTCTGCTTCTTGTTCACACATGAGCTTTACAGATTCTGCGGCTGTGCCCTAGCCCATAGTAGCCCTGCTTCACCTTCACCTATTCCCTTTGTCTATAGCTAATGTTCGTTCTCTCAGAACGGCTCCAAGCAAGTCAAACGTGAGGCGTACGGGCCCCATGCCTCATTTATTTAAGGCGTCACACCTTTCTCCCTGTTTCAGGTATAAAAACATTTGCAAAATTCGGGGATAACGGACATGCTGTTTTTTTTTCTATCTAACCATGCTGCTCCATGCCCCAAGACCAGTCTTTTTTTGTGTTGTTGTGGTTTTTGTTTTTTGGGGGTGTTGTCTTTTCTTGTCAATGGCCTAATAAACACTTTCTTTTAAAAAGACTTTCAGCCATGGAATTTAACTTTTTAGTTTAAAACTCCCAAAGACTAGTAATTGAGAATAGGCCAGCTAGTAAGCTCCAAGAGCATAAACAAGCTTATTTTATTCTAAATTTAGGTAGAGAACATGATTCTTTAAGATTAGAGCTCTTTTGTTGTTGTATTCTAGAACATTTCTGAATAATACAGTAATTCACATTGAAGAAATCCAAATATATAGATAGTGTGACCTCTTTAAAGAATATGTCCCAAATAGATGGACATTTGACCCATAAATTTGTTGATTTTATCTTCTCAAAATCAGAGGAGGTGCCCAGCCAGCATAGCTCACTGATTGAGCATCGACCTATGAACCAGAAGGTCATGGTTTGATTCCCAGTCAGGGCACATGCCCGGGTTGCGGGCTTGATCCCGTTGGGCATGCAGGAAGCAGCAGATCAATGATTCTCTCTTATCCTTGATGTTTCTATCTCTCCCTCTCCCTTCCTCTCTGAAATCAATATATATATATTTTTTTAAAACTCAGAGGAGGCTTTCTGAACCTCTTGTTGGATAGTAAAGACAATATGAAAAATGTAGATTGAATGCTAAAAATGTTGGGGTTTGGGGGACCTTTTGATGGTTTATAGAGATATTAAATTAGTAGTTGGACCTCCTCTAGAAAATTTTAGATTGTATCTTTTTTTTTTAGGAAAAGGCTTTATATTGTTGTACTTCAAAAATGTCCAATCAGATGTTTTTAGTATCCTAAAATATTCTCTTGGATTTTAATATGTGGAAAGTTTTCAAATTTAATAAAATTTTCTTGTAAAGACCTAAGCCAGTGATGGCGAACCTTTTGAGCTCGGCGTGTCAGCATTTTGAAAAACCCTAACTCAACTCTGGTGCCTTGTCACATATAGAAATTTTTTGATATTTGCAACCATAGTAAAACAAAGATTTATATTTTTGATATTTATTTTATATATTTAAATGCCATTTAACAAAGAAAAATCAACCAAAAAAATGAGTTCGCGTGTAACCTTTGACACACATGTCATAGGTTCACCATCACTGACCTAAGCCAATGAAAGTTAAAACATTTTTTAAATCTTTTCATTAATAAGCCATCTGGATAACATTAGTAAGCTGAATATCTATATATATAAAAGCCTAAGCGACCGAATGACCAGTGGACCGGTCACTATGATGCGCGCTGACCACCAGGGGGCAGACACGCCACACAGGAGCTGCCACCTGGTGGTCAGTGAGCTCCCACAGCCGACCTCCCGTGGCCAGCCAGCCCCAATCGGCCCTAATCACCAGTCAGGCCGAGGGACCCCACCCATGCATGAATTTGTGCACCAGGCCTCTAGTATAGCCAATAAGAATTAAAAACAGAAGTTTTTTGGGGTTTTTTCATTAATAAGCTACATAGAGCCCTGGCTCAGTTGGTTGGAGTGTCATCCCATATACCAAAAGGTTTCGTGTTCGATTCCTGGTCAGGGCACATACTGAGGTTTCAGGTTTGATCCCCAGTCAGGGTGCATTCCAGAAGCAACTCATCAATGTTTCTCTCTCGATATTTTTTTTTCTCTCTCTCCCTTCCTTTCTCTAAAATCAATAAACATATCCCTAGGTGAGGATTAAAAAAAAAAGCTACATAGAAAATTTCATGACTACCTATATATATAAAAAGCTAAGTGTCTGTCCATCCTACCAGTTATGATGTGCACTGGCCATTTAAAAATGAACAGCACCACAGACCTGGCGCCGACAAACCAATGCTCAGCTTCCTCCAAGTGGGACACGGGCTCCACCACCACCCGGAGCAACACCAAATCACAGCCAACGCCGCCAAGACCCCATGGCGCAAAATGCAGCCCACAGCCCAGCCCAGCCCAGAAACGGTCACTGTGGGCGCGGGGTAATAACATCACGTAGCAACGCCCAGCTTCCTCTCCCTAGTGACTAGCATCCTTGGAGTTTCTTCAGCCCAGGAACCCAACTTGCTTTATAGCCAGGTGCAAACATTTTATAGTTTAACCAAATGTTTGTGAAGCTTTTTCCCTTGCCTCATCTCATTTGATCCTCACAGAAGTCCTGGAGTAGATAGATAGGAGACTCGGTAGAATCCCATTTTCTTTTCATTAGCAAGATGCGAATATCGATATTAAAATATCAAAATATTTCTTATAATTAATTTCCTTTCAATGTGCATGAACCTGTGCACCAGGACACTAGTAGTTAATACAAACACATATTATTTATTATAATAAATGTGAGAAATTATATGGATCTTTTGTTTGTTTAGTTTGCTTTGCCTGCTTAAATTTTGGGCTCAGAGATTTTATCCTAACGTGTTCATTTTCTTCATTAATCAGGCAAAACATCTTCCTGGTGTTAAGAGATTTCCAGGGGCTTGTTCAAGTTCTCATTCCTCAGGATGAGGTAATGGAAGGTTTCTTACTGTTACTAAAAGCCTCTTTGATGCTGTGGTCAGGGTAACTAAATACGTTTGAGGTTTGAAATTCAAAAGTTAATAAAAAGTTAAAAAAATACAAACAACATTGAGACAAATGACAAACTGGGGGAAAATGTTCATCACAAACATACACCTATATAAATATAAATGAGACATTTGTTAATGAGCACATCAAATACAGGGGCTAATTTTGCTAATATCTAAAAGGTTACTATAGATCAAATTAAAAACAAAAACAGTGACCCAGCAGAAATATGAACCTAGGACATGAATATAAAATTTACAGAAAAGAAAAAGAAAATATAAATGGCTTTTAGATGTATGAAATATGCCCGACTTCACTCATAGGTAGAGAGAGAACTACACAGAATTGTTATTTTTGACACACAGATTGACAACACACTGCTTGGGAAAACAAGTGTTCCTACATTCATGGAGGGAGTCCAAATGGCACTAGTTCCATAGAGGGCAATTTGGCAACATCAAAACTAGAAGTGCATCTATCCTTTCAACCATCCCTTCCACTTCTAGTCAGTTATCTTACAAGCATCTTACACCTAGACTTACACAAATGCAAACTGACATAAATATAAGGTTTTTCATTGCGGGATTATTTTTAATAGAAACAAAACAATTGGGGAAAACCTAGTTGTTCCCCCAATAAGAGAGTGACATAAAAAATGCACATCCTGAGAGCCATAGAAAAAAGGTTAAAGTAGCTCTTTATGAACTAATATGGAAAAAGAAAGGTATGTTGATAGAGGAAACAAAACAGGAGTGCTATCATCTGTATTAAAAAGGAGGTGTGCATGTGTGTATTCATGATGTGTCCCTGGAAGGATCCGTGAGTGTCTGGGAAGAGAAACTAAAGGGCAAGGATAGGAGGGAGACTTCACTGTATATCTGTTCGTTTCCTTTGAAGTTTGAGCCCTGTGAAGGTACTACTTGCTAAAAATAATTACCATTAAAATTAGATGAAATAAAGCTCTCTCATCGTAGTTGTTGGGCAACATTGGTTTCTATTGTAATGCTTGTATGCCTAAGAAAAAATTTATTTACTCAGCTTTTAGTGTTTGAAATAAGAGCAATGAATTATCTCAGGATCTAGAAATGAGCATAGCTAACCTTCAGACTCCGTTATTGCTGTGGGACTTAACTGACCCGAAGACTAACTCTGGAAACAGTTGCCTTTCAAGTATGTATGTGGGATTTGTTTGCATTAATCGTTTCTTTCCTTATTTCCCTTTAAGGAAAACATTGTTACACTCTTAGTTAAGAGTTTGACTTGCTGTATTAACTGGAGTCAAAATTGTGAGGCAGTGATCGCTTAGGCAGCACATATAGTAAAGTTGAAACGATACACAGAAGGTTGGCATGGCCCCTGCAGGTCGTGATCCGTGTTAAAAAAGAAAAAAATTGTGAGGCAATTTACCAAGTTCTTTAATAAAGTCATTAAGGGCAGCCCCAGTATTTACAGCAATTAAGCTCTGAGTATTATCATTTTTCTAAACCATAGACTAGAGTTAGCACAGATTCCTTTAAATTCATGTGTTTCTTGGAACTGTTTTCCCCTCTTTTTCTGTAGTCCGCTGCTTCCGTGAAGAAGATTTTATGTGACGCCCCCATGGAATCTGTGGTGCAAGTGTCTGGGACAGTGGTTTCCCGGCCTCCAGGACAAGAGAACCCAGTTAGTAGTTTAGACACTGTATCTGTGTAAATTTCACCGTATACACTTGCACTGTCTGTCTACACATTCAGGCAACAGAGGCTGAGCACCTATTGGACATCAGGCACTAAAGCTCTGTAAGTTCTATGAATGAACCTGCAGATTTCAAAATCTTCACTATAAACACACACACTGATATAAATATGCATGTTAAGATATTTGTTAATGATCATATCAGCCACAGGTATGCATAAGAATGTCAAAATCATGTACAGACATTTAGACTACACACTAAGCACCTGTGTACTTTACATACATAAGTAAATCATGTATTTTACAAATGTTCACTGTGTACATATCCTGGTGAGTAAATTTTTAAATAGGTCTCTTCTCTCTCTTTAAGAAAATGCCAACAGGTGACATTGAAATCAAGGTTAAAACAGCTGAACTTCTGAATCCGTGCAAGAAGCTGCCCTTTGAAATTAAGGACTTTATGAAGGTGCCATCCTCTGTTATTAATAAAACTAGTAGCCCTGTGCACGAATCCATGCGCCAGTAGGTTGCTGCTGCCCTCCTGTAGCTCTCCACCTGCTGCCCCGCCCTCCTGTAATTCCCCTCCCCCCTCCCCCCTCATAGCTTGCTGCCCTGCCCGCTCCTGTAGCTCTCCGCAGCCTGCTTGTACCTCGCTGGCCCACCCTCCTGCTGATCTGTGATCTGGTTGTGAAGCGCTTGGTCGTTACGCCTCAGGGTGTAACGGCTAATTAGCTTATTCCTCTCTTATTATATAGGATAGAGCAGGGGTCCTCAAACTACGGCCTGCGGGCCACATGCAAATACAAATATTGTATTTGTTCCCGTTTTGTTTTTTTACTTCAAAATAAGATATGTGCAGTGTGCATAGGAATTTGTTCATAGTTTTTTTTTAAACTATAGTCCGGCCCTCCAACGGTCTGAGGGACAGTGAACTGGTCCCCTGTTTAAAAAGTTTGAGGACCCCTGGGATAGAGTATCTAAAGAATGTTGATGACCAATAAAATGTTTTCAAGTTTTTTTTAAGAAAAACTTTAACTTCCATGGCATTAAGCATGTTGTTATAGATGTATCATGAATTGTTAGTTCCACAATTTCTTGATGAACCCTTCTTAAATAATGACAATTCATTAAGCTGCTGGAGTTCCTAAACACGTGGACTGCTTATCAGACAGCTTGAAACATGATTCTGTCTTTAAGACTTGGGTTATTATTGCCCTGGCCAGTGTGCTTCAGTGGGTAGTGTCCACTGGGGCACCAAAGGGTCTCCGGTTTGATTCCCGATCAAGGGTACATACCTGGGTTGCAGGTTCATTCGTTGGCCCCAGTTGGGGCATGTGCAGGAGGCAACCAATTGATGTGTCTGACATCGATGTTTCTCTCTCTTTCTCTCTTCTCTTCGGGTGTTATTGTGTTCATGTCTTTTTGCTGCTTGTTTACATTTTGAAAGGAAATTTATGTCTAGCTTGGACATGGCCAAATAGCATAGGAGATCTTGCATCTATTAAGTTTAAACCTCTAACAGTGAAAAAGTGTTGGCTTGATTTCCCAAGCATATAAATATTACTGTAATTCAGGATGTTCTTTACCATTTTGAGGGGTTGATGAAGCTAGACAGCACTGGGTATGCACCCCCAGATAAATCTCAGCTATGTCACAATTATCTATAGTTGTAGACCTGCATAGTCCGAGTGCGTAAACTGGTCAATACAGGGATTTTTAAATTAATTGCAAGGCCTCTTAGTCTTCCATTTTAAGTTCCCAATACTTAATCTTTTAATTAGAAAAGGCAGTGTAATTACAGAGTTGGCCTTGGGGGGAGGTGGGGAGAAATACCCAGTTAATCTTTCAGAAAGATAAGTGACAGTTCTTCTGTTTCTAGTATCAAGGAAATAAGCTACATCAGGAAAAGGGCTTTAAGAGCCCTTTTTTTTAATAAAAAGTTGTCAGCACAGAGATTTACAGCCTGGAAAGTAAGCAAAAGTCCCTCTGTTGTTCTTTGCATTTCTTACACTCTCAGTCCCATTCAGGTGATAAAGTTGTAGTTGTTTTTTACTCTAGTGTAAATTATAAAAAGATCTTTGAAGACTCAATTACAGGTTTAACTGAATGGATAAATGTTTAGTATGATAGCCAAATTTCAGTCAGTGAAGGGTCACTAATAATCCTATATAATAAAAGCCTAATATGCAAACCGACTGAACGGCAGAATGACCGGAGGAACAACCGGTTGCTATGATGCGCACTGACCACCAGGGGGCAGATGCTCAATGCAGGAGATGCCCCCAGCCCACAGGCCCCAGGCCGGTCAAGGGAAGTGTCAGCGGGGGCTCCCTGATGGCCCCGCCAGTCGCCCCACAGATCGGCCCTGGTCGCTAACCCAGGCCTAGGGACCCTACCTGTGCACGAATTTCATGCACCAGGCCTCTAGTCATGAATAAAAAAAATGTAAGCTCTGTGCCAGTAACAAACTTAGGAATCAAGGGTGGCGGTGTATATCCAAATGGTGGGAGCTAAAGATAAAGTTTTTGAAATTTCACACTCTGTATCTAAAGTTAATATCTTGTTAATATTTGAAAAATATTTAAACATAAAAATCTTTAAATTTGTTTAGAAAACAGAAGCTCTTCGTTTGCAATATCGCTACTTAGACTTGCGCAGTTTCCAAATGCAGTATAACCTGCGGCTGAGGTCCCAGATGGTCATGAAAATGCGGGAATATCTCTGTAATCTACATGGTAAGGGAGATGCCTGCATGTTCTTGGAGCTTTTTAGCATCTCTTCTGTTCTGTTCAATAGTTTTACTGTATCCTCACGTTAGCATCATTGGGTCCGATGTTACCAGAGGTCTGGAATTCACTTAATGTGTAAAGCAGTTTTTGAAGTTTAATTTCCATGTATTTTGTCCTAAAGCATAATTTAGTAATTTAGAGCATAATTTCGCTCCCTACTGGGTCACAGATACAGCCTTTTAAAGGTGATAGTGCATGTTACCTTAAGTATTTCCCATCACTACTGAAGGTCAGACAGCCCTTTGGTTGTTACACCTGTAAGTTTTTTAAATTCTTTGTCATGCTTAAGTAGCATTTGTTGTGAGCTCAGAAATGTCATGGGAATTAAATTTGACTCTTTAATTAGTCCTGGGGTCTTTTCCTACTATATTTATGTTTTTTATGTTATTTTTGCTATGCTAGCAGAATATTTAAAAAAGCAAAACAATTCATAGACAAGGATCCATTAAGTAAGAATTATTTCATTACAAAAGTATCAACTCTGTGAACAGAATAGGAGGATTTCATGAAAATGTTCAGCTTTCTTCTTGGGTTTATAGAAACCAGCATCAGTGGGCTTGGTAACTTTTCCAGTCAAAATTCCTAATTAAGAGTAGCCTCAGATTATTGGACTATACCATAAACATCATATTTGACAAATTCTATCTATTAAATTCAAATGTCTCTCTCTCTCTTTTTAGGGTTTGTGGATGTAGAAACACCAACATTGTTTAAGAGGACTCCAGGAGTACGTATCAACTTACTATAATGTCCTATTAGTTAGGAAACTGGACCACTTTGCATTTATATTCACTTGGTTTTACTTCTTTTACTGCCTCAAGATAATCACATTATCCAGATTTCCTTAAGAGCTGAGAAAACTGCCAGTGAAGCAGAGGTGCTAACAGGCAAAGCCCTGTCTGAGTCCCACCTGCTCACATTCCATTTTCTCTCTGGGAATGTGAGTGGATCCTGTTGCCAAGGCCCCACGCTGCACCCCCACCCCCAACCCCAGTGTGTATGCCTCCCTCAACTGAGGTGGACACTTAAAGACCCTGAGCCTGCCCTTCTCACCTGCAGCAGGGCCTTAGGAACTCGGAGTTGGGGTTTCGCCATCCGTGCTCCATGGTCTAGGAGAGAAAACAGGACTTAGGGCTGAGCAGAAGTCACGCCTACTGCTTTGGGTACAGCAGCTCATTGAACCAGGTCTGAGCACGCATTGTAGCCCTGTGTTCTCTAGGTCTCAATGATATTCACCTAAAAGGGGTTCATAGGCTAGTTTCCAGGACCCAACACACTCCCCAATCCTTGGATTTGCATTGGGTTTCCCGGGCATTTTAATTCAGGATGAACCTTTTCACATGGAAAATGCTAAAAGAAGCTTAGGAACAAGTAAAATAGCATCTTCTAGCCATTCAGTTCATAGAGATGTTGAAGAGTTGAGTGCAAAAGCAGGGTGGGAGAGGGTAAAGAGGGGATAAATGGTGATGGAAGGAGACTTGACTTGTGAACACACAGTGCAATATACAAACTATGTATTATAGAAAATTATACACCTGAAACCTATATAATTTTTATTGACCAATGTCACCCCAATAAATTTAATTTTTTTAAAAAAAGAGTTGCGTGCAACAAATGTGTGAGGTAAGTGAACTAATCTGGGAATATTAGAAATAGGCCAAGGCAAGGCCACTCATACTTCTTCAGAATCCTTCTGACTGTTCTCACTTTTTTATTCTAAATGTCAAAACTAAGGGGGCGGGGGGGGAAGAAATAGGATTTTGATTGGTCATTTTAATGTGGATTTTGTTGAAGTCTTCCTTTAGGTCCTTTAGTAAAACTATATTTTTTCTTAAAAGAAAAGAGTTGAAAAAATTGTATGGGTCAATATTTTG
This sequence comes from Myotis lucifugus, assembly GCF_000147115.1. Lineage (NCBI taxonomy): Eukaryota > Metazoa > Chordata > Mammalia > Chiroptera > Vespertilionidae > Myotis > Myotis lucifugus. The sequence continues at coordinate 1,153,331 of NW_005871102.1, forward strand.
AGATAAAAATTTTTGTATTCTACTTGAGTTTTGTTTGAGTTTTATAGATGCAGATCAATAATGAATTGGTTTCCTAAATATAAATCCCTTGTTCATTAAGAACTGACATTTCTAAACCTTGATGTTCAATCTATTTATACAATATCTGGACTTATAAAACTGTAGTTTAATTTTAAAAAGCAGGTAGGAATTATGTGAATAGGAATTGAGAATTCATTTCAACAAGCATACATTTAATACCTACTATGTCCGAACATTTAAAGCCTACTGTGTGCAAGCCTTTAGGGGACTAAAAGGTGAACAAGAAATCTCTGTCATTTGAGGACTTTGCTCTTTAGTTCATTGATGAGCTGAAGTGTCAGCTTCCACCAGTTCTTGGGTTTGTTTCTTTTAATAATGTCTCCTGTCTCTCCCTCCCAACCCCTCTCTCGTTAAAAGGGTGCAAAAGAGTTTGTGATACCGTCCAGGGAACCTGGAAAGTTCTATTCTCTCCCTCAGAGTCCACAACAGTTTAAGCAGCTTCTGATGGTTGGTGGTTTAGACAGGTGAGCTTTCCTTATGCTAGTAGTTGTCAGGAAAGGAAAAGTGGGATGGGAAGGGAAAAAGGAAAAAAAGTTGCCTGCATTCTTTTTTTTTTTTTAATATAGTTTTTATTTCAGAGAGGAAGGGAGAGGGAGAGAGAGATAGAAAAATCAATAATGAGAGAGGCCCTAGCTGTTTTGGCTCAGTGGATAGATGTCAGCCGCAGAATGAAGGGTCCCGGGTTCGATTCTGGTCAATGGCATGTACCTCAGTTGCAGGCTCAATCCCTGGCTCTGGTCAGGAAGTGTGCAGGAGGCAACCAACCAATGTTTCTCTCTCTCTGTCTCACCCCCTCCCTTCCACTATCTCTTAAAAAAAAAAAAATCAATGAAAAAATATCCTCTGGTGAGATTAACAAAAAAATTAAAAAATAATGAAAATCATTGATAGGCTGCTTTCTGCACGCCCCCTACTGGGCATCGAGCCTACAATCTGGGCATATACCCTTGACCGGAATCGAACCCGGGGACCCTTAAGTCCGCAGGCCAACACTCTATCCACTGAGCCAAACCAGCTAGGGCTACCTGAACTCTTAAAAGAAGGTTAGAAAATGTATGAGCATTTGGGAAATATATGCAAAATACTCTAAAAATATGTAGTCATTCTTTAGTAAAGATTTATTGGGTGGCCACTGTGTGCAGAGCTATAAGCTAATAAATGTGGCAGGGGATTCAAAATAGAATAGCTTTTGTTCTCAAGGAATTAATGAATCTAGACAGAATAGGATAATAAATAAAACCAACTGAGATATAAACAAAAAAGGAGTACATTGAGAGTTGCAGGGTAGATATTAAGAAGTTTGAAATTATATTGCTTGGGAAGTATAAAAACTTTGTGAGCTGGGCCTCCTGGGACAGAGTTCATTTCAGCAGATTGAGTTGAGAGTTGAATGGCATAGCACAGGAAAGCTCAAGTGTATTCATGGAGCAACAAGAAGTTCAATTTGGCCAAGGCACAAGAGTCTGTGTGAAGAAGCATGATCCGCCTTGCATGCCAGTCTCATATGTGAATATCCAAAGGTGCCATTGTATATTTCTAAAGCAATATATAGAATAGTTCAATTCTGGGTCAGCTATGTATGTAACTGATTAGATTAGGACATCGTAAGAATTTTTAAATTTCTTATATGCCCTTTAGGTACTATAATTAATTTACCTCATAGCCTGCACGGCTGTGAATTTTGGGGGGAAATGTGTGTATGTCTTATTAGAATCATGACTCAATTCATGCTATTTTTCTTTTGTAGATATTTTCAGGTTGCCAGATGTTATCGAGATGAAGGCTCGAGGCCAGACAGACAGCCTGAGTTTACGCAGGTACAAAGCTATATTCACTTGTCTCTTACTCATGCAGCCTCACTACAGCCCAGTGTCTCCAGACCAGGACAGTAGTCAGATAGACTTCTCATTACATTTTATCCATCAGATATTTAGTGAAACTGGCCTGCAGTGGAGGCATTCATTATTTAACTTTTGACATATTTCATGTGTCCTTTTTATAAGGATTTTGGCCACCAACTAAGGGATGCCAAAGATCCCATAACATTTTCATAGTCATGATAAAGTTCTTAAAACACCTCTTGTACATTAAGAACTAACAGTTCTGTATGTTGATATTTACTCTGCCTACTCTGAGCACTCATCAGAGCTGCTATGATTTGGTTTCTGTTTGGTAGCATATGAATCAGTGTGATGAAGCACAAAAATCATAAGCTTTGAAGGTGGACAGCCTGGGATCAAGTGTAGCTTTACTACTTACTAGCTGTACATACATGGGCAAGTGACTTAGCTGCATGAGGCATGGGTAGTCATAGGAACTAAACAAGGGGATGATGTATGTAAGCATTCGCACAGTACCTGACATAAAACAGATGTACAGCCCTGCCAGTGTAGCTCAGTGGTTGAGTGTCGACCTATGAACCAGGAGGTCACAGTTCAATTCCTGGTCAGGGCACATGCCTGGGTTGCGGGCTCTATCCCCAGTAGGGGGCGTGCAGGAGGCAGCGAATTGATGATTCTCTCATCATTGATGTTTCTATCTTTCTCCCTCCTTCTCTGAAATTAAAAAAAAAAATTAAACACAGATGTACAATAATATTTATTCCCCCCATGTATTAAGTACTTATGTCCAAAATCCTGTGGTAACTTAAAACCAGAGAATTATATGAATATATACACAGTAATATTATGGCTGTTCAAGTTAGTTTCCATGTGTTATTTGGTTTCAGATTGACATAGAGATGTCTTTTGTAGACCAGACCGGGATCCGGAATCTAATTGAGGGTTTGCTCCAGTATTCCTGGCCCAGTGACAAAGGGCCCGTAGGGGTGCCTTTTCCTTCTATGACTTTTGCTGAGGCTTTGGCCAGCTATGGAACTGATAAACCCGACACTCGCTTTGGGATGAAGGTACTTTTGACTCTTCAGTTTCCCAGGTCTCTGCCCCCAAATAGTCCCGCAGTCTTTTGAACCACTCTGAAATTTACAACCAGTTGCACACACTGTTGTATCATATTTTCTGTTGTTACCTTAGCTTGTTACCTTTGTTGTTTTGGAGCTACAGCAAGAGAGGATAATAGTCTGTTAGCATCGCAATACCTTTTTCTATCTACTATGTTCCAAAACCAATTTTCAGACAGCAAGATTCTTGCTATAAAGTTTATATTATTGATAAATTATCAATTATATGGACACAAATGATAACTTGAAAGGAAAAACAAAAAAACCCTGTTCTTTCCTCTTCAATTTTTCTTAAGCCAACTAAAATGGCACTTGGAAGGCCATTAAGAGATATTTATCCCTTTTTTGTGGTATTTAAAGAGCTCAAACCTATGGAAAATTTTTTCAAATTATTAAGGTCAATACATATTTAACTATAAGGGTCAGGGGAGGATGTACGTGGCACAGTTTCCGTTGGCAAGCCTCTCATTATTTGCTCTTAGAGAGCAACAGCCCTTTGTCTGTGTGATGCTGGTGACATTACCGCATCTGTTCTCAGTTCAGATGCCTCAGAAATTGAGTCCTGCCTCGTCTACAAATAGGCAGTACTCAGTTCTTAGATTGAAAAACATTTGCTACACAAAGTCCTAACTGCCTACTCACAGCTGATGCCAAAAAACAAAAATTTAAATATTCCAAAACAAACACTCCTTGTTTCTTGTTTTGGAATATGGAATAGTGGTTCTTAAGTCAGACTGCTTCAATTGTGCTTCTGCCACTACTAGCTGTGTCATCTTGGGCAAGTTTTTGCCTTCTCTGTGCTGTGGTTTTTGCATTTATTAAATGGGGATAATAAGAGTGCCTCCCTTATACTTTTGTTTTACGGATGAGATGAATTAATACTATTGAAGAGTACATTAGCACAGGCCATAGTGCCCAGCCCATCCATGACAATCACTCTATATGAATGCACTTTGTAGATGTTAACAGCTCTATTTTCTTTAAAAACTTGTTTGTAAATGTTTTAGTTACCCTTTTTTTAACCTGCTTTCCAGATTGTAGACATCAGTGATGTGTTCAGAAACACAGAGGTTGGATTTCTTCAAGATGCACTTAGTAAACCCCAAGGAACTGTCAAAGCCATACGCATCCCTGAAGGAGCAGTAAGTGAGGCACAATTCTGTGTGTTCTCTAGAACCTGTTTATGGGGAGTAAATATGTTTAACATGGGCATGTCTAAACTTCAGAAAGGACAGTCCTCTTTAAATGGGAATATAATCTATTGAAATAAACTCATAAAAATTGTTTTTTAAAAAAATGAATTCTTACATATCTTTATGTAAAGTCTAAAAGTGTCCCTAAAACTATGGAGAACAATAAAACCTGATGAATATGACTTTATACTCAAGATCTAGAGCTTTTTTATTTTTTTCCCTTTTAAACATTGCTGTCAAGTACACCTGCTTCATTTGGGGTCATTTCCACTACTGATGAGCATAACATTCGTATTCATATTCTGTCTCCAGCCTCGGTTTGTCCAGAGACTCTCAGCTTAACCCAGCATAACCCTTGCATGTTGGGTATTGAATAAGATTAGTATTTTGAAAGACTTCTCATTTGGATATATAAGCATATTAAGTATATTCAACCTGGGGATAAGAATGCAGTCTCTTAATTACTTCATATGTCCAGTGGAAAGTAATGTTGTGTCCATATTCTAGTCCAGACAGAATGAATGTACTCAGGTGAGCTCTGTGCAACATATATTGTTGTCATTATTTACCCCAATTTGAGGATGTCCATTCTTCCCCAAGTAGCTGATCAGACCTGCTGGGTCATGAACCCTGACTCCTCCTTTGTGTATCTCCCATACCTACTTAAGTGGCCCATGAATATTAGTTATGATGACATTGTCTTACTTAGAAAGACATTGAGATAATTTACAAAAAGTAAGATATAAAGAATTTTAAGAGACCTGAAATAATTAAATTATGAATCTTCGTATTGACCTGAAAGTTATATTTTCTTTCACAATTCAGAACGTAAAAATTAATTTGGAACATTTATGCTGCATATTACATGGAATACATGCACAGTTATTCCCAGTGAGACTTGCATACAGTGTTTGGAAAAAAATAAGCCCTGTAACAAGCTTTAAATTTTTGTTATTTGGCAGCAGAAATTAAATTTGTATTTAATCCTACTCTTGTGATGGAAAGACACAAAATATATTTGTATTCCCTTTGCTATCATAAACATGTTTATGAAGCTAAGTGTCATACTGTTGAGTTTACTTTGATTTTCTTTCATCAGAAATACTTAAAAAGGAAAGACATTGAATCCATTAGGAAATTTGCAGCTGACCATTTTGATCAGGTAAGGATTAATTAGAGCAGGTTTTTTCCTGTCTTTTAGGGATTCAATTTTTTTTTAAAATATATATTTTATTGATTTTTTTACAGAGAGGAAGGGAGAGGGATAGAGAGTTAGAAACATCGATCAGCTGTCTACTGCACACCCCCTACTGGGGATGTGCCCATAACCAAGGTACATGCCCTTGACTGGAATTGAACCTGGGACCCTTCAGTCCACAGGCTAATGCTCTATCCACTGAGCCAAACCAGTTAGGGCGGGATTCAATATTTTTAACTAATAATTGCTTGAGCTCTTTCACCAACATTAGTTTTGAGGATCTTGTTTCAGATCATTCTTCTACTTTTACTTTTTATTTTTAAATTTAACCTTACCTCTGGGTATAATTCTAAGACTTAAACTTAGTTGAACTCACCATTAATCAGAATGGAAGTTCAACCATAGCTTTTTAAAATAAACAACAGTACTTTAATCTGGTTAGGAAAATAAATAGAGCCCCATGTGCCCAAGATTTAAATGAAAGTGTGAAGGAAAGCCTGAATTAATTGTTCCTCCTGTACCCTTTTTAAAAATTCTGAATACAACTTTGATAGACACCTGTCTTCTGGGCTTGGTTAATGGTAGAACTAAAACGGGAGGAGCAGGAGTGGAAATGGGCATTCTTAACTCTCACAAGAAGTGGAAACTGCCTCCGCCATTATGGAATCAATGACTTTAAAAATAGTCATGTTTTTTTGAGTCATTAAAATCAGTGATACTTTGAAGAAAGGATCTAAAATAGAAGATTTTATGCTCCATTCACTTGCAACCTGCCAAAAATTTGCAGAAATCTCATCTACTGACATCCCTCCTGACCCTTCATTCTCTGTTTTTCATTATGAGATTGCTTTTTAAATTCCTTTATTATCATTTTGAAGGGGTTCAGGAGGGAATAGAGATAATCTCATGTAAGTTTTCTTCTATTGGGAACAAGAAATCTTTGTACTATAAGAAAACCCCACTTTTTTGAAAAATGTTAATCTTTTTCTTTGTCACAGGAAGTCTTACCTGTGTTCCTGAAAGCCAATAGGAACTGGAATTCTCCGGTTGCTAAGCTTGTGATGGAGGAGCAAGGACTGGGCCTGATCAGACGAATGGAGAACCAGGAGGAGGACGTGGTCCTGCTAACGGCCGGAGAGCACAAGAGAGCAGTAAGAGAAGTTACCTCCACGCTCAGTGCTGCTGGGGTTGAATGGAACCCTCTTCTCCTGTGCAATTAGTACACATTTGAAATTGACTGTTAATTTTATTAAATGGAGCTGCTCTGCATGAGTTTTTATATGAGTAAATATCACCTCACCCGAGGATATTTTTCCATTGATTTTTAAATATCAAGGTGAGAGAAGCACATCGATTGGTTGCCTCCTGCACGCACCCCCACCAGGAGTGGGGGGAGGAGCCTGCAACTGAGGCACATGCCCTTGACCAGAATTGAACCCGGGACCCTTCGGTCTGCAGGCCATCGCTCTATCCACTGAACCACACCGGCTAGAGCATATATGAGTAAATGTCTTTCAGCACTTTATAATGCACTGTATAAAAACTAGTTTCTTCCCGGCCTCTAGCCTCCATGGGCACTGCTCACAGACTGGCTGTGGTTCTGATTAGGAAAGCCACTTAGGTAGAGGGCTGTCAGGACTCGATGTATAACTATGAAAAAATATTTTCAAAGTTTTGCAAATTAAGAAAATTTGGTAGTCACTAACTTTTATACATAATGCATTCCTGAAAATGTGGAGGACAGGTCAGACTGCTGGAGGGCTGCTGGCTGGCAGACACCTGGCCCTACTTGATCATGGCAGGATCCTCTTCCTTGGAGCAGCTGCTGGGAGGTGGTGAGGGCTGCCAGGCACCGGCCAACTCACTGTTCTTCAGCAGAAACACGTAAGACTGGATGTAGCTGAATAGGCCATTGTAAAATATGCAGGAGTGGTATAGAAGTCAAACAAATACTGTAACTATACTGTAAAGGTCAAGAAGTACCACTGTTGTTACTATTATAAAGAGAACAGAGGCTGAGAAGTTAAAAATTTGCACACACACAGCTGGGATGTGGAGGAGCCAGATTTTTTCCCTAACCCTCAAAGTCTGGTTCCCAAAGATGTACTCTTAAGTTAACCTCTAATCCACCCTGCCTTTCTCCTAGCAGCAGGCATCGTTGAACATTAAGCACATGCCTGGCACTCCGCAGATCCTCATCACACCCTTCAGGGCAGTAAGGAAATCATGGGAGTAGGTGCCCATCATCTTGCACCGTACACGTCTTACCTCACTGTGTTGTCACCACAGCCTTCTGGAATAGATACTTTTATCTCCATTTCACTGTGGCAAAGGATGCAGAGATGTTAGTAGCAAACAGATCAGACTCAGGTCCATCAAGCTGGTACCTGTGCTCTCCATTCCCCAATCACTGAGGGTGACAGTCCTTCTCGGACCATTGAGTGTGTCTTCTATTACTTGGCTAATCCTTTCTCAGAGGATGGCCTGGCGTTAGAATCCACATCGGTCATTGCTGATGACTCTCCCAGCAGTTACCTCAATGTTCCTATCTTCTGTTTGCAGTGCTCCTTGCTGGGAAAATTACGGCTGGAATGTGCTGACCTTCTAGAAGCAAGAGGAGTGCTGCTCCGTGACCCAGCTCTGTTCTCTTTCCTTTGGGTGGTGGATTTCCCACTCTTCCTTCCCAAGGAGGAAAACCCCGGGGAGCTGGAGTCAGCCCACCACCCATTCACGGCTCCCCATCCCAGTGACATCCACCTTCTCCACACTGAGCCCGAAAAGGTACCATATCTGTGCTAGCAAATCAAAGGAACTGTGGGAAAAAACAAAGCAAAGAACTTCAGATTTCAGTCTGACCCAGTTCTGGAAGCCCCAGAAGAAACTGTCGGTTTGCATCAGTAGTTAACATTCTCTAATGTCGAGACTCTGCATCTTGTAGGTCCGTAGCCAGCACTATGACTTGGTTTTAAACGGCAGTGAAGTAGGAGGCGGTTCTATCCGAATTCACGATGCACAGCTCCAGCGCTACATCCTGGAAACGTTACTGAAGGTAGCATGTTCTAACCTGGCCTTGTTTGTGTCTGTTAAAATTTGTAATGAATGGAGGATTCACTAGATATAGGATAGTAGCAGCTTCTCTCTCTACCTTCAGTGTAAGTCTTTGAAAAGTAGGTAATAGCCGTTTGGCAGTGCTTACTATATGCCAGGCACTGCTTAAGAACTTCATAGGCACTGACACGTTTAATTCTCAGATGAATACCCAAATCCAGTGGTCTGTTCTTGGTCACCAAATTCAATGTCCCATTCTTTGCCCTTAATCTCTCCTACCTCCCAGCAGCATTTGACACTGTTGCTTCCTAATATCCCCCCTAGTCCCTTGACAGGACAATTCCCTGCTTTCATCCTACCCTTTGGAGCCATATCCTTGGTCTCACTGTTTGCATTATAAGTATAATAGCTGCACTTACTGAGCACCAGGCATTTCTCTGCAGGTTTTAATATCTGTGACTTGTCACATCACCTTGCTCTACTCTAAACCTCTTGAGGTCTTTTTTAACTCACCTTTGTTTTCCCTTTCACACCTAAATGCACTGTGGCGCTTAATGGACCCTCAGTATGTATTTAAATGAAATTATCTTTTGAATTTCAGGAAGATGTGAAATTGCTCTCCCACCTGCTCCAGGCTTTAGATTACGGGGCGCCCCCTCATGGAGGAATTGCCTTAGGTAAACAGTCTGCCCTTTTACAAGCTCAATTTCATTCACTGCACTGAAATTTGGGCTCAGCTTAAGCAGGGGCGGGGGTGGGGGGGGTGGAATAAAGGAGGTAGGGAGTGAGCCCAAGGGTTCTACAGAATTTATGTTTCGTTTTTATTTACCAGTTATAAAGCTAAAACTTAACTGATCATTTGCATTTGAAAGATTAATAGAATGGTCTTAGCTCAAATCCCTGGGGGCTCAGACACCTTGGTAGGAGTCTGGAAGCCCTACTGCCTAGCCCCAGCTTGTGTGAGTAGGAATGTGCCATGGCCCTTCTGATGGGCGAGGGTGCTCACCTTGCTTCTTTTATCAAGGAAGAGTGTGAGAAATTCCAGAAAGTTCACTAGATTGTGGACCCTCAACCACAGGGACCACCTGTGTTCTTAGAGATGCCTACACAGCACCTAATTTTGTTTAGCCTTTAGTAAGCCCTTGCTAAAGATATTACCTGCTGTCACTATTCATCCCAGTCCTGAGCATTTTTCTCAAGTGAGATAGAAAGTAACCTCAAAAGTTCTCTAAAAAGGCAGGAAACTATGCCTGGGTGCAACTTGGTAGAGATTCTTATGTAAATGTTCTCTGTAACCTTTGTAGAAAAACGAAGTCATCCCACCCGCAGGTTACATTCTCATCTGTTAACTGTGTTTTACTCACAGGGTTAGACAGACTGATATGCCTTGTCACTGGAGCGCCAAGCATCAGAGATGTCATAGCCTTCCCAAAGTCCTTCCGGGGGCAGGACCTCATGAGCGACGCCCCAGATTTTATCCCTCCTGAGGACCTGAAGCCCTATCATATTCAGGTCTCCTGGCCAACAGACGCAGAAACAGAAAAGAACTCATTGAATCCTCCGCACCATCCAGAAAGTTGAGCTTTTGGGTTTCATCCTCTGCTCCCTCTAGAGTTCTGCCAAAGATCTGACACGTCTCTAGGTGGAAGGACTCCAGGCAACATTCTTTACCACAATGAAGAAACAGACAGTACTCAATCTGGACCTGATAACATGCATTATTAGGATTTTTTGTTTGGGACTTTTTTGAAGTTTCTTTTCACTTGGAGAGGTGTGAAGGATGGCTCTTTGTTAGAATAATGTAATAGCTAAGCATCTTCTAATCATGTTTTCCCATACCCAGAGAGTAGGTTGTTCACTTGGGACAGGAGTAATCAGATCATGTGTGAAATGTGAGAAAATATTTGCCCCTTTAGACAATTGAGTTAATGGATGAGTCCGTTTAACCAACGTCAAGAAAATCCTGTAAATTAAGCTGGACAATCATCATAATATAGTGAAAAGCAACATAATATAATGCTAAACATCACTGAAATGAAACTCACAAAATCCCAGTCATTGCTTCACTTTGAGCAAGTTACATAGGCCTTGCTTAGTCTCCCTCCTGCTGTGTGAAATGCAAACAGAACTTGTCTGGCTACCTCTCAGGGCTCTTCTCCCAGAATCAGAGATCATGTACGCGGAAGATAATGTGAGTGAAAATGCTTTAGAAAATTATAATGCATGACACCAATGTATGACTGTCCACCCATCTGTAAACAGAAACAGGTACAGCTGTGGATTTTATGATTTAAGATTAAACAAAACTGATTACCTGTAGTAAAAGAAAAACAGTAAGTTTATTCAATATTGATTATACTTCTACTTTTTTAAGTAATCCCTGAATACCTTTTCCTCAATTGTACTAAAAACATTTACCTTAGACCAACCTCAAATGTGTAAGAATGAAAAAAAAAGTGTAAGAGTGAACACTGAGGCTCATTGTGATTTTCTTATATTGTGTGATTGGGGTCAAAGGGGGACACGTAATATTTTCAATAATAAAGATTTAGTTTTTTTAAAAGCTTATGATTAATCATTATAAAAATGGGAACAAGGGAGGCCTGAATAAAATTGTTCTTTTTGACATTATCTTTCACTTTTGCCTTGGCATTCTTTTGATTTATAACGTATGAACACAATCAGCCTATATCCCTGTCTGTTTTTCTCAAGTGTTCTAAGCAATGTGATACTATGATCTATTTGAAAATAACAGCAGCTTCACTTCCAGGTCTCATTTCAGCTGCTCAGTGGGCTGGGAAGAACATATATGCCCTTCCCAACTGCAGAAAGCTGTTCCCCTGAAGTTTGTCCTTAACCCAGTCTCTCCTCATCTGTGGGCCCTGAGGCCAGAAAATCCTTGTTGGCAGGGCTCTCATGGTAAGAAAGGATGTCCAACCCTGCCTGCCCTTTCTCAGTGGAGAGAACTTCTTGAGATGCCCTTTATTGGGCAGGAAAATGCAATTTTACATCTACTTATCCCACATGCATGTTACCTAATTTTTAATATAATAAAGTCACTATTCACTATTTAGAGCTTCATTCTAACCAAAATATTGTCTCTATGCTGGAGTTTCAGAAAACACCCCAAATCTGTAGGATGTTTTCTGGGCTACAAATACCAAAAGCCCCAGGTCCCCAGACGTCAAAAAGTCCCGAATTGGCATCTCAGAGACCTAGTCACTGGGGCATCACTCAGCGTTTCTTTAGTTCTGCCTCTCAGAAGAAAAAAATGCTTATCCGAAATTCAAAGAAATGTCACTATTTTAGATCTTAATCATTGAAGTGACATTTTAAACATTTTCTCAAAAATTAAGGAATATTAAGTTTGGAAACAACACAACCAGGACTTTGCAAACCAAACTAATTGTAAATTGGAAGCCAAATTTATTTCAAATTCAATCCCCAACCTCCTACGCAATTTAGATTTATTCTGTTGCAAATTTTAAAAACAAGGTAAACAACTGTTGGGGAAGGTCAGATGATGCCACTCCTGCTCAAAACCCTTCGGTGGTTTCCTATCTCAGAGGAAAGCCAGTCTTTATATGCGCACCAAGGCCCTGCAGAGCCTCTTACTACCTGACCACACTCTGCTCCACTCAACTGGCATCCTTTTCCTGTTCCAGGCATGAGCCCAGCGCAGGCCTTTGCCCTAGCTGGCCCGAGCAACTCTCCTCCAGATACTATTTGCTTTGTTCACTCCCTAATCCTGTCTGCTTAAGTGCTCCTCAGTGAAGATTTCCTGAACAACCATATTCAAAAGGATGAGCCCGTTCCCCACCAGCACCCTCTGCCCCTTTCCCTGTCGCATTAATCACATTTTAGTTTGCCACACTAGAATGTAAGCTCCAAGAGGGCAGATTTTGTTTTCACGTTGTCTCTGCAATTATCTATTCCCAGCACCTAAAACACTACTTGGTTATAGTAGATATTCAGTAAACATGTCGGATCAAATTATTAAATGAGTAACTAATACATGCGGACCTCTGGGCTGAGCTGAGGGGGCATGAAAATGAGTAAATCATGGTTTTCCTAGAGCAGGTGTTCCCAACGTGGGGCACACATCCCACAGGGGGGCAAATTTGATGATTAAGGAGGGCAATTTGAGAATGAGTTCACAGTGAATTTTTTGCATTTCTTATTGTCAAGGGCCTCATATACATTATATAAATATATATCATGACATACTTAGGCATTTCAGTTGTTTTGAAACTTTGCTATTTTTTCCTATCACTTCATATTTTTTTCAACAATTTTAGTGATTTTTTCCTCAGTACTTCAACTGTCCTTTCGTATGTTTTCTTTCATGGATGCCATGTTCTTTGGAAGCTTGTTCAGACCAAGTTAATGGCCTTTTAGGCTTCCTCCATGTGAACAGTTCACTTTTTGAATATGGATTATATGAGGGGGGAACAGATCAGGATTAAAGAGATGCTTAGGTGGGGAAAGGCCAAAAATAAGGTTGGGAACCACTGCGCTAGAGGTTTTAGTAAGGGAGAGATAAACAGATCATATTGATACGATTCAGTCAACTGTGAGGCCATGCAGAGAAGGACCAGCCTTACCAATAGGGAAGGCTCCTTAAAGCAGACCCTCAAATGCTGGCAGCTTGTTGCTGTGCTAGCTTCTTAGCCTTGACCTTTCAATGCTTGGGGTAAACCAGTCTCAGCTTTCTCATCTGTACAGCACAGCACACAACACTTCCTCTAGCTTTTTGTCTGGAATAAACATAACATTTACCATTTAAGCCCCAAGATGTTAAGGAGCTTGAGAATTCCTTTAATAAGATTTCCTTAAAAGCTGTGATAAGTTTTTAAGAACAAAGCATTGGTTTTAAATTATGGAACCCAGCCTTTCAGCCTGAATTTAAGTACAAGACACCTTTTTTTGGCAGGGTATGCAGTGAAACATACTCAAATTCCCCATGGTTGGCTGTGATGGGGTTGAGGTCAGGGTCAATGTGATCTTTTCCTCAACTTACAAGATATCCATTTAGTAAATGGGTGTAACTTTTCAGGGGCCCAAATCAATGATATTGGAAGTATAAAACTGGGAACCAGGGATTCAAACTAGTTATCAGTGCTGTAATAGCACCTCCCACACCTCCCCATGATTTGACAGGTTAGAGTTACAGGTTTCTGGAATGAGGGCACATGATAGTCCAACTTCCCACTGGTGTTCACCTAAGGTCCCATTTTTAAACCAACCTAGTCCCACTTTTGGATACAGGGTTTGTCTCCCCAACTTTCTGTCAAAGCAGCTTTCCCTTCGAGTACACCACTGGGACTTTCAAACCGACTAGTCTTTCCAGAGTGGTTTTGGCCCTTTCCCACACAGGGAGATCCTTCAGTTCACTACAAATACGTTGCCGTATATTGACTGTTATGTGAAATCACAGCTCAAAAGTGAGCTGGAATTTGATTAGCAGGCATTGACTAGGATTTTCTAAGCTGCAAGAAGCCAGTTAATGGTTTCTTAGAGAAATTCACTGGCAACCCATTGGATAACTAATGTTCTCACTTGACCTAATATATGCCTCCATTTTATTTGCAAAATTAGTTGATCTTCTAAAGATAAAGGACATTGCTATAACCACAGTACCAACCTCAAAATTTTTCAAAATGCCCCCTTGTTCTTTCTAGGCTCTTTCCTGTTGGGGGATTCATCCCTGAGACAGCCAATCAGGGAGACTCACATGAATTTTAGCCAGAGACCAAGCCCCAAGGTGTTTACAGCCAATGGAGGTTTCTAGCTTCAGCACTCTACACATTAAGATCACCTGCTTTTCTTTGCAATTATGTCTGTGTAAGCTCATGTTTCAATGGCTCACTTGCCCATTTTGGGCAGTAAGGGAAACACTGAGGAAGGTCTACAGTTTATTTCTCAGCATAAACTGCACTTGCAAAGACTAAGACATCCTATGAACCTATGAAGTACACATGAAAAGGTCGATTGGCAGTATGCTGCCATGGGGTCTTACTCACAAAAATGTCCTATTTTCCTTCCTTCATCCCATTAAGATGAAATAAGCAGACTTGATCAGATGTTTTATAAAAATTTATTAAAATTCAAAATTGATCTTCTGTCCCATGAGTATCCATCCAGCTGCCTGCAATAAAATAGCCACTTTTAGTCAATTTCCATACTTCAATTCTAATGGTACTTGAAGTACAGTATACAGAATATCAGATCTTCTTTCATCATCAAGTAATCAGTGAGAGAGTTCAAGTTGGGTTGAGATCATCATGTATTCTGGAATAAAACCACAGCATTGATATTTACAAGACTTACCTCTCAAAGGTCAGCCAGCTGCCATGACCGCTACCATAAATGCCTGAAAGCAAAGAATGCACATTAATCATGGTCAAAAGAACTTGTGTGATGCTTGTCAGTAACGTAACCTCAGAATAAAAATGGAACGGTAAATGAGTGATATCATCCTATTTCATTTGGCAGAATCACTACATCACTGGTTACATTCTAACTTATCATATATAACAAGTATCATATATTACCTGGAAATCTCCATGGTTTCAGGTCTGCCTGTTTGAAGATTGAAAAAAAGGACATTTATTAGAAATATACCCTACCAACATTTTTAACTTCTGGAAAAATAATTTAGGGCAGTGAGCACCTTCTGTATAGCTCAATGGTGAATGTTCCACCACAAGTGAACCCTAATGTAAACTATGGACTTTGGGTGGCAATTATGTGTACTTGTGTTAAGTCCGTAAGTTTAACAAAAGGCTCACTCTGGTGGCTGGATGTTGACCATGAGGTGTGCAATTACAAGGTATATGGGAACTGTACTTCAGTTTTGCTGTGAATCTCAGTAGCAAAATTAAATTTAATGAATTAAAATATGAAAACGGCTAAATAATTCAGGTATCATCTACAGATTTATATGCCATAAAAACTTGTTCACAAAGTGTTATTAACCTGCACCTCTCCAAATGTGTTATTAATCCCCCATTACCACATAGAACGTTTGGTGTAACACATTAGTTATCCAAACCCCGGAATGTTTTGTGGGAACATGGCCAATCCCTTTTTGAGGTTATGATTGTTGCAGCCAGATACATCAGATAGGAGCGAAAGACAATATTGCTCATCACTATTAGTCTGCTGAACTATGTTATCATCATTGTATCGGCTTTAAACCACTTAAAATAGAAAGAAACCAAAATCAAAACTACCATACCTCTGCTAAAACTCTTTACTCCTGGACTTGTAGCCAACCCAACTTCTCACACCTGCAGAAGTATTTTCAAATTTAGTAACAGGTAGTAATAGGAAAATTTATAAAATGTTACAGGTACTGTTTCAGTTATAAAACAAAATCTTCATTCTTTTTCAGAGAGATTCCCATCTGTTTTTTTTTTAATCATCACTAACAGCACCTTACTTAGTAACTATTTGAGATTAACAAAATGCATACCTTAATTTAAATGTCTCCAAAACGTGCATCTGAAAAAGTAAGTATTTATTTAGACTATATTTCTCAAATCAATGGCTTTGCACACCACAAAACACTAACAGTCAACAATTACTAAGACAAGCACATTTTAGCAATATAAATCTGTACCAGAAGCCAAAATCTGTTGTCATGTCTTACCCCAAGCATGCCATCCACGGATAAAAATGTGTATCCAACAGCTAAAAGGGAAACAACATTTTTATTAATGTTAAATATTATTAAATTCTTTGCTTATTGTTATATGTCACAGGGTTCTTCAGTGTTAGAGTTGTCTACATGCTAATTTCAGGTCAGACATTTGATCAACATCATTACAAAAACCCCGTTCAAAGCATGCGCAACATGCACTCAACTAATCAAACACACAACATAAGCATTAGGAGCTTGGCAGTTATGCAGTGCATTTTATCACATTCTCAGTTTTAAGTCAATTAGAATGTTTTTAACAATACTTACAAGAAGTAAGTCAAGCCACTCCAGACATGTTAAGAGACTAAGTCCACCTAAAAAAAAAAAAGTGGTTTTCCAATAGCCAAAGATGAATTTTCTTCTCAACAATCTAAAAAATGCCTGAAATCAGATAGAGCTAATTAAGACCTTCACATTCAGTCAGTATTTGCTTATCATCATACAGGCTTTTACATATCCAGACATCTTAGGAATGGTGACAGGATAAGGACTCCCACCTTTCAAGCACTCCCTGGTGTTTCCTGTGCATTAGAAGGAAACCCTCAGAAGCTACTGGTGGCATTGTTGTATTTGTCCAGTTACCAATGTGAAGTTATAATTTTACTTACCATTCCAACTTCCAGTTAGTTCTTTTTAGTGCCTACACAAAAGGAAAAGCAAATTAGTAGTGGCACTTTGCTTATGCTATTACCAGCAAATGTTTTGTAACAGATACATCAGACAAGTGGTACATTTCTTCAGAATTCAATCTGCTGAACTATGCAAGCATCACAGTATCCGTTTCTTTAGGTGTCCCCCAACATTAATTAGTGCAGGCGTTCACCTTTAAAAAGGGAAGGAGGAAAGCCCTGAGGATCAGCACCAATTTGGCAATATGTGATCCCTTAGAAAAGTCTTTGAAAAGTCCTGGGTAAATAAGATCGATATATAAAAAGGTTTCTCACCTGTCTGCCCATGGCAATAGAGTGATACTTGCACCATAAGACCTGAGAAGGGAAGAGTTTCAGGTCAACTTTGGTGCAATCTTTATTTTCTCTAAATCACCATTTTGTGTGCCTCAGTTAGGATAATGGTGGTAATACTTCTCGTCATACTCACAGTCGAGAGTAGCAAATAAAATGTCATCATTGTGGCACATGGGGTGTACCTTTAACCTAACTTCCCTGCCTGAAAAAGCTCTCGGTTCACTTACCCCAGCAGCGGTTCTCATTCCTTTGGCACAGAACTAGAAAACAGACAAAGAGATCCCAATGAAGCATACTACACAGCCACGTTAAACATTAATGTCACCAATTCTGAAGCCTCAGAATAGGATTTGTCAGAAACTCCTTCTGTCCACTACTCTTAAACCATCACAGGCTTAACAAAAAAAGACATCTAGGCAAATTTCATCCTTCACACCGTATTTACCCGATTCTTACCTGTCCGTCAGATGCCACATTGCACTCGTGCCGAGCATCATTCCTAGGGAAAATATTAGCTTTAGTTCATTTTGTTCTAAATTATGCAAGTGGTTTACATCACCCACAATTTCATACTATAATGGGTGCACTCGATGTATTATAACGAGAGCACTGTACAGCTAAGTTTAAGAACCACTGACGGCAAAACGGTGCAATGCGGAATGCAGCCGCTCAGAGAACCACGTGGGCTACCCCCATACCCGCCTCCCTGGAGGAAGTGGCTCCGGCCGAGGTCATTTACAAAGACCCACTCGGTGACTCGGCATGCGCCGCCATCAGAGCTGTTGGCATTCATCAACAGTCTCAGATGTCCCTACCAACATAAGCTTCATCAGAGGCAGGGCACGCCAGCCGAGGTATTTCCGCAATTGAGCCCTACAACCGAGTGCTGAGTTTATGTCAAGCCCGCACCCAACGCGCAATCCTCTACAATCCTCATCCTGCAAAGGCTTGCAACTAGCCCATAAAAGTCAGCGCTTTTAGGGCGACTTTAGTTGCCATGACCTGGAGGCCTTGAGCCAAGAACCCACTTAGCACCCGCGAAAACATACACACGTACCAGTTGCTACCTTCCATCCTCGAAAGACCGAGATGGCGTCCGGGCGCCTGTATATAAGGAATTCGTTCCATGACGTCATGACGCACTTTCCCCGCCTGCGTCGGCTTTAGCTCCTCCCCCACTCCTCCCTTAGTCTCCTCCTCCAGCCACACCTTCGTCCCGGCCTCTCTGCCCGCCCTTGGCCCCACCCCCTCGGCTTGTGGGCGGGGTCACGATGGCCAGCGTGACGCTGAGCTCCCACCCTCCAAACCGACTGAGGAGGAAGACAGGAGCGGGGAGGGGGCGCGGGGACGGAAAGCGCTGGGGGAGGGGGGAAGGGGACGGTAGAAGGGTGAGTGATTTCCTTCCGGCACGTCGCCCGCTCCAGGGGAGGGGGCGGGGGTTTTCACTTCCGGGACGGTGTTCCGGCCCATTCCTGCCCATTTCCACCCCCGGAGGTAGGTGCTGCTCCTTGACTGGGCCGGGGCCCGCACGCCCGTCCCGCTGCCCTGCCCTGGGGCCGCCCCGCCCGATCTCCCCCGCCTGCCTGCTCCTGGGGCGCTCAGCCACTTCCCTCCACTCCCACCCTAAGGCACCCGAGACCTGCCACCCCCTTGGCCCCGGGCCGGGCTGGGCTGCCGGACCCGCCCCCTCGCCGAGTCCCTCCCTCAGGACCCCGGGATGGGCGGCCCCCTCCCCCACCCCCACCCGCCACACCCAGACACACACACCCACCTCTGAGCAGCTCTCCGCCCGCCCACACCTACCGCCTGGACCGGGTCCCGGGGCGCCGCCCCCTTCCCGCTCTGTACCCCGCACCTGATGGCCCGCTCCCAGGCCGCGCGCCCGGCTCCCCCCGCTTCCCCTGCTCCTCGGTGACAGTGCGCGGCTCAGTCAGTGCCCCGCTCCCCGCGCTTCCTCACCCGGACGGAAGCCACTCGAGGACCGGAGTGGCCCACCGCACGGCGTTCCGATTCTCCTCTTCCAGCTCCCACTCCTCCAGCGCCGACGGTAGTGCAAGACCCTGCTCCAGGGGCCTCCTCCACTGGGGCACTGCCGGGAAGAACAAACAAAAAGGCGCTGGTGTAGGCTCCAAAACACACACATCTGAATTCAGGATGGCATCGACAGAGGCTCTTACTGGATTAAAAGTTGTCAAACAAACAAAAACGCTTTGGAAAAAGGTCAGATTGGCTACAGTTGGTTCTTGAAAACAGTGTATGCACTTCCCTGTTTAACTGACCGGTGTGTTGTGAATGCCGGGCAGTCCTGTGAGCTTGTCAGATAAATTCCTGAAGTTTCAGGTCTTCGGTAACTATGTAATGTCCTAACTTTACAGAGAAATGGAAACACATTGGGCTCCAGTTAGTGTCTTCCCAGTGGGGTGTATATAAAACTACTCCCAACCATGGAAAGCTGTTGGATGCGATTATAGGCTTAGTGTTTTTAAAACCTTTTAATGTAAAAATACTGGCCATACTTGGTAAATGCTCTATTTTTTTTTTTTTACCAGCTTTGGGGAACTAAATGTCAGAATCAAAGTACCATCCCCACCCTGAAATTTCCAACTTTGAAATTGGATTATTTAGATAGGAGCAGGTATACCTACCTTTTCCTAATTCTGAGAGTGAATGTCAAGTCTCCTCATCTCAGTTGAGTCCTGTGGCACCTTTCCTAGAGTTTGCCTCCAGTGCTAAACCTCAACCCTTTTTGTGGGGGCTCCGGTGCATCCTTAAAAATAATGGCTTGCATTCCTGTGGGATAGTAGTGACTTTGTAAAAGAATAAACTCACACAAGTAGTAAAATATTAAGAAGAGGCATATCTAATCGACCTATCTGTGCATAATCACATTGATTCAAAAACTTATTTCCTCCAAGGAAAAGTTGTCATAGGATTTTATATTCAGTGCAAATACCTTATGATTAATGCTTAAAAAAAAAAGAACTCACAACTGCTTTCCCCCTCTCTGTTCTGTTGAACTCTATTTTGATGTTGCATAGCTTATTAGTAAGGAAAGTATGGGGATAGCTTAAATTTTTAGAAATCTAACAATCACTTTTGTGTGTGTGTGTGTGTGTGTGTGTTTAATATATTTATATTGATTTCAGAGAGGGAGAGGGAGTGGGAGATAGAAATATCAATCATGAGAGAGAATCATTGATCGGCTGACTCCTGCATGCCCCCTACTGGGGATCAAGCCCACAACCGCACATGTGCCCTTGACCAGAATCAAACCCGGGACCCTTCAGTCCGCAGGCCTATGCTCTGTCCACAGCCAAACCTGCTAGGGCTAACAATCACTTTTTTGGGTTTAATGGTGTCTTGCTGTGAAACCTAGACTGAAAAAGCCTGTTGGTTTTCCTGTTCCATATCTAAACATAAGGCAGGTGTCTCTTTTTACTGGGAGATTTTGAAATTTTGCCAAATGATGTTTTTAAACACGTTTGAACTGGAAAGCATGAGGGGCATACAATTCTAATTGTTCATGAGAATCCGGTTTCCTCTTTCGCAGGGTTGAATGCCTGCCTACACCCTCAGGCCCCACCATGGAGAAGGGTGGTAACATACAACTGGAGATCCCTGACTTCAGCAACTCTGTCCTGAGCCATCTAAACCAGCTGCGATGGAGGGCGGCTCTGCGATATCGTGGTCAACGTGCAAGGACAAGCTTTTCGGGCTCACAAAGTGGTACTGGCCGCCAGCTCTCCCTATTTCCGGGATCACATGTCCTTGAACGAGATGAGTACTGTCTCCATTTCGGTCATCAAGAACCCCACTGTTTTTGAACAGCTCCTTTCTTTCTGTTACACAGGGCGGATATGCCTGCAGCTGGCAGATATCATCAGCTACCTGACAGCTGCCAGTTTTCTGCAAATGCAGCATATTATAGACAAATGCACACAGATCCTAGAGGGCATTCATTTCAAAATTAATGTGGCTGAGGTCGAAGCAGAATTAAGTCAAACGAGGACAAAGCATCCAGAGAGACCTCCGGAGTCTCACAGGGTTACACCAACTCTAAACCGCTCCCTTAGCCCACGGCAAAATGCCCCAAAGGGAAGTCGGCGAGGTCAGGTTAGTGCTGTGCTGGACATCAGGGAGCTCAGTCCTCCCGAGGAGTCCACCAGCCCTCAGATCATTGAACAGAGTTCTGATGTAGAGAGCCGGGAGCCTATTCTTCGGATCAACCGAGCAGGACAGTGGTATGTAGAGACAGGAGTAGCAGACCGAGGGGCACGGAGTGATGATGACGTGAGGGTTCTTGGGGCAGTACACATCAAAACGGAAAATCTAGAGGAGTGGCTGGGGCCTGAGAATCAGCCCTCTGGAGAAGATGGGAGCAGTGCCGAGGAAGTCACAGCCATGGTGATTGACACCACGGGCCATGGTTCCATGGCACAGGAAAATTACACTTTAGGATCTTCAGGAGCCAAGGTGACTCGGCCAACAAGCAGTGAGATTGACAGGTAAGTTTTGTTTTGTTCGCCCATCTAACAGCTGTTGTACAGACATAACTAAAGCGAGCCCCCTGTGTGGTACAGAGAGCATCTTCCTTCCTTGATGCTCTTAGCTGAAATAAGTTTATGTTGGGGAAACTGGAGGTGTGCCAAAAGGCTTGCATTCTTATTTTTTTAAAGCAGGAAGCTCCTTGCCCTGGCCAGTGTGGCTCAGTTGGTTGAGCATCATCCCATGCACCAAAGGTCACTGGCTTGGTTCCGGTCAGGGCACATGCCCGGCTTGCAGGCTCAATCCCCGGTAGGTGGTGTGCAAGAGGTAGCCAATTGATGTTCCTCTTTCATTGATGTTTCTCTCCCTCTCCCTTCCTCTCTCTCTAAACATCAATAAAAACATTTTTAAAAAATAAAAATAAAGCAGGAAGTTTCTAGTCCTGAAGAATTCAGTGTTACGAGAACTATGGTAAAATTAGACACTTCCATGAATCAGAATAGCATCTGCAGCCACACTGTATCAGTAATTAGCAAGGCTTTCTTGGAATTCCAGGTAGAGGGCTGGTCATCAGCTGGGAACCTGGCAGGTTTGCCCTTCTTCCTTGTGTTATCACCCAGGTAGGTGGTCTCAGGGGAGTTTTACTTGCCTTTGTAGTGCTGTTTACTTTTCTTTGCTTCCCACCTATCAAGTTAGAAGGGGTATGGTACCAGCAGTAATTGTTCTTTTTAAATTAGTGTAATCACAATACAGTTATTCCAAAGAAAAGCTTTGGACATGGTTTTTATTCCTTTCTTCACTTGTCATTTGATGTCTTCCTTTTGTCTTTCATTGGTGACTGCTATCACAGGTCCAAGAGTCTGTTTTTTCACCAGTGCTGCTAGGTCCCATGGCTCCCATTTCTCTTTCTAATGGTAATTAGAGCATTTCTTTTTGGTGGAGATAGCAATAGTTTTAATTTAAGTAAATTTAAAGATAGTTTCAGTTGAAAGTATTGTCCTGGCTGGTGTGGCTCTATTCTATTGGTTGGGCATCTTCCCATGCACTGAGAGGTTGCAAGTTCAATTCCTTGTCAGAGCATATGCTTGGGTTGCGGGCTTGATCCTCTGTAGAGGGCGTATAGGAGGCAGCCCATAGATGGTTCTCTCTCATCCATCTTTCTCTCTCCCTCTCTCTCTTCCTCCCGCTCTCTAAAAATCAATAAAAAAAACATTTTTTTAAAAAAAAGAAAGTATTATCAACTTAGATTGATCATATATGTTCTTTTCCCCCTTTTAAAAATAAATTAAAATTGACTGCATGGACAATGAAAGTTTAAAAAGTTATAACGGTTGGTTGATACCTGGTCTTGAGAGACATATCAGAAGTAATAGCTTAATGCAAAGACTGAATCTCCATGATCTACTATATCAAAAGTCTGAAATATATAACAAGTTATGTTAGGGCCTAAAGGAAGGAACAACCAAAAACCTAATCGTTACATAGAACCCAGTTTTAATTTATTCTTTTATGGTTCCCAATACTTACATAAGGATAGAACTTATATTTAGCTTTAGCTTCCCTAGGTCATATGGTCTATCTCATATGTAATTCTGTATTTCTTAAATTTACTACGGCAAACCTTTCTTTAAAAAAAGACAAAAAAAACCTTTCTTGTCTTATTTCAAATCAGATCCTATTATTGACTCCCTGAAAGTATTTCTTAGTCGTCTGTTGTTCAGTTTGTTCCCCTTCTCTCAGCCATGGGATAAAGAGGATAAACATCACCATTTTCTAAGTTCCTTGACACTGCTCTTCTGTTAGTCCCCTTTTGCTCCTCTTCCGACAGATTTAGCCCCTCCGGCAGTGTTGTCCCCTTGGCGGAGAGACACAGAGCCCGAAGTGAGTCTCCTGGGAGAATGGATGAGCCTAAGCAGCCCAGCTCCCAGGTATGTAGTTGTGATGGCTGAAGCAATTGCCACTGTGTGAATCCGGCAGGAAAGATGTAGGACAGGGAACAGGGACCCTGTTAAAGAAATATTCTCCTTGATTACTTTTTTCTTTATTCCTGTTTGCAAGCATGCAGGAAATGCACTTTTGGTGTCAGCAGAGTTTGGGAAATAGAAAAGATGAGATTGCGGAACTCTTTTCTGAACCAGTCTTTAGTCCTGAGAGTAGAAATAAAAAAGTAACCCCTGAAAAGGAAATGCAGGAAATGCAGGACCTGAGATGGAGAGCCTGATTCTGTACGTGTGGTGGGTATAACACTACATAATTACTACTTTATGTAATAGAAAATATTTGTACACAGCTGCTTTTGCATTTTTATATGCTTACATCTTTTCATTTATTTTCTTCCTGAATCTTTTGTTAGACTAAAATGTTTTAGAGAAGATAGGAATTATGTCTTCTATTTTCTTTGCAATTCTCCTTAGCAAGTAGCATAAGTAGTTGGTTGATATTATTGTTTGTTTGTTTTTCCTCACAGGTCTCTATCATTGAAGATTTATTTGTAAAAGGACAGTAGACCTCACCAAGTAGAACTTAATACGTTGTAAACACTTTTGTCCTTTGAAAGAAAACACTGGTGGACTAAGATTGCATAGCTAATTTTTTTAGCTTCTGCATTATACTGGTAGTATCTTGTTTAGTTTTTACTTAAACATTGGACATTTAGTGTGTATATATTATAATAACAGCAGCAAGACATTGTTAGAAACTGCATTTACTTGCATGTTACCATGCCAGTTTTTCGGTACCAGAAAAGGAATTGTAACTATTATAAGGTTTTTTTTAGTTTTAATAAGGTGTTAGAGAAAATATTAGGACCTTGGAGGGAAAGTTTACTCTTAGTATTAGGGTCCTTTTTCTCTCATCTTTCAAAAGAATGTGATGACTATGTGAAGGTAACTATGATGCAAATAAATATGAGACAGACCTTATAACTTAATGGGGGCATAAGGCAGACTAACACATACACAAAACAGATATAGATGAGACTATATAGACCTCATTAACAGTGTTGTGGGAATAGAGTGCTTAAAAGGCAGTTACTGGAATCAATAACCACTTAAAGAAAGTGGAGAATTTAAGTGCAGTATTTAATGAAGTGGTTAGAAAGAGGTAATTTAATGCATATGTAGATATAATAGGGATAACAATTGGAATTCTACAAGGATGTTTACCCGACTAAAGCAGAAGGTGCAGACTATAAAGAAATAGAAAATAAATAATATTGTTTGGAGATGATATTAAGAGATGAGTTAAGCCGAAACCGGTTTGGCTCAGTGGATAGAGCGTTGGCCTGCGGACTGGAAGGTCTGGGTTCGATTCCGGTCAAGGGAATGTACTTTGGTTGCGGGCACATCCCCAGTGGGAGATGTGCAGGAGGCAGCTGATCGATGTTTCTCTCTCATCGATGTTTCTAACTCTCTATGCCTCTCCCTTCCTCTCTGTAAAAAAATCAATAAAATATATTTTTTAAAAAAGAGAGAGATGAGTTAATATGACATGTGTGAGAGTTTAGATGATGCAGATAAATGAACATTTCCATCGAAGTACCTACCTGATTATCTAGATATAATTGTAGATTAGCATTCAAGAGGATGGTATGAGTGGGCCCAGATTCTTCTATTGCTGTACAATAGATCATTTACTGGAGGTTCCATAAAAAGCGTGCAGTTTGTCAGCCAGAAAGTAACTTGAGTTTCTTGTTCTGTTATGGTAATGGAATACAGTGTCCTCATTTTTTTTAATTGTTATGTTAACAACTTTACTTGTGGGTAGTAATTTTCTGTTTGGATCTCTAAAATCAGCATAAAGCTTAGTAACAGAGGTAAAAGTAAATTTGATTTATTTTAGGATTCACAGTGTATGTTCTTTTGTGCTTATTTTCCTCACCTGGCACAGGTAGAAGAATCAGCAATGATGGGAGTAAGTGGCTATGTGGAGTATCTTCGAGAGCAAGAAGTATCTGAGCGGTGGTTCCGGTACAATCCCCGTCTTACCTGCATCTACTGTGCCAAATCTTTCAACCAGAAGGGGAGCCTGGACCGGCACATGCGCCTGCACATGGGGATCACACCGTTCGTCTGTCGTATGTGTGGCAAGAAGTACACCCGCAAAGATCAGCTGGAGTATCACATCCGCAAGCACACAGGCAACAAGCCCTTTCACTGCCATGTTTGTGGCAAAAGTTTCCCCTTCCAGGCCATCTTGAATCAGCACTTTCGCAAAAACCACCCTGGCTGCATCCCCCTGGAGGGGCCTCATAGCATCTCCCCTGAAACAACTGTCACATCTCGAGGACAAGTCGAGGAAGAGTCACCTTCACAAGAAGATACAGTTGCTCCTGGGGAAACTGCCCAGGGCTCTGTGTCCACCACTGGGCCAGATTGAAACATCGAGGGGGAGGGGGCAGACCCTCTTCCCCATTGGACCGTAAGCAGCCAGCATCAGGGCCATGGGCTGGTACTTCGATTCACAAAATGCCACATCACTAGATCGGAAGATGCTCCCAAGATGTTGCCAAACTAGAGGATCAGCAACATACACAGAAGCACTAGAGGCTTTTCCCCCCCTCCTTCCCACCTCACACTTTGGAAAATATCAAGCAAATCAACTTTCTAATTCAGGGATCAACAGCCTTGGTTTGTTAACTTTATAAGAAAAAAATTTTTTAACAAAACAGTGATAGATGCTCATTTATCTACCAGTCACATTTGAACATTGTCCTTTGGTCCATGTCATCCTGGTGGCTGTCACTCACCCAGATCTAAAAAACCCAGCAGGAGCCTTGGTCATCGGAACCAGCCAACCATATGAGGGAATTTCCTTTCTTCCTTTCTGCCAGAATGTGCAGCTTCAAATTTCAAGGGGAAAAAAAAGAATCCTGGTGCTTCTTATTGTTTTGAAAGGTTAGACTTATCTTTGCTCTGACTAGGCATCTGCTGCGTGGTCATGTTTCCGGTAACAGCCATGCTGGAGGCAGCATCTGCTGAAGCACTTTAGGCAGCTGAACGTGAAACGGCAGCAGTGTTTGCAATAGGTACCACTAAGCTTGGGGCCTGGAGTGCTGGGTTGAGGTGAGGGGAGCAGAGGGAAGTTTTGGGTTTGCAAACGTGGAACAGTACAGAGCCTACTGCAACTTACTGCTTGGTATTTGTAAACCACCGTGCTTGTATATCTTTGGATATTAGGAAATGGCTCTAGTCCGGATGAATTAACGTGTTAGGCTGACTACCAAAGTTTCCTCCACTTTCTTTGGCTCCTAGTTTCACATAACAGCAATAGTATACATCAGAAATGTCCCTTTCCAGTGAAATGAGCCTGGATTGTATTTTTAAATCCACAGGTCTCCCTATTTGATAACTTTTATATGAAGTTTTAAACACATTTTTTCTGCAGCATTCTGATTGAAGAAATTCAACACTATGGTTCTTATTGCAGCCACAATTCCATTTCCTCTTATATAAGTAATAGTTTATATTTTCAGTCCAATAGAAGAACCTCACTAAATCCATGTCTCATGTCTGCAAACCTAGTAATTCATAAACCAACCATCAGCAAATTGCTGGTGACTCCAAGAGCTTTGCTTTTTAATATAGTACAGGGCATTTACCAGAAAACATCAGGCACAATCATGTTGCAATAAATTGATCAAGGCATCAGTTTTGATCAGGTTTGATTACTTAATCATTCCTAAGATTTTTTAAAACTTCAGGAGACCTTTTTGGTAATTCTGAGATTCTTACTCCAGCACTGAGAGTCAAGAGGAATTTACCAAGTGTGTAGAGCTTTAGATGCCCGATTTTGTATGCAGAGAATGAGGGTGGATTTTTAAGGGATGCAGGCAAGTAGATGCTTACAAGTTACAGTGCAAATAGAAAGGAGAAAAATCTCTAGCTTCTCTTAATGATCATTAAGATGTTAAGATTAGTATTTAAATGCATAGTGGTTTAAGAAATTGTCTTGGTGCAGAGGCATAGATGATTGTTAAAGGGATTTGGAAGAGGGCCTGGTCATGCCTGCACTGGTGAGCCATTTGTGAGTTAGTAGTGCACTCCCTTCCTGAGAATGCTTTGTGATAAGTGGAAAGGGGGACAGGAAAGGTGGCATTTCTTTGATGATAGGATGTTAAATGCAAAGGGTAATTCTTAAGCAGTCTAAGAATTGTACATACACATACAGCTGCACTGTATCACTAGAGAATGGTTATTTTTTCTCTTTAGAAAAACAGAAATGTGTCTTTTAATAGGAATGTAACAATGCTATCGTATGTTAAGAGCCTACCCTTAAACGTTGTTTTGGAGTGTATTTTATCTTTATAAGACATTGATCAGGACACCATGATAAGGTAAAAACTCTTGCCTAGGTCCATCTTAAGGACCAACTAGGCTCTGTGACCTACAAAAAGTAGAGTTGAAATGAGACTAAAATCTATAGGGAAACATTTCAGC
The DNA here is from genome assembly GCF_000147115.1 of Myotis lucifugus. Taxonomy (NCBI): domain Eukaryota; kingdom Metazoa; phylum Chordata; class Mammalia; order Chiroptera; family Vespertilionidae; genus Myotis; species Myotis lucifugus. Next base: position 1,181,402 of record NW_005871102.1, read on the forward strand.
TGGTAATCAAGGCTTTCAATGGACAGATCTTGCCATAACTAAATAGGTGAAAAGTACAGAATATGCTGCTTTAGCTGGAGCTTTTAAGCCTACCAAAAAAATATTAAGTCAATCTTATGTTTGAGAAGTAGTATGCTGGAAAGTTATTGCTTTGCTAGTTTTCTTAGATTTTATGTGAGAAAATAGAGCTTTTTAAACTATTACCAAATTGTAAAGGTGAAGTGCAGTAATTTCTGTAAAGAGAAACTTTGCAGCATTTGTCAGTATATACTCTATCCGGGGTTGGCAGCAAACACTTTGAATGCAGTAGAGACTGTCCAATAGACATGGAAATACTATGAGTGCTTGGTGGGTTCCTCACCTTGTCACTCATTTCTAATAGCTTTTGCTGTGTTAATACTGTGAATAGTGCCTCCAGGTCGTCTAGGACCTCGTCAGCACAATTGTCTTTGCTGGTTCTCTCCTTTTCGCTGGTCTAGACTACAGCCAGGAGGTTCGTGAAATTCAAGTTTCCGAAAGCAATTTTCCCATTTTAGCTAGGAGAGATATTGTTATTCTGAATACTTATCCATATTCTTCTCCAGGTTCACTGTGACATTGCCCTAGTTCTTAGCTAACATGTGGGAGCATAGGAGTTAGTAGTGTTCTATCTACATCAATGAATCGCTATATTGTTGTGTGCACAAAGGATACCTCTCTTAACAGTGTTCTAAATGACTTTAGCTAATGCTGAAAATTATTACCAAATCTTCACCTTGTGAAGGGAACTGCATTAGCAATGAGAGCTGAATCATCAAGTACTTTAATGCCAAGAAATAGCAAACACTGGGCCTGTTTTTATTCATTGAATGGCTCTTCTTAGCAAAAGAGCTACCCAATATTCTCAGCAAACTAAGAGAGATAACAATATATTCATCTTCTTTCATTCTAAGGGGTACCTTTTGTTCTCTCTGAACTCTGATACCAGTATAAAATGCAGCATTGGCATGTGCAGTAACACTGTACTGAGGCAGAAAGGCTCTTTCTAATGACCGTTCTCTCTTTACTCAGAACCATATTTACCTCTGAACTGAGTTGAGTTTTATTTTATGTAACTTGCAAACTACCCCGGAGCCATTTCATTGTACCAGAGGGTTAAATCTAATTTTGAATATGTAAAATAACTTACTAAAGGATAAAGATTGAGAACGAAGGGAGATGGCAGTTAAGGGAAGTTTTCTTGCTATTTTATTTTTTGGTGGTTTTGTTTTTTTTGTGGGTTTTTTGTTTGTTTGTTTTGGGGTTTTTTTTTTTTATGTTTCCAGTTCCCTCTACATCTGTGAAATGGGGTTTTCCAAAGATGGTTTAACATATAGAATTAAACCATTTTCCTCTGAACTTCATAGTTGAAATTTGACCTTGGCTGGAAAGTGGTCTGACCAAAGAAATAGTGAACTTCATCCTTAATAACTGAATAGTCTCTTATCAAGAAGTAACTTTTAAAAAGTGTTAACTGTTACTTGACACTGATTTTGTTTCCTTTAACTAGTAAAAACTACATTTTGTTTGACTAGAAGATCTAATTTAAAGAAATGAAAGCAATGGCTAATGGAAAGAAATTAAACAAAGACAAAAGTCTTCTGAATCATAGTGGAAAGGCATTTGGTCAGGAAGGAGTTTGAATCCTGAAAGTTTTTTTCCTCTCAGATACAATAGACATGGTCTTTTTCTCTTCCTCACAAGTCCTTCTCCTCATCTGTGTACTTACTTGTTTAAGGAACAACAGATAAGTCTTCACTGAACTTAATCTTTGAAAGCAGGGCTCTTTACTTAGGCCTCATGGGAAAGAGTGCAAAATATTGAAGTATTTTGGTTCCTGCAATTTAGAAGGGAAAACAAGCAATTAAGTCAGGTTAATCCCTAAATTTCAGAGGCTGTCCCTTTGTAAAGTATGTCCCTAGGACTATGAATTAGATCTGTGTTCAACAAACTGCAGCCCCCTGGTCAAAAGTGATAGTGGACTAGCCTCTTCATTTAAGTGTTGTTTATGGCTACTTTCTTCTATAATTCAAAGTTGAGACCAGATGGCCTGCAAAGCCTGAAAATACAGTATTTACTGTCTGGCACCTGACAGAGGTTTACCAGCTCCAAATTAAATTTGAACGCATCACCCCCCAAATTTGTCAGTCCTGCCATTTTGCTATTACAAATTCATAAGTCTAAAAGGGTTTTAATTCGTATTGCTATATATGCATGTTTCCCAAAGAGTTTGCCATCTTTTCCTAGTTCCTTTTCTCACAACCCTCCTTGTGCTCCTTAATGATTCCCATTGCTTTAAGAGCATTTAGAATAGTTTTAGGATTTGACCTTGCCTTAAAGGTGCAGGTAGATTAAAGTTTAGGATGGTTGTTACAGATATAGCCAAGTAACTTTTAAAAACAATCCCCATGCGTAATAATGTAAGGTTAAACGAATACCATGTTTACATAAAATACGGTAAAAAATTGTTTTTATAAGTAAGCTTTGCCATTCCTCTGAGTTAACTTGAACTGCCTTGCATAATGATAGCAAGGGTGAATTTATTCCCACTAGTATTAAAATTGTATTTCTGTTAGGAATAAGTGGTTTGATTCTTATCCAAAGTACTGTTTTTCTAGATTAGAAACCTCTAACTTTTCCTGTATTATAAATCTTCATTCTAATTTCCTCAAGTAAACTTACTCTGTTCCTTGTGGAGTACTGAAAAGCCAAATCTTCCTTTTCCCTTTTTAATGAATGTTTTAAAGCATAATGAAACATCTGAAGATTGCGAATTCTTCCTAGACCTATCTTCCAATTTCTATTACTGTATGTAATTCTTCTGAATATATATTGGGCCATTATATATTTGTTTTGTGAATGTTCATTCTTACTGTTCAAATAGCTTATTTATGCTAGATGTGAAAAAATTGGAAATTTTAAAGAAATAATAATAGAATTCTTTGCAAAAGGAGAATATAGTTGTTCCCCATTTGAAAACAATACATGGTCCTCTGCATTAGATGCACTTGTCTGAATAAAGGGTTGTAGGCCACGCAGGTGCAATCCAGTGAGTTTGCCTCTCACCTTGTGGTTGTAGCTCCATAACACATGTGAAGTTCGGATGAGTGACCCAGCCACCTGTAGGGCACTTCTTCACCAGGCATTTTATTCTTAGAGTTGCCTTTCTCTAACTCGGAGATTAGTAAGTTCTACATAATACACCCTCTTAGTAATAAGTAATCTTCATCGATAATACTTGCCTACATTTGTTCTGCCTTGTCTTAGAGCACTTATAGTAATAGTGGGTTCTTGGCATTTTGGACTGTTGCTCTTCTGGCTACTTTGAGACTGATTAATCTGGGATTTTGGACTTGTGAAAGAAATTGGATTCAGATATATAAGCTCAGTGAACCATCTGCATCCATCCCTCCTTGAGGTCTGTAGTAGATGTCATTTAAATATAAATCTGTTTAATATGAGAAACAGTGGAGTTTGCCAAGTATTATGACTTCTTTGATAATTATTAATTTTATGTTTTGCCTTCTTTGTTTTCTAGTCTCTTTCTCTGTTTTCAATCTTCTTATTCTTAAGTGGTGCTTTTCCCAGGACAGTCTTTTTGTTTTGCAGTAAGTGGGTTTTCTTGCTCAGAACAAGCCAAAGTTGGATCTTTTGAGTACTTTGAAACATGTGACTTAGTTACATTCCAAAGGATATAATTATTAATGGGAACAATGATATCAAACTTAGAAAATATCTGTACAGACTGTCCAGTTTTGTTTTATAAGCAGACTATCTTTTCCCTCAACTGTGAGGAACAGTGATGACTTAGAAGGCAACTGTTACTTGAAATACATACTGTTTTCACAGAGGGTACATATATAAATAAATTCCTTATACATCTTTCCCATTATTTATATAACAAATATCTCCCATCTTAACACAGTTAAGAATGGCCCACCAGCTCAAATAGTGGAAGATTTAAACAACAAAGCTAAATTATAAAGGCAAAGCAGTTATGTTAAAAAAAAAAGAATACTTTTCTAATGCTTGCTTCTTTCATGTCTACTCAGTTAGTCCTATTGAAGTGACTAGAATTCACTATCCAGTTAAGAGAGAGATATGTGCAGCATCTCATATGGCAACAGCACAATTTAACAGTACTAATTACTAATTACTGTGAATCTTAGAATCTGAATTAATCCATAATACCAAAAGTCACAGTATCTTATAGGGAAATTTTTTCTATTTTGTGAAATCACTTATCTTAAGTGGTAAGTAGCATACAGGCAAATCTGTGCCATTAAGTAAATATTAAGTACTTTTTGGTACTAGACGATGTGCTTGGAATTTGTATAACAAAATTGATTTTAGACGTAGTTTAGATGTGGCTTCCTATAGTACTTGAGAGTCCTAACCTTGGTTGGAGTCTGCATGTATTGTTTTTTAAAAGCCTGCACTTTTTACTGCATAGATAAAGGATCAAAAAGCAGCGGACAGAATTAACTGTACTAAGAAAATAACCCTATGAAGTAATAATAGAAGAACTAAAAGTAGCTGACTTTTTTGAATGCTTACTATGTGCCAGGCACAGTTCTGTGCTTCTTATTGATTAACTCTTCTAATCCTGTGACAATCCTATTAGGGTAGATACTGTTATTATTTTCACTTTAGAAAGGAAGAAACTGAGACACAGAGGTTGACCCTGGTAGTCTCATACAAGAGTTGACACTCTTAACAGATTATATTGCCTTTAATAGGTATAATTATACCACACTGTATAGATGAGGAAACTATGAGCCCAAGGGTCACACCATGGATAAATTACACAGCCAGTATTTATCAATCTGATCCCAAAGTCCAAACTAACTTTACTATATCTTGTTGATTGTTTAATGATAAAGGTTGGGATGAACTGGAATATGTAATAGCCAGTAACAGTACTACTTATAATGAACTGTTAATTCAAGAATATGTGGTTGGAAGATCTCTTCAAAAGATAATGCAGTTGATCTCTGAGCAGATGTTGAACGGTGAAAATTTTCTAGAGATATCGCCCACTGATTTCAAGAGTCACCCATTCAGTAGGTCTAGTGGCGAATGTGTGAATGAGTTACTACCAAGGCAGAAAATGAAAGCTAGCATTCCAGATATCTGTTGCTGTGTGACAGACTACCCAAACCTTCAGTGACTTAAAATAACTACTATTGTTTATCTCTCGTGATGTTGTGGATCAGAAATTCAGGACAGGTTCATCTAGGCAATTCTCTTGCTTCCTGTGGTGTGACGAGTCAGGTCACTTGATAGTATTCAGCAAGTGGTTGGACTGGTCTGGAGTGTCCAAGAAACCTCATCCACATGCCTGCCACCTTCGCAGGATGGTTCACCAAGCCTCCTCTCCCTCGCTGGTGTCTCAGCAACTCTCTATGTGGTCTCTCCATCAAGGTAGTCAGACTTATTCAGAATGGCAGCTCAGGCCTCCAAGAGGCTGGGTAGGAGGTGGCATCCTGTTAAAGGCCAGGGTCACCACCATACAGTATTGGTCAAAGAAGTCACTGGTCAGCCCAGATTCATGGGGACAGGAAATACCTTCCCACTTGATGGAAGGTTTGTCAAGGATTGGGGCCTGTCCTTAATCTGTTATAGGTAGCATTCATTTTTTTTATTGGTGTTGACTCTTCTCTGTTCATTCATTTAGGTCCATTTTTTGTGCCATAGACACCATTTATTATGTCTGGCATTGGCCGGTAAAGGAGCTAGAAGGAGAATGAGACACATACCTGCAACAGATTTCATTATCTACCTGCCTCTGAGTTTCATTTATCTTACAGCAAAATGTCCATTTTTTCTTTTGTTCCAACTTGTGAGCCTTTGTCCCGTTCTTTGTTTTGTGAAGCCACAGAAACTGTACATGCTGAGGGAATACTCCTGAGGGAGTAAAGAGCTTACTGTTACAGAACTTGAGATATCAGCTGTATTTTAAGTTTACAAGTAGTTGAAAACTCCTGTGGCATGGGAAATTTATATGGCTACTAAACCTCTTTCAACAGGACTTTCTGTTGAGTGGCTAGAAAGATCATATTCTTGAAATAATTGGAAGTTTTGCCTATGTATCCCAGTCCCATCGTCACTGCCACCCATCGGCACTGGCTCAGTTTTGTGCTAGGAGATGAGTAGGTTCGTCCCACTTTTATTACCTTTCATATAGGAAAATCCATGGCCCAATTTTACATTTTGTTAATCCTTTAAAGTTACCAGTTGCTGCCAACCTCTCTTATCTGAAATTACAGCTCATTGAAGTTTTGTCAGATTTAGAATTCTTTACTTTAACTCCTGCTGGCTAATAATAACTAGACACTAACTGCCATCACAAGAAATAAAGGGGGAGAATAAATCCTGCAACAAAATGATCATTCTCAAGTCCATACACTTTCTAAGAGAAGAAAGGTTTGGGATTATCCATCTATTCCTTGTGCAGTGGATGCCTGAAGAGTTAGCTATGAGGGGTTCTAGTTGGTCACCCCAATTATCATACAGTAAAGAGATCTCTGTCAGGCCTCAGGAATTGCAAATACAAGAGTAAAAGGAACACCCAGGGCTGAAGACTTAGTTTAGGGCTCTACAGAATGCTGGGAAGGGAAAGAGAAGACTATGGATAGGCTGGGATGGAATGCTTGGAGGCATTTAGGCATCAAGATTAATTCGATTTTATCATGCAAAGATTGGGGCAGATTTTAATGAAGAAAAATAAAGGAGCCTTAACATAATCTTTTTGATCCACATTTCCACTCAAAGTCTGCTCTTTGTGACAGAGAAAGCTTTTGAAGATTTCCAGGGAATGAAAACTCATGATAATCTATGGGAGGTGTCTCTCGGTCTGGATTTCCTAGCTCTCTGGGCCCCTCTCTAGGCTCTCGGTGACTCTTAAATTTGAAATCATCTGATGGTTAGATGAAACTCAGTACTGTGGTTTTGAGTTGCAAAAGAGGACAGAGAAGAAAGGGAATTTGTAGATTGACAAAATATTTGTTCTTTTTTTTTTTTTTTTTTTTAGCATCACAAGTCTAGACCATTTCAAGCCAATCACAACAACCTGAGTGAGTAGAAATTCCTTTAGGGTTTAGATTTCTGCTGGTAGCTGCATCTTAAAGCAGATATTTATGTCATGAGAAGGCAATCTATTGAGTTTCCCACAAGGTTACAGAATCCCAACTCTAGTGGTTCTTTAAGAACCACTGCAAAAACAGAATTACAACACAGAGAACAGAGCTTAATATGTGCTTCCTCTGAAAGCCACGATGCTGGAACAGGGGACGCTGAGTGTGACTGAAATCACCTCTAGAATGGCTGTCAGCCAGACAGTAGAGATTTTAGAATTTTTATGGTATTCGTAATATTTTTACAAAAATTATTTTAAATCATGTAACTTGAAGTTTTAAAAAAATGAGCCTGTTTTCTTTTTGGAAAACTGGCCCGATAAAAATAACACTAATATAATTCACTTGTATATGCATGTGCATTGAACACAGAGTGGTATACTAAAGAGAGTTCATGCAAATAACTTGTGGGAAGTTTGGCTATTTTCTTAATATCTTTTTTCATAAATGTATGTTTATAAATATTTACTCGTCCACTATGACCTTGGTAGCATTAGAAGCATTTTGTTAGTTGTATCATTGATTCTAAAAATCTCATTCTTGGCACAGTAGGCTATGAGAGCTTTTTGTTGCTTTGTTAGTATTTTGGCTAAGAAATGATTTCTCGCACTTTCTATTTATAAAGATGTTATAACACATTGCACCCACTTAGTGCAGCTATTCTTCAGAGATAAAGTTGTAGGTGCTAAAGTGAAATGTATGTTTAAAAGCCTGGCAAAGGAGGGACCTCAGAGTAACCGATTTGGCTTGCATCTGCCTGAGAAGAGCTGGGGTACAGTATAAAACTGAGACTGAAAGCAGCTGTTAGGATAAGCGTGCTGCTGCTGCACGTTGCAATATTGTTGTGAGTGGCCAGCTCCGTGTATGTGACTTCATGTGTGTATGTGAGAAAAAGGTGTCTGATGAAGGCAGATGAGTCAGTGTACACTACCTCCCATTAAAGACTGAGCATATTCCAAGGTTGCCCTGCAACCCCTTCGGCAGGAGGCTGGACTCCTCAGCCAGTGCCACCCCCCCATTCTCTCTTGTACTCACTTCAGCTCCTCTACCTCTGAGCACTTGGCTGAAGAAAGAGTGTAGCTTTCTGTAGCAAGCAAAGGAAAGCCAAACCCAAGATACAGAGGCTGCCGGATCCAGTTCTCCTTGTCAAGTTAGATGTTAATGTTTGTTTTGGTGCCCAGATCAAAGTGTCAGAACACTTGGAGTTAGTGCTTTTATCCGCTGGGTTCTATTTGGCAAGAGTAGTCAGTGGAAGTGGAGCCTTTCTGTTGTTTTCAAAGATGCACCCAACTCCTTTTAATGATGTGAAAAATGTATTTGAATCCTGCGTTGTTGTTGTTTTCAGTTGCCATTTGCAGTCCATTTTGGGGGGACTGGAATAAAAACCATATATTCCTGGTAATGAGCCTTCTGCCAATATCTTGACATGGAGGTGAGGATGACATGGATTTCTGGGTGGCCTGTTTTGCTTTTTTGTCACTTCAAAGAGTGATGTTCCTGTTTTTAATGCCGATACTGTTATAATAGTCAGGATGGCCTCGCTTGAATGTTGTGGGTGTCAGAAAATGTAGTTTAAGTAGTAAAATGCCACTAGGCAGGCCACCTAATCTGGAAGTCCAGCTGTAGCACTCAACTGACTGGCTGTTTGGGGCACTGGCACACTGAGCCACATCAGGTCACCTCCCCTTGGAACATCTGTTACAGCTGGGGAAGGACCACTGGCCCTTTAATAGGTACCCTGGAATGCTTCCGCCTTTTCTTTCTAATGCACTGGCTGGTCCTAATGTCTGATGAGGAGTGAAGATGAGACAGAGTGATCCACTTTCATATTTTGAGAGGTTGGCTTCTTTGTTTCAGGTACAAGCTAATAAATATTCATCTACCCAGTAACTGGGTAGGACAAGCGATGATACCAACAGTGTGAAATTCCAAATAATGAGACAAGCATTACTCATAGGTGACAACTGATGCAGAGTAACCTCTGCCTGAGTACAGTATGAATCCTGTAGATGAGGCAGTAAAATCAATGTGAATCTATTCACCACAGCTATTTTTTGTATAACTGTAAAATAATTGTCAGTGTATAAGCCAGGCTGATATCCTGGACTCAGGAATTAACTCCTTAGGAAAATTCTCACCTCTGGCTTGTCTTTTGTTTGTGCCCAGATTCTGTCCTAGGCCGGTCCCCAGCTGTTTTGCTATACCACATGCTTAAGGTAAAGTCAATAATTTACTGTTGATGGTGCAGCCAGTACAGCTAAAGTGATTTACTTAAAAACAGAACAAACACAACAGTGAGAAACGCCTAGATCTTTCCTTTGAGGCATGTTAAATCTGTGAATTGGGAGGAAGCATGGAGTCTTCCCTTTCTTCCCTGTGACTTGGGTGAACATTGGCCTTACTGCTTCCTAGTTCAGAGCCAGTTGACCTTGGCCCCTAGACCTCCCTCATCAGATACCTTTATTGGCTCTGAGTTTAAGCTTATGGTGGGTGGGCCAAGACTCAGGTGTTACAATAGATCGTCCATTTGTCCTCAGAGTCATTCTGGAGAGAGATGTTGCCATCCATTCCATTTCCTCTCTATACCAGATACAAAGGCTGCATAAGTAAACAAAGCATATTTTCAAAGTCTGGTCTCTAGAACCCACTTTACATAGGTGGTTTAGTGGAGGTTTCTCAGTTCTGCTACGAAAATAGAACCCTTGACCTTATTAAAAGAGCCAAGCCACGCCACCCAGGGGGACCTCTCTTTGTAAAGTAACTGAGAAGCATTGTTAAATCAGTGGAGAGGAAAGGCTCCTTTCTGGGGTGATGCATTCAGTTGTCTCTTAGCTGTCTTCTATGTGGGATTTTTATGTAAAGTGACTTTCATTTTTCCTTCTTTGTGAATGAAATGCACTAGCTAAGGCTTAAATGTTTCTGAATTTTATAAGAAATGTGAAATAGTCATTTTAGCATCTTTGTTCCAGGATGTCAAAGACCTAATCCAGTAATTCCCAAATGAGGTTTCATATTTTTCCTTCTTTCCACCCCAGGTAGTAAAGATACCTGCCATGGCAACTTCACACATGGTAATGGAAGGGGAGAACTGTTTGATTTCCCATAAAAAGTGAGAGCCACTGTTCTAACTAAGGAGCTACCCAGTGATTTTTAATTCATGAAAGAAATTTGTGTTTCAGAGCAGGTTCAGACATAGCGGACTCTCTCCTGAGAGAATTCTGGGCACCATAGAAATTCGTTCATATATTGCCTACAAATAACTGATCCTTTAAGTTTCAAATAGCTGGTATGTTTGAGAAGAAAAAGTGGGTCAAAAAGGAAAGACTGGTTCGTGCAGAGGACTGAATTAGCATCAGGCTATGAAATTTCATTACAGTAACATTAAGGCCTGGCTATTTGCTTAGCATGCAAATGCTGCAATGACACTTAGAGAAAATGCCTCCTATGCCTTAGAAAACATGTGAAGGCTTCCTGATACTGGGTGGAATTGGAAAGCGGCAGCCTTTGGGACTTGTATGCATCGGGAGAGTGGCCCACGGGTTCTCCTACTGAAGAGCATTGTGGAGTACTGTGAAATGTTGTTGGACTTTATGCAAATCATGCCGCACTGGATTTTAAGATTGGGAGTGGGGAGAGTGGAAGAGGATGGGGAAGTGATATATATATGAACTTGTACTAAATGTTAAGCAAGAAACGAAACATTCCCTATCAGGACTGTGAAGTTCTGTCAGGTTCTTCTGCCCTCCTGGGTCAGCTTGCTGATTCCTTTGAAACCTCTACGAAGTCCTTTTGGAAGCAGCTAACCAGAGGCTAGTCCGACCACAGTTTCATCACCTGCCCTATCCCTCTCCTCTCAACAAAAGAAAGACATTCCCAAACTCTAGGCAGAAGCAATGTGTTCTGTCCCAGCCACTCACTTCATCTGCTGTGGTCTGTGTTCACAGGTTGAGCCCGTTGCATTTTTTTTTTTTGTGATCTCATGGCAGACCTTAAAGAGAACTGCCGGTTCAGTCAGGAACCAAGAGCTCCCCTTTTCAGAAATCTGAAAATCAGAACTCTCAGTTTGGGGCAGTTCAGCATATGTGAGGAAAGGGGAAAGTACATTGGAAGAAGAGAGAAGACTGAGGGTTCAGACAGAAGAGTCATGTAGCCAAAACTCGGTTTCTGTCAGATGGCCGTGGTCTGAAAGAAATCTGTTCTCTATGGTGCTTATCCGGTGGGTGACACTGTCCCCACCCACTGTCCCTGGCATTGTGCCTTCCCACTGGTCACTGTGAAAAGCAGATCACACTGGACTCAGAGGCCAGACTCCAGGACAATTCCCCCTCATTTTGAGCCCACCACTTCTGCGTACAGCTAATAATGTAGCACTTAGTTCTCTTTGGAAAACTCTTGGGATTGTCCCCCAAGAAATAGTAAAGCGTTTAAAGGAAAATAGTCAGTGGTAGCTATCAAATAAGATTACAGGGAAGTGTCACTTCCTCTCGGCTGATACTGATTGATAGCAAGCTCCTACAATGCCCCCTCCGCCTAAGTTTTTAAAGGCTACCATAATATTTGTAAGCAACGAACTTATCTAACATTTTTTCACAACTTGTTAATCAAGGATTCATATGAAAACAGACAATCAGTTTCTAAAATGCTGTTATCCCTGAAAGGGAATGAGGTAGTTTTTAACTATAAGAACCTACCAGTCTGTTTTTTCCCTTTGAAAAAACTAACCCTTGCAGTTTGTGTCTTTCATCTGCAGCGATTACTCCAAGTCGCTTAAAGATGCCTCAGACAAGTCAGTGAGCCAGGCTAGCGCCCTTGCACCTCAGAGGGTGCCGGGCTGGTTTGCGCATCTTATTTCCTTAGAGAGTATTGATCTTTATTATGACCTTAATTATAAATACCTATATATAGGAATAGGATTTCCTCTCACCCCACCCTCTTTTAATCATTATCACTTAAGCGTAAACCACCCCCCCACACACACCCCTTTTACTGAATAAATGCACTTTAATTCCTAAGGAGAGTGGCTGTTTCCAGCCCTAAAGCCAGATTACTTCAGGAGGAGAGTTGAGGAGGGAGAACTCTTTTGTCAGACCCTGTGAAATTAACCAAATTCCTTAATGTAAACACACAAATAATAACATCCATTTTTAAGCCGCCCCCACCCCTAGCCAAAGGGAAAATGAAACAACCAAAATGGAAAAAATTCAAAATGCCTACTCTGATTTTAAAAGTTCACTGGGGAACCCAATATTAAGTTATTTTCTCAGCTACCAAACTATCAGAAACTTCTGGGTTGTTTTGTGGGAGGCTGAGATTTTTTTCATTAGAAAGTCAAGTGAAAATACAAAGGCTGTAAGATGAGTCTGACTTGTGTCATTTCTAAATCTCAGCCCTTAATTTGATAGGTGTGCTCAGTCTCTCCTCCTGTAGGTTCTGTCCTTCCCCTGATGACAAGCCAATCTTTCTTGGTGGGTTGCATGCCTCCTAGAGCCCAGGAGCCCTGTTGTGTCGGGGAGGGGGGAGGGCAGGAGGGTGGGCGGAGACTGGGGTTGGGGGCGGGAGATTCTGAGAAAGAGTGAAGAGATGGGTTTATATAAACATATTTAAAGCAGCTTAGCAAAAGCTTTCTCGTTGGACAGCTTTAAGAACAATGTGAATGAAATCTTAGCAACTTGGTTAGTAATCTGAAAAGTCTATTAATGTATACTTGAAAATCTGTATAAAGATACATTTTCCTCTTTATTTTAACACTGTGTAAAAGAACATTATGCATGTGAGTGGTTTGAGAATTAAATGGTTTAATACTCAGATTTGAGTCTCTGTTTTTCTGTACATAGAGATTAATGCGTTTTAAATTGGGGGATTTTTTTGTAAGGTGGGAATACCGAGATATCAAGCCCCCCTGCCCTTCCGGGATGCCTACCACCTTTCGGGATGATGCAGTCACATATCCTTCACTTCCTTTACCCAGATGTGTTCACTGGTAGCAAGTAAAAATCATCATTTTACCAAATGCCCAATAGCATGTCTAGCAGTTTCTCCCTCCCTTGTCTTTATTTCAGGTGGCAATGTCCATTCATACTGGTGAGATGGGAGTAATTGTGTTTATTTTTACCTCTGTTCACAAACCAAATAGGAGGAGGTGCAAGGAATGAGAACCCTCTAGTTCGCACAAGGGTTGGCTACTCTGCCCATGAAGATGATAGTGTTCAGAGCAGCTTCCCTTATGAGAACCAGGAAGGGCCTGTTGGCCTTGAAGATCACCCTGTTGGGGTTCAGCGAACGGCCAGCAATCACGATGGCGGTACTAGCTGCTGCTTCACTGCCTTCCTCATTCACCTGCAGGTCAAACAGGAAACAAACTGCTGCATTAGCTGCTCTGCTCTGCGTCTGTTCCTTAGATGCAGAGACCACACGCATACACACAGCCACTCCAAGCGCTATTTGCCATCCAGTGGGAAGTGCCTTTGGGTCAGCTGGGGTTCCGTCTGGAACCCCACTGTTCCTCATTCTTCCACCCAGTGAATATTGATGTAGGCATTTGGATTCATCCAAGCTTTTGGCTGGATCCTCAGATAATTGCTGAACCAGAAATCTGAATGGAGACAAGGTTATCACATTCCTGGCTGGCACATGATACATGGTATTTCAAGGGGATTATGTTGTACGCGATGCTAAAAGAAATTTTGACTCAAGATCAGAGCTCTACCGTTGAAATAGTTTCACTCTTGGAGCATCAGGCTCCCAGATATAAGTACCCCAAGCAGCCACTCAGGACCCAGGGCCTATGAAAAGAGGAGGACCCTCTGGCTGGAGGAGATGGCTTGGAGTAATAGACTGAAATAGACTTGTGTCATTTGAATTTGCTGATAAGCAGAAGCGCCACCAGTCTAGAGGGAGATGCCTTTGGAAATTTGTACTTGGGGACCCAGAATATCACTAAAACTGTCTGTGCCTCTTCATGATAGTCCTCTGCTGGCTCCTTTCCCTTAATGTTTGTGTCCCTGTTTCACCTGCTTCAGGAGAGACACAGGAAGGGAGGTGGGAACAATGAGACCCCAGGGCTTCAGGGCAGGGCTGTGTGGTAGCTGGCCTCCCAAGGAGGGGGCAGTTCAAGCATCTGCTAGCTATACTAGGACAGCCAGTGAAACAAGAACTCCAGAGTTACAAATCACAGGAGATACTGATGAACGAATAACAAAGCAGCATGGGAATAAAAAAGAAGAGAGAGCAAAGGGAGGTGTACTCACCTCAAGAAATGCCTTATGGAATGCGTCTGAGACGAAGAGGTCGTCCCGGCCTCCGGCAACAATACCTACAAGGAAGACCAGAGAAGGCTCTGTGACATGGGAGAAAGGAATCCAGATTCATTAAGAGGCCCTTTGGGGCTTTTTTGAAAAATAGGAAGCCATTCTGGACCCTCACTTAATGACACCCTCAAAATGCCATCATGGAAACAGTAAGAACATACGCAGGGCTTCTCAGCCTGGCTCTGTGCATTGAGTCTCATGCTTCAGTCCTTGGTGGGGTAAGTGGGGGTAAGGGAGCAGGGACTCTGTTCTTAAAGAAAAACTCACTCCATCTGGTAGGAATGTCTCTCTTTCCAGTCTGGCAACATTTTTGAGAGAGGGATTGGTTTTCAGACCTAGTTTAAAGATAGGCCATTAAAGGTCAATCCAGTTACCTAACTATGTAAGCTGAAAGGTTTGGCTGTGTCTGTCCAAGTGACCTTGAGGGAAACACATGAGCCCTTTGGAATAGCAGGTAAAGGGCTACCAGATGTCAGCTACCCCCATGTTGTGGGACCCAGATGTCCCCAGCTCTTCATCAGATCTATCTCTGCTCTGAATTTGATGCCTTTTCAAGTTCTTCTCTACCGGGTCTCATCTCTATCAGTGACAGACTCAAAGGGTTCCCGTGCCAGCTGGGCCAGCGGAGAACCAAGAGCTACCTCCCCCTTTTCCAGAAGAAAAAGCTGAGGCCTGGAGAGGAAAAGGGAGTTCCCTGCGTTCACAGTAGAACTGGATTAGACCCAGGTGTCCCACCTGTTCTCTTTTCTACTCTCCCTCCCACTCTTCCACCTTTGGTCAGACCCCCTTGGGGGCAGAGGAAGGAGAAAGTCTTTTCTCCACTAACCCGGGAGCTTGGATTTCTCCGGACTGAACAGGTCCACAAGGCCCATGTCCTGCAGCTTCTCCTTCACACTGAAGCTGTCCTCGATGCGGAAGCGGGGCATGTGGACCACTAGCATTGTCTCCGCCAGCTCATCCAGCCACTCCTGCAGCACCTCCGGGCTGAGCTCCTGCTCCACCTTGGCCAGGCTCTTCTCACGCTGGGGCAGGATGAGCACCATGGTGATGTCATCACCCTTGAAAGGCAACTCGAGCACCTGGGTGCCTTCTGCCACACGCCGATAGCGGAACTTGCCCTCCTGGTACATCATGGATGCCGAGCAAGACTGCCCATCGGCCTTGTAGAAAGGTTCTAACCTTGTGTTCTCAGGGCTGAACTTCGACTTCCATAGGCCCTGGAAGAAAACGCCAGGTGGAAGAATCACAAAACAAGAAGACCCGGAGGATACTGACATGCGCATATGCACATTTTGTTATGTTAACTTGTGCATATAATTATTAGGAAAAACAACTAGATGAATGATGACTATGTCAGAGTGTTTTCTTTCTGTGAACTTTCTGTATATTTCCCAGATTTTTAGCAATGATTGTCTATTTGATTTTATAACAAAAAAAGTAAAAACTAACACCAAGAAAAACCTACTGGCCTCTTCACAACTCTCTCCTTGAGTTTAAATCGAATTGCTTTCTTTCTCCCACCAGCCTCTTTCTCCAAGGCATTATCCAAAATGCGGGGCTCTGTCGGGTGAATACAGAACACACACACACACACACACACACACACACACACACACACACAAAATAACCCCAGGGGGTTATCCAGAAGCCCTGCCAGGCAGAGGGTGCATCCTGGCCAACTTCCTAGTCAGGGAGGAGATACAAGACACTCCTTTGAAGTGTAATGACCATCCCTGTTATCTTCTGGTTCTTTGATTTGGGGACAAGTCATTTAACTTAACTCTGAGCAGTGGGCCTTCATCTGTAACATTTGGAGGTGGTGATCACTAGTATTTGTAGGGAGTTCAATGTTCATCAGTGTGGAGGGCACTGCTCCAAGCATTTTACATGCATCAACTTAGTCCCCTCAGTTATGCAGTTATGGTACATCATTACCAGCATTTTACAGATGCAGAAATTGGGACAGAGAAATGTCACAGGTAGTGAGGCCACGTTCATGCAGTTGAGATTACAGAGTCTGGATTTATACTAAGTAACCTGAATGAGCAGTACAAGGTCACATTTGTGATGTTAGGAGGACCAGGAGGGCTAATTAATGGCAAAGTGTTCCCTAAACAGTCAAGGGCAATAGACCCTGTGGAAATGCAACCTACTTTACTCTTGGAGAGAAGGAAACCCCAGGCAACGGAGAGGTTGGCCACAGCAGTTGACTAGCTAAACCCCTGGGCTAAACCCCTGTGGAGGAGGGGGAGTACATATGGAGCACAACCCAGGATGGGCAAATGTGCCACAATTCTACCCACCTTCAACGGGTGACCCTCCTGATTCTGTCAGGAAGCTGTTTCTTCCCACCACCCACACCCCATCCTCCTCCCTAAACGTTATTAATTTGGAACAATCTTCAGAATTTCTGACTCTGGGAAAGATAAGGCCCTCGGCACCATCAAATCACAGGGCCTCTGCAAGTCTGAGGTCAGTTTACCAAGGTCACTTACCTTGAAGTAAATGGTGTTGACCAGCACCAGGACAGTGAGCTCGTTAATAGCATCCTGGGGAATGACGTCAGTGATACGTCCTTCGGTCTTATTGGATATCCACTGGTTGATGGTCACTCTGGATGGCTCTGGATTTTCCTAAGGAGAACAGGAAACAAACCTACCCACCTGTGCTATTCAACCATCTTCTCCATTTCCCCAGGCAGCATTTTATTTTATCCTTCATCCCTCTGTCCTTTCCCAGCATGTGGTTAAGCCATCCATCACTCTAACCCAGATTGGGGAAACCTCACCTATCTAGTACAGTGCCATGAACTCACAAGAGTCCAGGTTTCCAAAACATGTTCTTTGGGAAGCTAATGAGTGATGAGGGAGGCAGGTGGGGCAGGAGGGATATTCATATGGTCAAAAATGCCTAAGAAATGCTGTTTGAATTAAAGTCGATAGACTTTTTGACCGCAGGACTTCTCAGACACTTAATACCTCTGGTGCTTCATGAACCTCCAAGAGGAGAACATAACATGCACCACATGCCAATTTTGACCATGGTAACTTTAAAATATTGAATTAAATAAGGTCTCTGGTAGGACTGGCATCTCCAGGATAGCTTTGGGTATATATGTGAACTTGGTAGAGGCAATGAAGAATTTATTACTTGTACTACTTTTTTAGAGCTTCCACTACAATCCATAGACACCACTGACTTCTCAGGTTTCAAGCAAGAGTAAGTGTCCCAGGGGTTGTGACTTACAGTGCCCCTCCACCTGCCCCTGACTAGCATAGCAGTGTTAACTTGGATCCTGCTTCTCTATCTCAATCCCTTAGTGGAGAGGAAGAACTCTGAGGTCAGGCATAACATGTGTAACTCACCTTGAAGTCCAGGGGCTGGAGCTTGGCTCCATATACCACCTCACTGATGTCCTGGTAGGTTTCATTGAAAGTAAGGGATTTGTCTCCAAAGAGGCGATTGGCCGATACCAACTCAGAGGATTTGTTGGCTTTCCGATAGAGTCGGCAGTTCAGTTTGGCAAAGAAGAAGTGGATCTGGTCCGATGTTTTCTCGGAGATAGTATCAAACTTAAAAACCTGTAGAAGCCAAAAGAAAATGGTGGTGGGTTGGGTGGTGAGCATGGTGCTGTTGGTCCCTGACCAAGAGCCACCTCAGTTAGAGCTCCTTCAGGTATAGTGCCTGGCAGCGTAAATGCTCAGCTCCTGTTTTCTAAATGAACGCATGGATGAAAGAAGAATAAAGATAGGAAGGATAAAAGGAAGAAGAAACACAGAGAGACTGGGATACCACCTAAATCCTCCAAAGGGCTCTAGACCAAGACAGTAAGGAGCTGGGCAGAAGGGCCCTGGATTGTACCTCCATCAGCTCCTTGAGGGTGTTGTCACAGGCTCCCAGCTTGGTCATAGCAAAAGCTGTGGAGATACTCAGGGGCGACAGGAAAATGTTGTCATTTTCATTCTTGGAGTCCGCCAGATGCTGATAGAAGGCAGTGGCAAAGCGGGAATTGGCCTTGGACAGTTCCCAGACCCGCCGGTTGGTGGCCTCGGGGATCTTCTGGTCTGAGCCCTCCTCCTCAGGGGCCTTCTTCTCTGGGGTACGGTAAATGCACATGGGATTCACAGGGATGTCCCGCGGCTTGGCTGTGCAGATGTCCTCCACAGGGCTCCAGTGACAGGTCACACAGCCCCAGAGGCCAAGGAGCAGCAAGGAGAGAAGACACACACTCCTACAGGGGGACAGAAAGCTGAGTTAAGCTAGGCTGGATGACCCCCTATCCCACGGCCCATCACAGACGTGCCCCAGTAAAGCATAGGATGCCAAACCACCCGTTGGACCTTGGACTTTGTAAAATACAAGGGCCCAGGACAAGTCCAGTCCTGGATTCCCTACAAGTGGATAGTTCATGTTGAAATTGGAATCAACTACTGACGCAACTGATAGTTATTAAAAATAAAGAATGCTGAGCTTCCAGTGGTGAGATGGGATGTGCACGCATGAAAGATAGGCAGGCCCTAGCCGGCTTGGCTCAGTGGATAGAGCATCAGCCTGCGGACTTAAGGGTCCCAGGTTCGATTCCGGCCAAGGGCACATGCCTGGGTTGCGGGCTCGATCCCCAGTGGGGGGCATGCAGGAGGCAGCCAATCAATGATTCTTTCTCATCATTGATGCTTCTATCTCTCCCTCTCCCTTCCTCTCTGAAATCAATAAAGAAATATATTTTTTAAAAAAGAAAGAAAAATAGGCAGGAAACATTGGTGCCCAAGGAAGAGGGAGGGTAGCAGTGGGAGCCACTTACAGAGCTGTGTTGGGAATTTAACCTGGATGGAAAAGGAGTGGAAGGATTTTCACTGATACAGCAGAGAGGCTTCACTAACACATGAGGGATAAGAAGGAATGAGTGGGCAAGGGCACTCTACGTGCTAAAGACTCCCACATCCGTATCTCCAGCCCGTGTGTGCTGGATAACCCCACTTGGGTGCCCTACATATTCCTTAATGAAATGCGACCACACCCTTGCTTCTTCTTCTGTGTCCTCCAACTCAGCAGATGGGACCCTCGCACACCCTGTGATCCAATCCCGAAACCTGGGGGTCACCCTGATTCCTCCCTCCCACCCTCCTCATTTAGTCAGACCTAGATTCGATTAATTCTTCTCCTTGCTCTCTCATTACCTTAGTTCAGGCCTCATAATTGTCTGTTGCCTGGGATTCTTAATAGCTTCCAACATGGGTTCACTAAAGGTAAATGAAACTAATTTTTTTTAAAAAACGAGATCACAAAATTGGCAGATTAGAATTGGGACATCCAAGTAAGCAAACCCAGAGATGAACTCTCTTGTGTTTTATCGGTAAGACTGGCTGGGCCAGGGCTTCCTCTGACAGGCTTGAGTCCCTGGGTCTGGAAAAGGGAGTCTCTATGTGGTACCAGGTCTTCTCAGAAAAGACAGCTGGCAGGGCAGGAAAGATGTGTTAGGGAGGTCTACTGGGCAAGTGGGGGCTGGCGGGAAGCTGGGGGCCGCTGAGGGGTGCATGCTTGTGTGTGATCTGAGGCCAACTCCGTAGCTGTTTGCAGAACAGAGGCCCAGAATGGGAGAGGAGTGGAGGCGCTGAGGGAGGGAAGGGAGGTGAGGGGGGAGCAGAAAGAGAATCTTGCCATTCATCTTCCCTCTTGTTGCTTCTGTTCCCCATTTTGCCCCTCCACGACATTTGCAAACCCAAGTGGAGGCTGAGGGGGCCCTGGGAGCTCTGTTAAACACAAGGGAAAACCCAGATGGTTGAGCCACAGCCTCACGTCTGGCTTCCTCCAGCAACCAGATCAGGGAGGGAATGTGTGTGGTGTGGAGGGAGGAGAGAAAGGGCTGCGGCCCTTTCGTCAAAGGTCACCGAAATCTTGGAGAGGGGCATCCAAGCAGAAGGAAGAACCAAAAGGGAGTTAGGAGATCCTCACAGATTAAACTCGCAGGATTGTAGAGGCACGGCGGGCCCGGAGTTCCCCTCGGAGGGTCTCGGGACAGCTGTGAGGGCTGGGACTGGCACAGCGCCTTCAAGGGAAGGAAGAGGCCCCTTGGCTTCTTGGGCTAAGAACCCAAGGTGTGGCTTAGGGAAAAGCCTTACCCCAAGAGGGGGCGGAGGGAGGGCGTTTGGAGTGACGTCCTGCAAACAAGCCATCTTTGATTGTAACCACCTGGGAGAGGGCCTGGTCTTCTCCAAGGTATGGAGACCATCCTCGTGGGTCCTTCAGAGGTCAGGAAACCCTCGAGAGCCTGCGAAGGCCAAGCTTGCCCCTCTTACCTTCTTCCAGCAGTTCCTATCCCACTGGAAAACATGGTCGCTAATCTTCCACAGGCTGCGCAGGTGGAGGTAGTGTGGCCGAGGCGATCCCTCTGAAAACTGGCTCTTTCCTCTAAAGCTGAGGTTCCAGAGGCCAGGGCGGGGGAGGGGCTGGTGAGGAGAGGAGGACTGAGGTCAGAGGCTGATGACCAGCTTCCAGGGTTAAGCAAAGTGTGGGGCCCAGTGTTGTTTACTTACTGGAGAAGTTTTAAAGTTCAGCCCGGTCCAGGGAAAGCAAGGCCCACCTCTCTCATCCATACGTTCTCACTCTCTTCTTCATCTTTACAGAACAGAAAAAGAAGGTTCACAAACTCAAACTTGGTCCGAAAATGCCTGGCTGAGGACGACTTTGCGGGATTTCTTTCCCCAGGGAACCAAACCGGGAGTAGAAAATAGGTGACTAGAACTAGTCAAGTTGAATGTCTAGAAACTTCTAGACTTCTACCTGCTCAGTGCGATACCCTCTCTTTCTAGGTTTCTTTAGGGAGAGAGAGAAAGGGAGAGTCCATAGTATGTCAATAGGGCAGAGAGAAGAGGAATATTCTAGAACAAGGTGCTACCTTCTGGCTTCTAAACCAACACACCCGTGACCCAGACCAGGACACACGTGGTTACACCTGTGGCCCACAGATGGAACCTTCCCCTTAGCCCTGAAGTGATGGGAGGGGGACCAGCGCAGGGGCCTCGGGGTGCACACCAGGACGTGCTTAAGGTAGCTGAGCTGGTTGGGAGGTACTGAACACAATCCTACGGGGGACTCAGGAGACAGAGTGTGAGGCAGATACAAACACACACAACGGCTGAAACACTCTAAAAGCAAACAAACCACATTACGGTTAGTGCGTATGGTCATTTTTACTTAGTTTAGTTATTGGGGAAACTAAATAAATTCAAACCAGCAGAGATGAAGGGCCCGTTTATATTTTTCTCTTCCTCCCAGTAGGATTGCTGCAGCAGAGTTCACGAGACGCGCCGTCTGTGACTGAGGACTCCTGGACGCTGGGACAGTCAGAGGAACTCTAGCGTCCTCTCCTCACTAGACAGAAATCTCTGTCTGGACTGAAGTCGTATCTAATTCTTGGCTGACATAGACCTGGGACATCTTGAGGACTCCCATGAGTGAAGTGTGGGCAGTTACTACGAACTGTCCTAACCCCCTCATGCTTAGGGGCTCCTTGTCACTCCAGGTGAAAGACAATTGAAAAGCTTCGCGTCTTAGGTCCTATGAACACAAGAGTGCTACCTGTGCCAGTGGGCTCTGTCCTTGGGCCGGGGACTCCAACTGGGGAAGACAAGCAGCAATAACAAAGAATCAGTATATACTTCTCATTAATTAATAAAGGCTTACTGTAGAAAATGTAAAAAAAAAAAAAAAAGAAAGAAAGAAAGAAAGAAAAAAGAAAAAAAAGAATCAGTATATACGCCTTGGCCGGTTTGGCTTAGTGGATAGAGCGTTGGCCTGCGGACCAAAGGGTCCTGGGTTCGATTCCAGTCCAGGGCACATACCTCGGTTGCAAGCTCCTCCCTGGCCTGGGCCCTGGTCAGGGCGTGTGCAGGAGGCAACCAATCGATGTATTTTTTCACATTCATATTTCTCTCTGTCTTTCTCTCTCTCTGAAAATCAATGGAAAAATATCCTTGGGTGAGACTTAAAAAAAAAATCAGTACATACTAAATAAATACATACCATATCAGTCAGGTATTGATAAAGGCCATAGAGAAAAATACAACAGAGCCAGGGGTTAGATAGTGATGGGGGCCAGTGGGGAGGTTACCTTTTATAAAGGGTGGTAGCAAAGGGCTCCCTGGTGGGAGTACAGAGTGCCATGTAACCCTTTGAAGGGAAATTTAGCAATACCAACATTACAAATGAATTTACCCTTTGAGCGGGAAATCCCACTTCAGGAAATGTCTCTTACAGAGCTATCTGTGTGGGTATGAATGAGATGACCAATTGTAACAGCGACTGGGATAAACCAAGGTTCATCGCACACTGGAAAACTATGCGGCTGTCACAAGGGTGAGGGCCCTCAGTGTACTGACATGAAACGTCTCTGGGATAATCGAGTGTTGCTGTGTTACCTTTTACCCGGCAAAGTGGGGACGGTAGGGTGAGGGGTGGACAGACAGACGGGGTGGGAGTAAGGCGTTGCTGTGAACCTTCCTTTCCTGTTTTTGAACATGTCGAAGTTCAAAAGGTCTTGACTTTGTGAGCAAGAAGGATGTCATGTTGTATCTTACAGAGGGTTGGGGGCAGGGGAGTTCCGGGGCGGCACCAAAGAGGAAGTCAAGCATCTTAATTGACGTGTAATCACTAGCTGTCTGATCTTGGAAACAGGAGAAAAGGAGACTGAGAAGCCCACGTCAGTGTCTGCAGGTGGAATGCAGGTGTTCAGGTGTGCCTGGGCTGGCAAAAACGTTTAGTAGTGTAGGATATTCCATCTTTACAGTAGCTTAGGTCAAGTTCTTTAAATCTTTGAATATGATAATAATAGGCACCATTTTCAACACCTACTGTACATATATATGTTTATATAGAAAAGAACCTAGTTACCCCCTGGCCGGGTGGCTCAGTTGGTTAGAGCATCAGTCCCCAACACCAAAATGTTGTGGGTTTGATCCCAGGTCGGGGCACATATGGGAGGCAATCGATCAATGTTTCTCTCTCACGTTGATGTATCTCTCTGTCTCTCAAAAATCAATAAAAAAAAAATCCAGTTATCACAGAATGCTATAAAATAATATATACAAAATTTTGTTGTATTACCTTTATTATTGAATAAAGTACTTTTCAATAATAAAAATAATATAACAAGACTTTTTATTAAATTCTGGTAAGATCAGCCCTGACCAGTTTGGCTCAGTGGCTAGAGCGTCGGCCTGTGGACTGAAGAGTCCCAGGTTCGATTCCGGTCAAGGGCATGTACCTTGGTTTCGGGCACATCCCCAGTAGGGGGTGTGCAGGAGGCAGCTGATCGATGTTTCTCTCTCATGGATGTTTCTAACTCTCTACCCCTCTCCCTTCCTCTCTGTGAAAAATTAATAAAATATATTTAAAAAATAATAAATTCTGGTAAGATCAAAGAAGACAGTTGGAGTGAATAGGACTGAATTCTGAAGAATAACCACAGTATGTTAATAAATGTATCAAAAATATTCAAGTTCAAGGCCTGTACTGATGTGCTAAGCCCAGATAAAGTCATGAGCAAGTCAGCCTCACCGAAATGACTGGTACTGTCTGGAATTTCTAATGCCCCAGGTGACGGGAAAATCCCAGGACGCCTGAGCGAGCCCTGGCCTTGCCATGTAATCACTAGCTGTCTGATCTCTCAACCTCTCAGAGGGTCAGAGATTTTAAGTCTCTCTATGGGGACAGAGTAACCACCTCTCAGGGATTTTGAAGGATTACAGATCATCCAACGGTCTATTGTTACCAAGTTAATACAGTTACACTTCCTCCAGGGAACACAGCTAAATTCTATTCTAGCCTCCCCTACAGTTCAGTGGGGCCACAGAATTAAGTTCTGGGAGGTGGGATGTTGCTGCAAATGTGCTAAAATGTCCCCACAGCCCTCCAAACTCTGCCTCCCACGTTCAGGCTAGATGCCCTCAGGACTTTGAAGTATTTATTCATCATCAAGTTTAGCTGCTAAATTGCTGTCCTCCTAGAAGACCCTCATTAGAGAATGAAGTGCACAGGAAGTGAAGTCAGCTGACACTGTCAAATACTACAGAAATGCTGTTGTGTGATTTTCCTTTACCATCATTAATGACTCGCTTCCGAGTGGAACACAATGTTAAAGGGGAACCCACCGTCTGACAACTCAAGTGCCATTTGATCTGATTTAATTAAGGTAACATTTAAGGAACACCTTTGTGTCAAGGACTGTTCTAGACACCAGGAATAGAATGGTACATTCAACATAGTCGCTGCCCTCATGTAGCAAATGTTCTAGTGAGTGAAACAGATAATAAGCAAACCAATTCACACACACACTTTTTTTAAAATCCCACTTACCATATATCAGGATCCTTGCTAAGTGTTTTACAGGCATTTGCTTGATCATCCTCTTGTCAGGAAGCCACTACTATGCCCCGCTGTTCACCAGGCTTAAGAACCAGGCCCCAACCTATGCAGCTAAGATTCAAACCCTGTCTGCCCGTCTCACAGGTCTCATGCTCCTACGGGACAGTCGAGGAGAAACGGTCCAGGTGAAACCTTAGTCCCATTGTTCTCCTGGGGCCAGGTTATAACACGTCACCATCTGGTTCTCCTCTGGCTAGTCTCTACCAAGTTTGCCCATGTTTCCCTCAAAACCCAGGGCCCAGAAACGAACGCAGGCACTGCCACCTTTTCCTTTGGTTACCCACATTTTGTTAGAAAACATTTGTCTTGATTGGTGAGCACACCGTGCGATATACAAAACCTGTAGCACAGAAATCCATACCTGAAACCTGTATGATCCTATTAACCAATGCCACCTCAATAAACGTAAGAAAATGTCTGTCTCCGGTGCCCGTTCCAAATGAGGTTTTCACACCAGCCTTCTCATTGCACACAGCGTCCTTGCCTCTATCTAGATTTTGATGACCCAAACCCCTTTCCTCTTGGTTCATCCTAGGCTGGTTTGATGAGGAAAGGAAAAAATAAAAAGCTCGTATGCAGGGCAGACTAACCTGGGTCTGCCTGCCTGTCTCTCCGTCTCCACAGTGTCATCAGTATTCTGTAAAGTGTTTTAATAACTGCATATTTAAATCAAATTCTTCATGGGCTCTTATAGCTATTTCTGGAAGTGGAGGCAGCCTTAAGGACTTTTCTCAGGTGAATACTAGTTTGGAAGAGGATACCTCACTTCTGTGTGGCCCAGTTTGTCTCTATTCTGAGTGGAAACAGATCGGAAGGAGCACATGGGAACCCTCTGCGTTGCTGTGTTCGGGGTCTGAGGAACCAGGGAGAATAATGTAGCAATCACCCCCCCTTTTTTAGGGTAGCAATAAAGTAAAAAATATCCCTCTTCCCCTTGCCCTGCCTCCAGTCTCAGCGGTAAGTCCTGCGAGCAGGTAATTGAGTGGGTCCTGGCCATTGCCTCACATCCAGGCTGTTCTGTTCTTTTCTTTGGACTCGAGAGAAAGACCTTGGCAGGAACAAACAGAGGAGCAGGGCTCCCGCTGTGGTTACTGAGTAACTCCCAGCTGAACTCTTCCACGGAAATTCGGCAAAACATCTGGCACCCACACCACAGTCGCCTCCACCTCACTGGGGTTTCCAGTAGACCAGGCAGTTATGACACTAATTAAGGGGAAATAAAGTTTATCACACTAAGCCCTGCATTACCACCTGGGCAGCTTTCAGGGGAGCCTCTCAAAGCACGTCACAGGGATCTGTCCCAATTCTCACAACCGTTAGAAAGTGCAGTTTTGGTTTCAGGGAAACCACATCAAAACAAATATTTATTGAACATGTTCCGTGCCAATACCACTGGGTCTTCAGTGTACCTGATACTCAATAAATATTTGTGTTTGAAGAAACCCTGGTTCGGAGTAGTTCTGACTTATTAATAGGAAGATACTTTAAATGCCTCCCAAGTGGAAAGTTATCAAGCAAAGTAAAAATGCTACTGATTCAGGGGAGGTGATGCCTTGTATGAACAGCAACACTGGGCAAGGGTATTCTAGACAGTTGCATGGAGTCTACGTCATTGCTTCTGATTTAGTCCAGCAAGTTGTAGGTGGTGAAGAGAAACAGAGAGACGGGCAGGAGGCAGAGCACAGAGCAGAGATGGTGGGAGAAATCCCTGGAGATAGGGGGTGGGTAAGACAGGTTGCCCAGCAGCAATAGGAAGAAACTCACAGTAAAGCCAACCGCGTTTTCTGTGACTGGTGCCTGTTTCCTGCCTCTGCCAGGGCTGCTCTGGCCAACTTGACCAAATCCGTTGGAGGGGTGAGGCAGAAAGGAGGGTCTAGGAATGTAAGTGGGAGGGCAGTTTCTATCCCATCAGGACTCACAGCTGGTTTCAGGCCCTTCCCAAATGGCCAATACTGAACACCAGCAGATGCTACCTGGGCACAGGATGCTCGAACTCCAGGAATCACCTCTTGGGTGGCTACAGGTCAGCTCCACAGGGAATGGGCTGGAGGCAAACCCTTGAGCTGCTCACGGCTAGAGATAGGGGCCAGCCCAAGCTGCGAGCTGCGGAGGAAGCCGAGCCATGCCCTAGGTCCTGGAGTTCATCAGGTCCCTAGCATGTTGTCAGAATAACAGAAGGCCCAGTCAGTTTGAGGGTAGCAAGGGCAAGCCTAGACTGAAGAAAACCATGTTGCTATTATCACACTCAACAAAAATGTCATTCCCTGATATTATCTAATATCCAATAGTTAATCAACTCACTTTCCCAATCATAAATGCCTTTGTACATTTTGTTTGTTGGAATCAGAATCCAAACAAAGTGTTGCAATTGATTCCAACATCTCTTAAGTGTCTTTGAAGCTGGACTAGTTCCCTCCCTTCTCTTTTTCTCGTATTTAACCATGATCTCTAAGAAAAAATAAACCTACATTTACCCTCTAATTGCAAGGAATGACTAATGGGTGGGAGTTTCAGGACAATTAGAAGATGTCAGTAAGAATGGAAAGATAAAAACTGTTCCAGGAAGGTATCCAGAGCAGGTCCATGTTGCTTAACCATAAAGAAGGTCCTGGGTTAGGAGAAGCCATCAAAGCCAGGACTTAGCTGTGAGTCATGAGGTCTCATGGAACATTGACTGGCCCTAAGCTCCGAGAACATTACCTTATTCCTCGTGTGCAATCACTGTGTAATGAATGAAGGAATCTGGGCAGCAGTATATTTAAGGTTGGACTAACTCCTGTGATCTCTTTGCAAAACTGGTTACTACAAATATGTGTTTGCTTGTGTGCATGATCTACTGCTCTATTTTTAACCTAAAAAAGAAAAAAAAGATGTAAGGAATTAATCCCATGATTAGAATAAGTTGACACAGACTCATTTACAACACAGACTATAGTTTCTCATTAATTTATCATTTAATATAAATGCTGACAGAAAGCAGATAAAGACCTTGTAGACACTTTCATATATTTACAAACCAAAAGGTGAATCACCTCCTTCTACTTGTTAAAATGATCCTTTTATCTGCAACTCATGGGAGCCCTAAACACTAATTAGAAGCAACATGAGGCTGAGTCAGTTTCCAAGGTAATAAAGGAAGAAAATAGCATTTTAACAAAATGTGGCATCTTTGATATAAACAACATGCACACAAATAATACTAAATTGAAAAAGATGGCCCTAATCCTTCAAAAGCCTGCGACAAGCAGAACACACCCTTACTCGAACCCCAAGTTCTGCTGCCCCAAATACCTTCCTACTACTATGTTTTTCCACTTCACTTGATAAAAAATTGGAACTCTAAACAGATTTAAAGAGAGGAAAATGGTTCATTTCAAACGGGGTTCTTTTCCTTATTCCAAAAGGACTTCCAGGAAACAAAGTCTTCAAATAAGACTTTAGTTTGCCAAATGCTAAGAAATTATTCACACCCTGTGAAATTACAACCCATTGTCCATCTGTCTTCACTTTTTCTTTTTAAGTTGGAAATACTTGGAAAAAGTAAAATTTCACGAACTTCAGCAATTTAAAAATCAGATATGACTTTAAGGCTCAGTACTTTTATTTCTGAACAGGTGGTGGAGGCAGGCAAGAAAGAATAGGGAGCAGAGGCAAGGAAAAAATAGGAATATAAGAATAGGAATACAAGATTTTTTAAAAAGTATTTAGTCTAGCAATGATTTTTAACAGGAAATTTAAATTTCACTATGCAAAACTGTGATTTCATGAAATCATTCATAATCTGACTCAAATCTCATGGGCTCCTTTATTGACCTAGATTATTTTGTCTTGTTAAATATACCTCTGTAGGGCACAATCACATACAATCAATACGATTGGTAAATTACACAAGCTCTATCCCAAGCAAGTATGCATCAACGTTAAAAAGTTATTTTAAAAACAAAAACAAAATAAAACAAAATAAAATCCACCCAAAAAGGTGATAATGACTGCAGAATGTCTCGGGGAGACTAAAGACCAAATTGACCATAGTCAGGGGAACAGGGCAGCTGGGGTGACAAGGAAGAGACCACACACAGGAAGAGGAAGAGGAATCTCACAACTGGAAAATGTTTAAATGGGTGAAAGGTTTTGTCCATTATCTTAATTTACTTTTCCAAAGTCATAGATTCATCATAAAGTAAGATAATGAGGCCCATGCATCAATGAATAAAATGGGGAAAAAAATTTCCCCCCCTACTTTCTTTCATTCCCAGAAGGTGGGAAGAGAAGGAGAAAGGGGACAATGAAAACTTAGCCAATACACCTGTTAAAAGTAGTCCCCAGGGCTGTGTATTAGTTGAACAGAGGATGTAAAAATAATAAACAAGTTTAAACTGCCTTCAAATTTGAGGAATATTTTACAGGGTGGTTCAGATATGATAGCAAGAAGTGATTTTTTAAAATCAGGCAAAACAAAACAACCAGAAAACCAATTATTCACCCAATAGTTTTTTTCCATCCTTTTCTACATCCTTTCATGCACCAGCTGGGGTGGAGTAAGGGGCTACCTGATAGTTTCCAGTTATAAGATGACTCTCTGAGTGTACAACCTGGAATGGATGCCAAAGACTTGTGAGCTCTGTCTACTTAGAATTAAACAAAAAACAAAACAAAACAAAAACCCCAAACAACCAGAAACAGTGAGACCTCAATACAAGAAAATAACTCACCTTATGTCATATATAATATACTAACTCCACAGGATTTTGTTTTTCTAAATATACATTTTTGTACACAATACTGTCTTGAGGTTTAAGTTCTCTCTTGGGTTACTGTGCCTATTTTCTTGTGAAAATAAAGGTTATTACCCTAGGGATGTTTTGCTCAGGAATAAAGTTTAGGGGAAATTCAGTGTTTGTCTGAAAGTTCAAAGGCTCTGAAAACAAGGATTCCAGTGGTAGGTAAGTACCTATATCACAATAGGATTTCAAAAGGCTCTTTACCCAGCTGGTTCAGTGCAGTATTGAAAATCCACCCAATTAGTAGAAGGTGTTACTTCTTCCTGGTGGTGGCAGTTTCCTGTTCTTAACATAACTAGTATTACTTCTCAATTATACTCTAATACATGTGAAGTATCTTTAGCAGTCAAAACAATCTTAAAAAACAAATCTTAAGTTGGTATTCACTATAATTAATAGTACCTTTTGACAAAAACAGCTTTTTCAAGTGACTCAGAAAGGTTAAATGAAGAATTAAAAAATATATATTAACTGCAACCCACCTACAACTCCCAATAAGTCATTTCAGCAGGAAAATTTCATAAAGCTGAGCTAAAACAACAAATAAATATAAAACTCACAGCTGCCCAAGGTAGGGAGAATGTGGACCTGCAAACAGGCACAGGGGTAAAATGACGACAGCAGCAGACTGCTTGCTTGTCCAATCCTGAATGCTGAGTGACTGTTTTAGTTTAAGAGCTCTAATTTTTCTCTAAAAGGACAGGCCGATTTTTTAAGGAAGAGAACACTATAATAATGTAACATCAAATAAAAAATAAACAAAGTTGGACTCTAATAAGGTAAAAATCTAAGCAAGCACTGCAATTTCCAGGCAGGTTAATTTTTCCTAAAAAGTAACCGGGCCTTTGCTTTTAATGATATATAAATCATTACAGGTGCTTTTTACAGATAGATTTTATGTATGAAACCTTTACTCAATCCTTTAAAATGAGCAAAAACAAAGTGGAAGAAGGATGGTAAGACCTCCACCCATCACCATTTATATACATGAAATGGCCACCACATACTCTTTAGTGAAAAGAACCTATTTTTCTTGGAATGTGATAATCTCACATATACAACCCATAGTTAATTATGTCTCACCAGCCCATGACTTAACCATAGTGATAGGAGACTGTTCTTTAGGCACAAGTTAAAAAAAGCAAAAACACACAAGATGCTATCATGACAAAACAGTCTCAAAAAGAAGGGAAGGGACCATTTACACATAATATTATTAAAGATATTCCCTGATGAAAGAGAAACTGATGAATTTTCATTACTTTTACATTTTATAAGGCCAGCTAACTTTATCAGTTAACTTTAGATAAATCTACTTACACAGTACAATCAACTCACAAATACTTAAAGGTTACACAATCAAAATGGCTACTATTTTTCCCAAACCAAAACAGAGTAAAGCACAAGTCTTTGGCTCTCCTTTAAAAAAAAGAAAAAAAAGAAAAACAAAAACACCCCAGCAGGTTACCATTCTGAACCAGACCTTTGTTTGCCTACCAGTAGGGCAAATACCACATTTGTGCATCACTGAGTAATAACACCATTAGAAAAGGCAACTTCACAGAAGTTATTGGCTAAGCGAATTCATTTGAATGCTCTGTTTTGAGGCAGCAAACTGTCACTGTTGCAGATTGGGGAGGGCAGTGGGTAAATCAAGGGGAAATTGCAAGATAGAAAAGGGCCAGAAAATAAAAGAGAAAAACAACTTTGAGCTTCAACTCTGAAGGTCTGATGAAGTTATACATTCAAGATAGCAAATAAGAATCATACCAATTTTATGTCTTTTAGAAAAAGCAAAAGGATAAATACATGGGAACAGTGAGGCGAAGGGAAGGGGAACGGATGGGAGAAGGGACTCAGCCACATTAATGCTGTACCAGATAAATTGTGTACATTCTGAGTAGCTGAATATTTGTAGCTGGCATTAGAAATAGTGTCTTGTCATTTGAATAATGTTAGTAGAAACCTCTGCTATAACTAACTTTTGATTAGAAAAGTAACAAGGAATGGATCTTTGGTCACGTTAGCCTCTGTAAAATAGCCAAGACAGGGCAAGCTACTGGACTTACATTGTGATAGTATCTATCAGTAAGGCAAAAGAGCTACATATAAGTCAAGAAACTGAATCCATATCTCTTATTTTCAGTACTTCTACACTTTTCCAGAGACCCCTTAAAAAAAGACTAAGTCAAAGTACTTTTATATTTCTAGCTATAAAATTCTGGTCTTATTTGAACAGGAGTGAACACAGTGCTTATTATTCCCACCTTGGCCCTCTCAGAATTGTTCCAATCTGAGACGTCCAAGTCTTGATTTTGAATTCAGTGAAAGCAAGTAGTCATTTTCAGAAGAAAATATTTTAATAAGTAGAAAGCATAAAAACTTATGTCCTATCTGACAGGTTTAATCTCTTGTTTCTAATGGCATAAATTTTAGAAGCTAGAAAAATCAATGCCTTTCACAGATTTTGACCAAAATAGGCAGTTAAACAGTCAAGCACTTTTGCCACTTTCCCTTACAGGCTCATATATCATAAAGTAAATCACAGAGAAAAGGAAAAAAGAACCCCAAATTTTGAGGCTTTATCCTAACACTGCTTGTGAGCACTAGGAAAGCTTTAAGAATATCCAGGAGGTAGGCTACAGGCACATGGACAATATACTACTCCCCTGCCTTTCCATGCAGCCAGCTTGCCTCAAGAGTGTGGTACAGAGAAAATTAAGGCTACAATTTAAGAGATCTTCCTACCCGCCCCCCCAAATAAATATACCTTAAAAAGTGAAAAACTATTTTAAATCAATTCAAAACAGTGGCTTTCCTGGTTTTATTCAGAAAAGGAACACTGTATAAATTAATCCCTGTTCCTGGCTAGTTTGGAATATCAAAATGGTGATAGCTAGAATGAGAGCATTTGAAGGACACAGAATAACAGAAGCTATCAGGCATGGTAATAGATACCTCAATGGAATTTTACTTATTCTGAACTTTAACAAAATCAATATCCCTAAGTTTCATTTTGAGTTCCAAATTGAACATGTTAACATGTCCAAAGGAGAAGATCTGCCCAATTCTGCCCACAGAAGGTTGCAGGCCAAGAATGTTGCCTTTTATGGTTGTCTATATCGAAAAATGAAAAGTATTGGGGTTCTGTCAGACACACAGTTTCTCTCCTTCTCCCAAAAAACAATAAACACTTAAAGAATAAATATAAGAGGGTTTTAAGCAAAACAGAAAAAGCACAAAAGCAAGTATATTAACAAAATAGAAGAATATGGATTTCAAATGAAAAAATGCCTCATCTTCATTCAGTGCTTCTACCTCCCAATCAGTCATTTTATCGCAACAGCTGCGCTCATGCGAAAAAATCCTTAAAACATACCCAATATATATACAGATATAGCTATGTATATATGTATATATATATAATATATATAAATTTTTATTTAAATAAAAAAGAAAGCTCGAATCCCAAGCCAATATGTGTATATCAAATCCTTGACCAGCCAGGTCTGTAGGGCATAATCAAATTCAATGTGAAATAGTATATAAACACGGTGCCTTGACTGGGCAAATTAAATAATCGCTACTCAAAAGAGTGTTCTGTTTGGACTCTCCTACTGGTAGGCAATGGCAGGACTGAATTACCCCCCTCCCCCCAATTTGTTTCAGTTAACATTATGATGGACACAGAGCTTAGACTGAGGTTATGACCTCAGCAGGAGTTAAGGGTTAAGAAAATAAGAAACAAGAAAAATACAAACTCTTGCTTTTACCCAACCAAAGCAATGCAGTAACATTACATAACCAGTGCTTTCTGTTTTAGTAGTATAATCCAGAAAGGGAAATTATAAAAAATCAGGCAAACAGAGGGATGGGGAGAGTGACTATATCTAATAATCCCCACCTAGCATGGTTTATAGGGTCTTAGTTCAGTACAGACATTGGCCATCAGAATATGTGCAGCAGAACTAACCAAATTCTTCTTTATTCTTTTTAACATTTTCATGAAGAATCTTGTCAGTATTGTAAAACCAAGTCTCTGGAAATTAACCTGTAGGTACTTCTACCTACTTGTGCTAATGATTCTGAACAGCAACAACTGATCAATTCAGAAACTATTCCCAGGATCCAGGCAAACCTCTGAAAGCCAGGGGCACCAGTATTTAGGGATTTTATTTTATATTTTTGAGTTTTGAGGGTAAAATAAAAGAATTCAGTGAAATAATGTGGCTCTGTCCATTTTAACTTGAAATCAAGTGTTGCAGTTTTAAAACATGGTTGATGGTGCTGTGCTGTTTTTTTAGCATTCTCTGATTTCATCCGAAGTTCAATTTAGAAAAGCACAGGTCCAAATTTCCAACCGTCAGCTAAAAGTAGGTCATACACTAACCAAGTATTTCCAGTGCTGATAAATTAGAGTTCATTCTTAAAATAATCTCCATATAAATCTAACCAACAATCTGAACACTGGCTCTGCTTTCAGATTACGTTAAGAGAATGAAAGGGTTCCATGACATGGACACGAGGACTTCAAAACTTGTCTGGCAATTATCTCTGAAAAGTTAAAAACAAAACAAGAAATAAAACCCCCCTGAACAAAAATACGTTTGAACAACATAGGAAACATACTTAACACATGAAGGCAGTGACCCAGAGAGGAAAGGATAATCATGGCTTCCAAATGACAGCTCTCAGAAACCTTGGTTTGCTGCACATTTTCTAACTGGTCTGTTACTGTCTTTTTGTTTATCAAGCACCAGAGGATTCTCAGAAAGGCTGGTGCTTTTTGTCTGTTTTAATTTATGGGGTTGTGAGAGTGGGAAAGGATTGCAAGGCAGGAATTATACACTGGGTATGTAATAATACCAAAAATACAAGAAAAACCTACTTAATTAAGATCATACAATTAATCAAACAGAGTGTATATATAATATCTTCTTTTTTATAAAGCCCTGGATCCAAGGCGTCCAAAGTTATTAAAATAAAGTTCATTCACAGAACAAAAACAAATTTAATCTGAATTGCTTGCAGATACTGCTAATTTTCTTTTTCTTTAAATTAAAAAATGCATTAATGTGATCTATGTGCAGGGTTTGTTTTTAGTAGTGGTGTTTGTGCACATTGCCTCCGGTGCTTTCCCTGGACTTCTCTGACCACTCTCAGAGAAGTTGTTTAGAAGTTATCGTTCTGCTTCCCTACGTCCTACAAACTGATTCGGAGCAGAACTCCTCATATTTTAGGGAGCAGAACTGGGTGTAACTCCTGATCTCTGGGAGTCATTGTTGTCTCCTCCTCCCTCAGGGTCCTCTGATAGGTTCAGAGAGCTGGTCTTGTTTGATAGGAGGCTGATATTCTCTTGTGTCAAGGCTGACCCATTCGGCACATCACTGTTAACATTAAAAAAAAAAGAGAAAGAGTTGGAATTTTTAAATAGGAGATAAGATGATTATTTAGTAGAATAAAATCAACAGGACCATTCTTTCAGTAGTATGAAGACTAGGAATGGCTTTCAAACTTTAATTTACAGCTCTATATCCATGCTTTAGCACAGAGGTTCTCAAACTAAGGCTAGCTGCTGCCAGTTTTTGTAAATAAAGTTTCATTGGAACACAGCCTGCCTGTTTGTTTACATAGTGTCTATGGCTGCTTTCACACTATAATGGCAGAATTGACAGTTTTGACAGAGACTATAAAACACATAATTTTAAATATTTACAATATGGCCTTTAAGAAAAATAATGCATGGGTTTAAATAGCCAAACCCTAAGCGTGAAAGCAACAAGGCATTAGCAGTTATCTATATATGTAAAAGCCTAAGCGACCATTATGACCGGTCAACCTCTTGACCAGTTGCTATGATGACACACTGACTACCAGGAGGCAGACGCTCAATGCAGGAGCTGCCCCCTGGTGGTCAGTGCGCTTCCACAGCCAACCTCCCGCAGTCCCTCCCCCTGGCCAGCCGGCCCTGTTCAGCCCAGATCACCGTCCAGGCTGAGGGATCCCACTGGTGCACAAACTTGTGCACTGGGCTTCTAGCTGTTATATATTGTCAGGAGGGCAACTCAGGACTATGTATCAACACTCTCAAAATGTTCTAAGGAAATACTTAAAGATGTACAAAGAATTAACTTCAGGAAGAACCAAGATGGCGGCATAAGGTATAAACCTGTATGTGCTGCCCTCCACAACAACATTAAAACTACAACTATAAGACAAAGCAGCTATCATCCAGAACCACGGGAAAGCTGGCCGAGTGGAAGTTCTACAACTAGAAGGAAAGAAAAAAGCACACTGAGACCAGGTAGGAGGTGCAGAGGCACCAAGAACAGAGGTACAAAGACGCGCGCCAGGAGGCTGCACCTGGGTACGTGATTTTTTTCAATCGGAAGGGGACAGGCTCTCGAATGCACTGAACTCATTTACGGTGAGACTCTGGGGACCCAGACTCCTACGGGGAGAAACTGGACTGTCTTGCAGCGGGTCGGAAAGCAAGGGTGGCTTTCTCGCA
Organism: Myotis lucifugus; assembly: GCF_000147115.1. NCBI lineage: Eukaryota > Metazoa > Chordata > Mammalia > Chiroptera > Vespertilionidae > Myotis > Myotis lucifugus. Next base: position 1,217,577 of record NW_005871102.1, read on the forward strand.
GAGCTGCTCGCAGGAATCATTGTTGCTGTGGGGGTGCGGGACTCGAGACGCAGAGACACGGAGTTGCGGAGATGGCTGATGACAGCCATTGCTGTTTGCTCCACCCTGGTGATTCTCTGAGACCCCGCCCCACTCAATTTACATCCCCACCCAACCTGTGCGCAGCAGGGCAAGGGAACCGCCTGCCCTTTTGCAGCCTAACCTAACAAACTGCAGCTGGGTCACAGAGCTCCAAAACTTCCAAACCCCAAACAGAGGAGAAATCTGCTGATATCACTGTAGCTCCTGCTGGGTGGACTCACACAGTGGTTGACTTGGAGATCCAGGAGCCAGGGTACCCCTGGTCAGATACCAGATTTCAACTCCTCACATCCATAAGGGACACACTCAAGAAGCAGACTCAGTGAGCACCAAAGCCCCACTGAAGCAAGTCCTACCCCATAAGGTTGTCTCCAGCACAGCAGTTCTTCCACTGTAGACACAGCGGGTCCTTGCAGTCAGCCAAAAATGCGGAGACAAAGAAACATGTCACAAATGAAAGAAATGGAGGAAAGCAAACTAATGGAGGACATAGAGTTCAAAACCACAGTTATAAGGCTACTCAAGACTCTTCTACGAACCTCCGAGGAAATTAGTGAGACCTTCAAGGATCTTAATGAGAATGCCAAAAAAATGGAAAAGGACTAGTCAGAAATTAAACATACACTGACTGAAATTAAAAATAATATACAGAGATCCAACAGCAGACTAGAGGATCCCAAGAATCAAGTCAAAGATTTGAAATACGAAGAAGCAAAAAACACCCATCCGGAAAAGCAAAACAAAAAAAGAATCCAAAAATATGAAGATAGTGTAAGGAGCCTCTGGGACAACTTCAAACGTACCAACATCTGAATTATCGGGGTGCCAGAAGAAGAGAGAGAGCAAGATACTGAAAGCCTATTAGAAGAAATCATGACAGAAAATTTCCCCTACCTGATGAAAGAAATAGATTTACAAGTCCAGGAAGTGAAGAGAACCCCGAATAAGAGGAATCCAAAGAGGACCACACCAAGACACATCATAATTAAAATGCCAAGGGCTAAAGACAAAGAGAGAATCTTAAAAGCAGCAAGAGAAAAACAGTTAGTTACCTACAAGGGAGTACCCATACGACTGTCAGCTGATTTCTCAACAGAAACCATGCAGGCCAGAAGGGAGTGGCAAGAAATATTCAAAGTGAATACCAAGAACCTACAACCAAAATTACTCTAACGGGTAGAGTCTACCCAGCAAAGCTATCATGTAGGATTGAAGGTCAGATAAAGAGCTTCACAGACAAGAAAAAGCTAAAGGAGTTCATCACCACCAAACCAGGATTATATAAAATGCTGAAGGATATTCTTTAAGAAGAGGAAGAAGAAGAAAAAGGTAAAGATAAAAATTATGAACAACAAAGTGACAACAAATAAATATCTATCAACAAGTGAACCTAAAAATTAAGTCAGAATAAACTGGTGAATATAATAGAAGCAGGGGCATAGAAAGGGAGTGGACTGACAATTCTTGGGGGGAAGGAGGTGTGGGGGGTGCAGGAAGAGACTGGACAAAAATCTTACACCTATGGATGAGGATAATGGCAGGGGGTAAGGGCATGGGGTGTGGTGGGAACCAGGTGGAGGGGAGCCATGGGGGAAAAAAAGAGGAACATCTGTAATAATCTGAACAATAAAGATTTATTAATTAAAAAAAAAAAAGAATTAACTTCAATATCGTTTACTGCAGGGTGGTTCACAATATCTGACAGGTATCCTTCCAAACCTGTAGAAGAATTATTAGATGACATGGAATAGAACAAATTAAAAACCAGGGAGATGAAATGGTGGGTGGGTTTTGAAAGAGGCTAAATGCCCACACTTTTTAAAAAAGACTAGAAAGGTTTACATCAAAATGTAAACATTGGTTTTTCAAATAAATTAAAAAGCAAGGGAAAGAAGGAAATGTAACCAGTCTTAACAGATAATTCAATTTTGGATCTGTTCTAAAATAAAATTTTAAACTCCTAAATTTATGTGAAAATATTCTTTCTCAATGTATACAGAACACTTTAAAAATCAAATCATATTTCTAAGGGTATTTCTGTCATGACTGTGTAATATATGACTATGCAAATGACTCTTTCTTTACCTGAATGTCAATGTAAGATCCTCAGTTGGAACCTTAGCTTGTGGTTCTGGTTGTCCATTTTCTGCTTGCTTACTTGTATTCAATTTGCTTTTCATATCCAGAGAACACTGGTTCTCCTTAAGGAAAGAGAAGGAAATAAATTCAATTAGCTTCTATTTAATGGTGCTAATGGAAGAGAGATCAAACAGAGATAATACAAACTGATGATCCAGAAATCATATAGTTTTGTAAAATGACTAAAGAAACAGGCAGACTAAAAGAGAGACATACACAATAGAGTACAATCCACTTGTTCACTACCCAAGCTGAACAATAAGGGGGAGAATGCCTCAAGTTAACATGGAAATATCTCAGATAAATGAGGACTTAGAAAAAGCAAGCCAAATATAAAATCTATCTATAATCTACTTAATGAAAACAGAAAAACTACCCCATTTATTTGCTGAGAAAAAATGTGAAAGCTACACAACAACAAAGTCAGTTACATGCAACCTGGGGGACTGGTTCAATCCCCTAAGATTCAAAATTTACTGAAATGGACGTTAGTGCACTATGAAGCAAAGCCTAAGCACATCCATGGATATAATGCCACAAGAAAGGGTGTGTAGATTGTATCCCATAAGAAAAGCCAGATCATCAATAACAAGGGCTATGAAAACTAGAATGCTATTTGGTAACATGTAGTACATCTTTATATAACATGACAATATCAGCAAAATCATAAACAACACACTCCCACTGCTTCCTTAATCAGTAATGTTTAACAGAAATGTAGTAACTTCCAAGTACCTGCCTTGTTTTCCCTAAACGTTTTTTTGTAATGCAGAATCCCAACACAAAGAACACAGTCAAATCAAAAGGGAATGAGGAGAGGAATGATAAAATAGGATGAAAGCCCATCTTCATGAGACTTATTCTAAGCATTTATTACTCCTTGGAGTGCCTTGGGGTGATGATTCTACAGTTCTGGGTGATTCTACAACTCCAGAGCTATGAGTTCCATGACGGACGTTTTCCTTTTACCTTCCCTCTCTTTTCCCACCGCAACACTCACCAAACTCAGTTCCCGGGTTCTCTTCCCGATTTCCCTTTCCACCTGGTGCAGTTCCAAGCTCAACTGCTCACTTGAGATCATTCCAGGCCATTTTGGAGGTGGTGGTGGTGGCTGTGACTGAGCTGCCAGGGTGTTCACCTCCCTCTGCAACACCAGCCTGTTACTAACAGCCTAGTGCATGAAGCCAAGCACATACACAATTCAACACATTTCACACCATGCACAGAAAGGCCAGGCCCGATTTCAGACCACAGCCAAAAGCAGCTTATCACTCAGGTATTTGCAATAAAAATGGTGCAACTGTAAGATACTGTCTCTTTCTTTGAGTACTATGTGAAAATAAAAACATAGAGGATTTAAACTTAGTGAATAGTAATTTGATCTTAGGTATAAGTAGCTCTTAAAGAAGTCAACATTAAATGTACATTCTTCCCCCTTTTTATTTACATTTTTCTGAAGTAAATCCTTTCATTTCAATGAAATCTCATTAATGGCAAGGAAGGACCTTTAACCACAGTTGAGTTAAATATGTGATAAGCTTCCAAATGATGGTGATATTCTTTTGGGACAGAAAAAGGGTCTAGAAATTTCAATTAAGATAAAACCATAAATCAGCAGCAACACTGAATTTGGAGTTTGAAGACCTGGGCTCATGTTTCAATCTCTGTAAAACTAAAACACTTCAACTAAAAAAGGGTAATAATAACATCTGCCTAACATACCTGTCAGGGACATTGTATGAATCAAATAACATGTGATAATAACTTATAAACTAAAAGAACTGTATTGATGAAGGTGCTATTATTATACAGAGGCTATTTTTAAAAGTCAAAGATCTGCCGAACCGGTTTGGCTCAGTGGATGGAGCGTCGGCCTGCGGACTCAGGGGTCCCAGGTTCGATTCCGGTCAAGGGCATGTACCTTGGTTGCGGGCACATCCCCACTGGGGGGCGTGCAGGAGGCAGCTGGTCGATCTCTCTCATCGATGTTTCTAACTCTCTATCCCTCTCCCTTCTTCTCTGTAAAAAATCAATATATAAAAAAAATAAAATAAAATAAAATAAAAGTCAAAGATCTAAGCTTCTATTTTTAAAATATGTATGAATAAATGCTGGGACTTAAAGAATATAAGACAAATTTTAAAAAGTTAAAGAAATATAAGAAATTAAAAACCAATTTTAAGTTAAAGCACATGTTGATAAGTATCTATTGTGAAAATTTAGATAACCTGTCTTCTATCCTCAAGCAATAAAATAATAATTTTTGCACTGTCCCAGAACTAAACTCTAAGTGCTTCAATTCTTTGAAGAAAGGACACCTATATATTAGTAATTGTTAAAGTAGTACTTCAAAAGATCCTCCTAAAATCTTTGAGCACTCTTCAAAAACTGGAGTAAAAAAATATCTATAAGCTGGTACCTCTAGTCCACGTAGCTGGGTCTGTTGGCTAATTTGATGGTTTAGCTGCTGCAATTCTAGTCGTAGCTGTTCCCTGTCAGCAGATGGAAGGGGTTTGCCATGACTGGCCACTTCTGACATGGATATTCTCTCCCTTTGGTGGGAAAGAAAGCATGGAACAAATTACAATGTTTGCTTTTAAAAAATACTGACTAGAAAAACAAAATAAGAGAAGTTGAATAATTTTAAAGGTTTGTAAAAGTAAAAAGAATGACTCATACCTTTCACTGAAGTGTCCCTGAGAAGGTATGTTTTGATGAGGTGAGTAGGGAGAACCTCCCCAGCCACCATGGGTTCCATATGGACTGTAATCTGTAAGAGAAGAGTAACTCACTATAGAGCAACACAATCCAGATTTGATTCTCCTAGGGCCGTGGTCGGCAAACTGCGGCTCGTGAGCCACATGCAGCTCTTTGGCCCCTTGAGTGTGGCTCTTCCTAAGCCTTAGGAGTACCCTAATTAAGTTAATAACAATGTACCTACCTATATAGTTTAAGTTTAAAAAATTTGGGTCTCAAAAGAAATTTCAATCGTTGTACTGTTGATATTTGGCTTTGTTGACTAATGAGGTTGCCGACCACTGTTCATGGTCTAAAAGGCACAGGCATGGTATGTACACAGCTATCTGGAAAGATGTCTCCCAGTACAGTAACAGGGCACTGATGTCCTGTTGAAACACCAGTCTTGGTAATTTTTTTCTTTTGCTTCAATTAAAAAAAAATGAGAATGCATTATTTTAACACTTGGAGTGGGGGAAACGAGTTAAGTCGGCTCGCGTGAATTGCGCGTACTCCGCGGGAGCCGTCTTTAACTCGGTTCATATAGATTTGCGGTGGAGTGCGGGAAACGTGTAAACTCGGGCCGATTGTAACTGCGTATTACCAAATATTTGTTTGTAATCCACCCTTTTGGTGGATGGAACAAAACCAAAAGACAGAGCCATCTTATATTTTGGTGGGAAATTCACCCCACACCGGAGTGTTAATAAAGAGTAATGAAGCTATAAAAAAACTAGGCAATCTTCATATAAGATATTCAATTTTAGTTTATACCCCTAGAATTGCCTGGGTTATAATTACCTTTCTACAGGGATAATTCCAAGGAAAAGTTTGAAGACAGACTGTCTTGGAAGATTATGGGAAGCACTGACAGTAAGAGTAGTAGGGAGGGTGCTGGGGGGTCATGTCTGTGAACCCTCTAGATGAGATTACCCCGGAAGTTCTTACCTGAAATATTAATCGATTTTGTGGGAGCTCCCTGAGGTGCCATAGCCTGCATTGGGCCAGCACCCTGATATATTGTTTTGGAAGTTCGAGAGATGGCACCAAACCGAGATACTGTCGGTCGGTCTCCAAATGGGATGAGGTCATCATCACTGGTTTCTGTTGCTCTTCTCTGATGATCCAACCGCTGGTCTCTCATTCCTTTACTCTCCACATTCTGATAAGTAAAATGAGAAATCCACCCCATACTTAGGTCTCTAATATAATTTCCTCTAACTGTAATTAGGTTGAAAAAGAGTACAATATCCTTACTGCTAAGATTAAAATCATTAGTTGCCTTTGGTTGGTTGTCATATAAAACATCACTTTTTAAACCTTTGACCATTCCACAATATTATATTTTACTAGAGGCCCGGTGCACAGATTCGTGCACTGGTAGGGTCCCTCGGCCTGTGGGGATTGGGCCAAAACCAGCTCTTTGACATTCCCCGAGGGGTCCCGGATTGTGAGAGGGCAGTTCTCGGGTGACGCACCCTGGAATCAGGCTCCCTCCTCTCTGGTTCCAGGTCCATCACCTGAGAATAGCAGCTGCCAAGTCACTGCAGCTCGGCAGCTTCTGCGTTGAGCGTCTGCCCCCTAGTGCAGTGATGGCGAAACTTTTGAGCTCAGCGTGTCAGCATTTTGAAAAACCCTAACTTAACTCTGGTGCCGTGTCACATATAGAAATTTTTTGATATTTGCAACCATAGTAAAACAAAGATTTATATTTTTGATATTTATTTTATATATTTAAATGCCATTTAACAAAGGAAAATCAACCAAAAAAATGAGTTCGCGTGTCACCTCTGACACGTGTGTCATAAGTTCGCCATCACTGCCCTAGTGGTTAGTGTGCGTCATAGCTACTGGTCGGAGCATCTGCCTCCTGGTGGTCATTGCGCATCATACCTACTGGTCGCACAGTAGAACAGTTGCTTAGGCTTTTGTATATATAGATATCATGAGTCAGCCCATATATACATTCAAATGTAATTTCCTGACAAATATTTAACCTTACTATATGAAATGTACTCTGGTATTTATATTGTTATTCTAATTCATTTCTTTAAAGACCCATCATGACCCAATCAGCTAATTTCAAAACTCAGTAGTTAGAAAAACACTGTTTAAAAATGTAAGTGCCAACACAGGATCTTCAAAGGGGTTCCAGTCAGAAAGAAATAAGTATTGAAATAAATAGAAATGGAAATCTAATTGGTAGACCATTGCTACTGAAAGTATATAGTGTGGGAGCAGCAGCAGCAGCGATTGGAAAATATTAGAAATGCAGACTCTCAGGTCCCACCCCAGTCTTTCTCAACTTGAACCTGCACTTTAACAGAACTCTAGGTAATTTATGTGGACATTCATGTCTGAGAAACAGCTAGACTTCTTTCACCATTTAAGAGATTTTCAATTACATCTAGGTTAGGTTGGCAAACCTTTTTATTTACTGATCTAAGAAAATGAGGGTTTTTTTGCTAATATTTGTTACTTTACTATAATAACCCTTTCTGAAAGCCAGATACAAAGCAAGGGTTTCTGTTATCTCTTCCTCCTCATCTCATTCCTGTTCTTAGAGAGACAGTTTTCTATGGCCTAAAAACGTGTCCCCAATCACACCATAGAAAAACAAAAGGTTCATTTTTTGCTTCTTCTTCCTCTACATCCCTTTCTATCTGTCTATCTCCTTCCCTCCCTTCCTGCCTCCCTCTGGCATCTAATTATATTTATACTATAGGTATCACTTTACTCATTTATAGCAGTATTAGCATCTAAGTCTCCCTTTTCTATTAAGACAATTGGTCTTCTTTTAACCAGCTGGACAAATATTTGTCTACGAAAGCCAATATAATAACCTAGGAAACCTTTGTTACAGTTAATAAGGGCAAATGTTAAAGAATAGTCAAGGTATACCTTTAACCCAGCAATACCATTCTCTAAGCATAATTTCCATGCATGTGCACAAGGAGACATACACAGAAATGTTCACTGTAGTAGTGCACATAATAGTAAAAGATAAAAAAAAAATAGCCTAAATAAAAAAAAATAGCCTAAACATCCAACAGAAAAAGAAATAATTCATATATATATTTATTGTTGGATTTCAGTTATCCAATGGTATAGGATAAAAGCAGTTAAAATGAATGAACTTGAACTACAGGTATAAATTTGGATACATCTCAAAAACACTGCTGAGTGGAAATGCAAATTGAAGTATATAATATATAAGGCCTATAAACATGCAAAACAAAATGGTTTAAGAAGTATAAAATTATCTATGCAATGATAATTCAGGATAGAGGTTACCTCCAGGAAAGGAGGGAGGGGAAACAAGAGATTAGGCAAGTATATGCAGGAGGATTTAACTACTTTTGTGAAGTTTTATTTATTTTTTTAATAAAGAAGTAATTAGGATAAAATACTGATAATATTAAGCTTGGGTACACTGGTGTTACATTATTTTTTTGTTAAGAAAAAAATAGCATAAGTGTAACATTTCAGTATACCACAGCTCACTTGAGGTTAAGTAGCTCCAAATCTGACTCAAATACTACTATTGTTCACTAAATTCCACTTTGTTGTTTAAACTTCAAAGTTGTAGAAGAGTTATAATTTCTTGGACAAGAAATCCAGTATCTTGATTAATTGTGCAAAATAATTTAATTTTGTTTCTAAACTGTTGTTGGGTTAACTGCTAGATGTACAGAAATATAACAAATGTTCTTCTTTGTCTAGGTAAGTATTAAAATATTTTTATTTACTCCCAAAAAAACAAACAAAAAAGTATAGTTTAAATGTAATTCAATTGCATAGTATATAATATGGCCTGAAACTCTTAAGCAAAGCTCAATTATGTATCTGTACTATAACGGGGGATAAGTTACTTGGTTATCTGGGCTTATATTAATTATGGCTTAGTTATTACACATACCATCATTTCCACACTCCCTGCTGCCACAGCATCTTTGGGTTTTGCATCTTTGGTTCCAATGTAGGAGCCGATGGTGTCACATGACCAGGGAGAGTATTGGCTATAATCATTTCCTTTATATTTCCCAGCTACCTTCAATTCTTCATCCAATAACTAAAGAAAGGGGGAAAAAAGAAAAGAAAAAATAGGAAATGGGTCTATGAATAACAACACAGAAAAAGCAGGAATTTCTTAGAACATCATGCTGAAACAAGGTAATGGTGGTTATTTGATTTGTCACAACAGATTTTTATAGAATATAAAACATATACAACAAGTGAAGAATGATGTTTAGCCTTTACATTGTTAGCAGAAGTCAGAAAGGAAGTATCTCAGTGTCTTTCAAGGAATCAAGCTGGAGTTTTGAGGTTTGATCATCCTCTTCCTCATTAGATCATGTCAATATGTAAGCAAATATGTACCAAGCCCTCAAGTTTTGCTAAACCGCCCCCTCAATGTTTCTTTCAATAACATTCCAGGTAAAAAAGAGTATTAAAACTATTTTGAATGTTCTATATAGTTATGTTCTATATGGTAATAACTTTTTTACTGAAATCTCTTTAACAGTAATAATTCATATCTTGAAAAATTTCTTGTCCTGAGGTTGACTCAATGGAGTGAAAAGGATACGATGCATAATTTTGTTTTCTCAAGATGAAATCTGAAATTATATAATGACAGAATAGCTATTCTAGGTCTAATGTATTTTTACTAAATTCACAACATTCATACCTGTGTAATGTTTTGCAGTATTCCAAGTGCTTTGATGCACACCATCTCTCTCATATGTTCAAATCCACATGATCTAACCAAGGCTCCATCAGTCTAGGGCAGTGCTAGAACTACAACTTCAATACTGCTTTCACTTCAGATATATATACTGATCCCTAGGGGCCACTGGTACACATAACTGGCTCTATGCCTACCTCCATCTAAAACAATCTTGTTTTCTGAATCATCAGTATTGGTCTTCTGTGTGGCACAGGGTCTGCTGTTTCCAAGTATCACTCAGTTTCAACCACAACTCCTACTTCTATGGTTAACACCTTTTTTGTTTGTCCTATCTAATAAAAAATATATTTTTAATAAAAAATATACTTTTAGTAATTTCAGAGAGGAAGGGAGAGGGAGATATAGAAACATCAATGAAGAGAGAGAATCATTGATTGGTTGCCTCTTGCATGCCCCATACACTGGCGATTGAGTCCACAACTGGGGGATGTGCCCTGACCAGAAATCGAACCATGATCTCCTGGTTCATAGTCAACGCTCAACCACTGAGCCACTGTCCTACCTCTATTTTTAAAATTCTGTCTCTGTTATCATTTCTCTTCCACTTACAAACTTTGTGTAGAACAACTAGCTTTTTAGAGACATGCTCTACTAACGAGGGCTTTTTCCCCTGACCATAATGTATTATGCATCTGTTAAAAAGAATGAGAAAAGGTTATATACTGACAGAAAGACATGCAGTGTAATTGATTAAATGAAAACAAAAAACAAACAAAAAAATACAAAACACACACAAAACCTTAAGATATATTACTAAATGATACTTATTAGTTCACCCATAAAAAAGTTGAAATATCTAATAAACTGACAATGATATAAAAAATGGGAAATTTGGAGAAATTCTTTTTTTTTTTTTTTAATATATTTTATTGATTTCTTACAGAGAGGAAGGGAGAGAGATAGAGAGTTAGAAACATCGATCAGCTGCCTCCTGCACATCTCCTACTGGGGATGTGCCCGCAACCCAGGTACATGTCCTTGACCGGAATCGAACCTGGGACCTTTCAGTCCGCAGGCCGACGCTCCATCCACTGAGCCAAACCGGTTTCGGCTGGAGAAATTCTTGTTATGTATTTTTACAATGTATAAAGTTAACACAACTCTATGTATGTTATTTATGATCAGAACTGAAATTTAAATACAGTTGACCCATGAACAACACGGTTTTAAACTGCATAGGTTCAGAACCAAGATGGCGGCATAAGGTATAGACCTGTGCGTGCTGCCTCCAACAACATTGAAACTACCAACTATAAGACAAACAGCTATCATTCAGAACCATGGGAAAGCTGGCCCAGGGGAAGTTCTACAACTGGAAGGAAAGAAAGAAGCGCATTGAGACTGAGTAGGATATGCAGAGGCGCCAAGAACAGAGGTATGGAGTTGCGCACCAGGCGGGCTGCAACTGGATGCGCGGTTTTTTTCAATCGGAAGGGGTTACAAACTCTTGAATCCACTGAGCTTGTTTGGGGCAGGATTCTGAGGTCCCAGGCCCCTACAGGGAGAGGTGGGAAGGCCTTGCAGCGGGTCGGAAAGGGAGGGTGGCTCTCTCGAGGAGCTGCTCACCGCACTTGACTCGGAGTTGCGGAGAAGCCATTGCTGCTTGCTCCACCCTGGTGATTCCCTGAGACCCCGCCCTACTCAATTTCCATCCCTGCCTAAGCTGTGCCAGTGGCACAAAAGGAACCACCTGCGCTTTTGCAGCTTAACCCAACAAACTGCAGATTTCAACTCCTCGCACCCATAAGGGACACACTCAAGAAGCAGGCTCAGGTTCGGAGGAAGCCGGAGCCGGACCCGGCTGGGCCGGCGACATGGAACCGCTGTACCAGCAAACGCACAAGCAGGTCCACCAGATCCAGTCTCACATGGGACAACAGGAGACGGCAGACAAGCAGTCTGTGCACTTAGTAGAAAACGAAACCCAAGCAAGCATACCAGATATTCAGCCAGCTAGAATGCCTGGAGATTTTGTCCAGCAAGGAGCCTCCCAACAAAAGACAGAATGCCAAACTTCGTGTTGACCAGTTAAAGTATGATGTCCAGCACCTGCAGACGGCTCTCAGAAACTTCCAGCAGGAGAGACAGCGAGAGGAGCTTCTGACTCGCACCTTCACCCCCAACGTGGGATGCGGCGCCCCCTGCGAGGTTGTGGCGCCCCCTGCGAGGCTGCGACGGCCCCTGTGAGGTTGTGACAGTCCCGGTGAGGCTGAAACCACCCTTGTGAGGCTGAAACGGCCCCTGTGAGGCTGAGACGGTCCCAGTGAGGCTGAGACGGTCCCTGTGAGGCTGAGACGATCCCAGTGAGGCTGAGACGGTCCCTGTGAGGCTGAGATGGCCCCTGTGAGGCTGAGACGGCCCCTGGGAAGCCGGCGAAACCGCGCGAGCCGCCCAGACGGCTTTGTCGACGGCCCGCAAACCAGCGCGCAGCCCCAAGCACAACTATCACCCGAAGGGCGAGAGGGGCGAGAGCAGCTGTAGTGTTGCTTTCTCCTCACTTTTGGTAACGAAATCCTCATTTTAAACATAAGAGGACACATTATTTTAAAAAGCTGTTACGTGTCTCCGTACCCTTTCTGAGTAGAGCGTGAACAAGTCGTGAGAGACCTTTCCGAACACAGGGACACGTCGCGGATGGAAATAGCTACATTTTCCATGTGTATGACCTTTGACCCGGCAACAAAAAGCGTACACCTATGGATGAGGACAGTGGGGGGGTAAGGGCAGAGGGTGGGGTGGGAACTGGGCGGAGGGGAGCTATGGGGGGAAAAAAGGGGAACTGTAATAATCTGAATAAAGATTTATTTAAAAAACTAATAATAAATAAATAAACAAACAAACAAACTGCATAGGTTCACTATACACCAGCGGTTCTCAACCTGTGGGTCGAGATCCCTTTGGCGGTCGAACGACCCTTTCACAGGGGTCGCCTAAGACCATCCTGCATATCAGATATTTACATTACGATTCATAACAGTAGCAACATTACAGTTATGAAGTAGCAACGAAAATAATTTTATGGTTGGGTCACAACATGAGGAACTGTATTTAAAGGGCCAGAAGGTTGAGAACCACTGCACACAGTTATTTTTCAATAAACATATGGTTGGCCCTGTATCCCCAGGTTTTGTATCCAGAGATGCAGAGGGTCAAATGTATGCATAGTTCTATGCCAGTTTATACAAGGGCCTTGAGCATCTGTGGCTATTGATATGGGGGCATGTGCTAGAACCAATCCTTCATTGAGGGACAACTACACAGTAGCAAACTTTTGAGGGAGTCAAAAGTTTTCACTTCATGGGGTTGGCACTCCTAACCCCCATGTTGTTCAAGGGTCAAGTGTATATAGCTTTGCATGTCAGTAACTAGTTATTATTCACTGAATGCCTGCTATGTGCCACATGACTTATGTCTCATTTAATCTTCACTGCATCACTATGAGTAGGCTTCATTATGCTTGATTTACAAATAGAGAAACCTGAGCCTCAGGGTCCAGGGAGGCTAGGGAACTTACAAAAGATCACACACTGGGTGACACAGCTAAACCTCAAAGATGTTTAATTCCAAAATTAGCTCACTTTTCACAGTGTCATATTGCTTTCCATAATTCTTGGGAAAAAAAACACAAACAAACAGTAGGGCATAACAAGGTTCTAGGATGTCTCTAATACACAGTTTTCCATCATGTAATGTTTATACTTTACAAATAAAATTACATTAATAGATGTTATGACTTTCACAGACCCAAAAGGTTACTGTTTATTTATTACACGTGATCTTATGTACTTCACTTTTCAGTTATTCATTATCTGTCAGATAGCAATGTTGTTTAGAATAATAATTCTACACATAAAGGATGTGAGACATTTTTCTTACATAGCATCAACTGCAACACTGCTGAGAAAATGTTTGACATAAAAAAACCCCACCATATATACATTCTATAAGCTCAGGCAGTATGTATAATCAACAAACCAGAATACATATCAACAAAGCAAAGGCTGGTTTTTTGAAAAGATGAAATTGATAAGTCCCTAGCATGACTGAAAAAAATTATTAAGCAATGTCAGAAGTGGAAAAATGAACACCACTACAGACCCTGTACACATTAAAATGATAATAGTATTCATTCAAGGTGACTATTAACAATGTCCTGTAAAAATACAAAGAAGATAACCCCCCAAAGTATGGCTTACTGCCTTGTAGCACTTTTAATCAGTTTATTCTAGCAACCTTATCTCAGCGTTCTTTTTTTTTTTTAAATATATATTTTATTGATTTTTTACAGAGAGGAAGGAAGAGGAATAGAGAGTCAGAAACATCGATGAGAGAGAAACATCGATCAGCTGCCTCCTGCACACTCCCCACCAGGGACGTGCCCACAACCCAGGTACATGCCCTTGACTGGAATCAAACCTGGGACCCTTCAGTCTGCAGGCCGACGCTCTATCCACTGAGCCAAACCGGTTAGGCTCTTTTTTTCCCTCTAACATTCATTACTATACTAGCCTGTCTCTCCTATTCTTTGAATCATCTTTACCATCCTGCTGCTTTCCTCATTATTTATTTAATATATTTTTATTGATTTCAGATAGGAAGGGAGAGATAGAACATCAATGATGAGAGAGAATCATTGATCAGCTGCCTCCTGTACTGGGGATTGAGACCACAACCAGGCATGTGCCCTTGACCAGAATCGAACCCAGGACCCTTCAGTCCACACGCCGGCACTCTATTCACTGAGCCAAACCAGCTAGGGCAGTTATTTAAATAAATATTTGGCATATCTCATTTATACAAATAGTATAAACTAAGGAGAGGGGAATTTCATTAATTTGGTAAAATCTACAAAAAAGTAAATATAACGATGAATTATTAAAAGCTCCATTCACTGAACGATTGCAAATAAGTCAAGAATACATGCTATCATTCCTTTTATTCAAAACCATTCTGGAGGACTAGCTATCACAAGATAAGAAAAAAAACGAGACATAAGGATTGAAAAGAAAAATGGTCATTATTCACTGAGGATATGACTGTGTGCAAGAAAATCCATAAAAATCCACCAATAAATATGAAAATTAATAAGGAAATTTAGCAAGGCTGCGGAATATGAGGGCCAATACACAAAAATATTTTTTCTCTACATTAATAATAAAGAGAAAATAAAATTTCAAAAGGGTTCCATTTAAAATAGCTTAAAAATCAATTAGCTAGAAGTTTAATGAAAGATGTGCAAGATTGAAAATTATATGACTGAAAATTATATTACTGTGAGAAATTAAAGAAGATCCAAATAAGTGGAGGCAAGACCATGCTCTTGGAGACTCAATAGTGAAAAGATGTCACTTCTCCCCAAATGGATCTAAAGCAATACTGTTTAATGAAAATATGAGACTCACACATATAATTTAAAAAATTCTAACAGCCACATTAAAAAAATAAAAAGAAATTGTTAAAGTTAATTTTAATAATATGTATTTGTAAAACTAATACTAGTGTATCCAAAGTATTATCATTTTAACATGTAATTAATAGATATATATTAATGAATATCTTGCTCTTGGGGGTACTAAATCTTCAGATCAGTGTACAGTTTATGCTTATAGCACATGTGAATTTGGATTAGCCACATTTTTTGCACTCAGTAGTCACATGTGACTAGTGGTTACATATTGGACAGTGCAGATCCAGAGAGTCAATGTAATCATAATAAAAATCGCAGCAGATATTTTTGTGGACAACAATATGCTGATTCCAAAAGGTGCCTGGCAAGTCCAAGGACCAAGAACAGCAAAGGTAACCTTGAAGAACAAAACTGAAAAACAAACATCACCAATTAATAAGATGTATTATAAAACTACACTGAAATAATGTGGTGTTGGTCTAAGTACACAGAAATATATCAATTAAACAGAATATGAGTCCAGAAACATATCTATTCTCCTGACCATGATAAAGGTGACTACAGGGCCCTGGGAAAAGAATGGTCTTTTTATTAAATGGTGCTGGGTCAATAAGATATCCTCTGGGGGAAAAAATGGATCTTGACTCTTAAAACACTAGGATACAAAAATCAATTCTAGACAGACTGTAGATCTAAATGGGAAATAAAAAGGTAAATCTTTTAAAAGAAAACATGGGAAAATCTTTTCATAACATTGAGAATAATAAGCAAAGACTACTTAGGCAGGACATGTCAAACGACTGATAAAGGAAAAATGGATAACCAAGACTAAAAATGATGTGCTTACTTCCTCTTGATGGAAGGTAGGCGGCAATGTTGGTGAAGGCGCAAAAGGAGGTGGAGAGATAACCTTCCTTTCCTCTAGTTGGGCCATTATTTCCTTTCGTCTTCGATGTAGCTCATCTAGACTAGGGTGGGGCTGGGGAGGAGGAGGAAGCCGGCTATAAGGAGGCTCCTGAAAATGCAAAAATTGAAAAGAACTTCAGAACACATTAACTTATTTAGCACATATTTTAAATAAGCTCATTTAACATTTGGAAATACCAACATTTAAAACAAAGCAAAACAACGCCCCCCCCCGCCCCCAAATTCTCAGGATTTCCCAAAGAGCTAAATTTAAGTTTCTCTTTTTGGTCAGAGGCCATAATTTCCAAATAGATCTAGAATTGCTAATAAAACCATCTAAAGTTCAGAAACTAAGAAGGGTTATTAGTGAGAGTGGGGTGGGAATTTTTCCCCCTTTAATCGTTTAATTTAAAACAAAAACCTACCCAAATTATGACAAGATGAAAAATAAGGGCATGCTTAATTTTATTTTATTTTTTAAAACAGACGTTCCACCAGCGGTTCTCAACCTGTGGGTCGCGAACAATGAAAATACATCCTGCATATCGGATATTTACATTATGATTCATAACAGTAGCAAAATTACAGTTATGAAGTAGCAACGAAAATAATTTTATGGTTGGGGGTCACCACAACATGATGAACTGTATTAAAGGGTCGCGGCATTAGGAAGGTTGAGAACCACCTTTAAAATAAGTAAATTAAATCTATGTAATAAGAAAAAGACACAGCATACTCTGATGTACGAAGGTCTGATCTGAGTTGGATGAGGAGCCACTGGATAGTAACCCTCCACCTGTTGGTATCTTTCTCTGGATTCTGGTACATAGGATGGTACTGCTGCAGGTGGAATCTCAATGGGTATAGGACTTTCTCGGAAAATCTCCTCTCTTGGATAAGATTGAGCAGGGTATACTCGACGGCCATCATAGTGTGGTGGGTACATAGGTGGGTACTGTTGTGGCTGTGTGCCATATTGAGAGTTTACAACACGATCTTGGAGGTAGGGTGGGTAATGATCCAAGTAGGGAGGACCGGGCTCAGGAGCAGATGGTGGCGGTCGGACAAAGCGGGACACACACGGTGGCGCAGTGTAGTACACACCTGTATATTACAGAAAAGCAACCAGAGCAACAATGAGCTAAACTAATTTTCTATCTAAGTCTTTGTCCATTAAAATATTTCAACACTAAATAATTAACAACTCATTTCTTTAGATATTTTCCCTCTGCTATGTACTCAGGTTAACTTTATGAAAAATAACATGTAAAAATTGTCCTTAAAAGTGACAATTAAATTGACCTGAAAAAAACTAATTTAGAATCTACAATAATAGATTGGCTCTCTTAATTGTTTGACTGTCTTTCAGATGTGCCTTAACACAATGCAAACATTGGAAAGCAAAAAACTACATTTCCCTTAAGCTCAGGTTGCACAAATCACTCATTTGCATGAGTTCTGAATGTGCCACTGTGTTACCTGGAAGGAGATCTGGTGCAAACCTAGCAGCTTCCCAATTTCCAGACTTTTGCCTCAAGTGATGTGATTCTGGAGCTAGCAGTTAAGGATATAAGTTTCCAATTTTTATTGCTTCTTCACTAAAACAGGTTCTTTCAGCAGCTAGTTCTGGGACTTATTCCTGCAGGCCTAGCTTAAACCTGCTTTTCCAGAACTTTCCATTTATTTTATAAACACCTAACTTTCATGCACTGAACCTCTTTCTGCTAACTATTAAGCCCTAACTGGTACACTGTATTTAAGGTCACTGCAAAAAAAGTAGTTGGGTTTTTCCGACAATGGATGGTCAAAAGAAAGATAGAAACCAATTTTTATCGTATTTTCATATATATTAATAATGCTGTACCAATTTAAAGCTATCCTTTCGAAAGCAGAGAAGTCAATTCTGATTCACAATGGAGACAGCCTTGGGAAAAGGCAATGGAAAACACCTTTAATCTATCCCCGTTTAAAAATAACAGCACTAGCCCTGACTGGTTTGGCTCAGTGGATAGAGCGTTGGCCTGCGGACTGAAGGGTCCCGGGTTCAATTCCGGTCAGGGGCATGTGCCTTGGTTGTGGGCACATCCCCAGTGGGGGGTGTGCAGGAGGCAGCTGATTGGTGTTTCTCTCTCATTGATGTTTCTAGCTCTCTGTCCCTCTTCCTTCCTCTCTGTAAGGAATCAATAGAATATATTTAAAAAAAAGATTAAAAAAAAATAAAAATAACAGCACTATTAAAAAATTTAGATTAAAAACACACACACACACACACAGAGAATAAGCTGTTAAAAAAATAATAGCACTATACTATTTACAAATAGGAGGTTTATGGCAACCCTGAGAGGAGCAAGTCTATCGGTGCCATTTTTCCAACAGGCCCAGATGACAGGGGCAGCATTTTACCAATAAAGTATTTTTAAATTAAGGTATGCATATTTTTAGACATAATGCTATTGCACACATTAATAGACTATAGTATAGTGTAAACATAACTATTATATTTACTGGGAAACATAAACGTTCGTGGGATCGAGTCTGAAACCTGAAATTGAACCGGTGACTTCCTGGTTCATGGGTTGACGCTCAACCACTGGGCTACATACCAGCCGGGCACAGTTTTCTATTTCTTAATTTTTTGTATTTTTACTGGTTTCAGAAAGGAAGGGAGAGGGAGAGTGAGATAGAAACATCAACGAAGAGAGAGAATCATTGATGGCTGCCTCCTGCACGCCCCCTACCAGGGACCCAGCCCGCAACCCAGGCATGTGCCCTTGACCGGAATCGAAAATGGGACCCTTCAGTCCACAGGCCAACTCTCTATCCACTGAGCCAAACCGGCTAGTGCATGTATGCTGCCTTTTTCATATACACTACAGGACCCAGAAAAATAGATAACTGAAAGGAAGAAAAATATATTGTATTTAATTTATACACACTGTAATAATAAATTCTTTTTTCATGTTTGAAGAAAATTTTGGTCAGGATAATATATACTGCCTTAGCAAATTTCCATTGTTTACTTGGGTGACTAGTTATTTCCATAAATATAGGGATGGGCAAAAGTAGGTATACAGTTGTGAGTATACAAAACACTTTATTCTTATATTATTATTTATTAATCATTGTATTATTTATTTGTATAACAACTGTAAACCTACTTTTTCCAACCCCTGTATATGAACATATTTAACATACAACTGCTTTTAGTAGTTAAGGCAATTTTCTTTTATAGCTTTGTTACTTCACTTATTTTATACTATTTAACTGATTATAAAATCTGTTTTTCCCAAAGTATTAAGAAATACACTTATCTTAAGGAGGCTACTGCAAATATAATCATTCTTACCTGGAATCGTTCCCACAAATCCTAAGAAAAATGAGCGCAATAAAGGAAAGATCATTACCCTGCTGATAAGGTGCTGGTTCAAATGGTGGCGCGGCTCCTCGAGGATCCTGATAATACACGTCTGCCTGCTGGGCGGGATATAACTGTGAACCCCGTGGTATCATCTGCATTGGTTTAGTGACAGGCATGGGAGGCAGGTCTGATGGCCCCCTTGGAGGTACAGGATGTGGAATACTCTTGGGGACAGATTCTAGCCTATGGGAATAAAATTCTGCAAGTCAAGTTTAAGGTCTCGAAATGTACATAAATTATTAAATGTAAAAAAAATTGCCACAATTTGGGAAACTATTTTCTTCTGATAGTTATACTTTCTATAAAATGTATAAAATGTGATCTTATTTCACCTATGCTTTCTTAAAAATCAAGTAACATAGAAATAGAAATAAAAAAAAACACAACAAAATGGCCAAAAATTTAGTCTAAAAAATTGATTATTCTTCCTTTCCTCTACTTTGTATTTATAAAGAAGAAATTTTAAAATAAGAGTTAGGAAAATGACGTACAGGTCAGGAGGGGATCCAGGGGCACTGTTGCTCAGATGATCCATCTTTCCTGGTTTCAGAGTAGAATCATAGCTGGGGTCTGTTCCTCGTGGAATCAGCTGAGTTACTGTGTTCCCTGCTGACACAATCCCATTGGGCAGAGAAGGGGGTTTTCTGCTCGGCAGATCGACCGCACCTTCGTCAGGAAGGATAGCTGCTGAAGGCAGGCCCACCTCATTAAGCTGACCCATAGAGGCACTCAGGGGTCTTCTGGGACCCAGGCGTTTGTTCATTTTACGAAATCTATGTAAAGAGCAAAGGCACACACCAAATCCAAAATTACAAAAGCAAAACCAAGAACACAAATGCATTTAAGAAACAGATACAAAAGTTAAAAGATTCCAAGCACATTGTTTTCTAGAAATTCTCTTCAAACATTGGCTTTAGCTATAAATTTGAGAATGTGCATGTGTGGATATATCCAAGCTCATTTTATGAGGCCAATATTATCCTAATTCCAAAACCAGATAATGACAATACAAAGAAATAAAATTATAGGCCTATATAAAATTTCAAACAAGACACACTGATTAAATATAAAATTCCTCATAATATTTGTAACATTACAAATCATGCTAATTAAGCCCAGCTAGTGTGAGTCAGTGGTTGAGTGTCAACCTATGAACTAGGAGGTCATGGTTCGATTCCCAGTCAGGGCACATGCCCAGGTTTCGGGCTCGATCCCCAGTAGGGGGGTGTGCAGGAGGCAGCCAATCAATGATTCTCTCTCATCATTGATGTTTCTATCTTTCTCTCCCTCTCCCTTCCTCTCTGAAATCAATAAAAATAATTTTAAGAAAATTATGCTAATTAATATTTGTATTAATATAACTATGTTATTTTCATTGAAATTTCTACTTCTAAAACTTTTGGAGGAGAGGGTAGAAAAAGCCTTAAAGGATAGTGTTCTGAAAAATTTTATCTTAGGTGCTCCTCAAATGCCTTGGGATACAGTGAACCTATATTATAAATGAAGAATCAAACAAAAGGCCAGTGTGCACTGAGAAAAATTTACTATTTATTCCATTAAAATATTTAAATAATCAAGAATTGTAATTTGTATCAGATCTGATGCTGATTATAAGTGTGTCTATGTAGAACTGAAATTATTTCAAAATGGGGTTAATGGAAATCATGTAGAATAATGCCTAAATTTAAAACAGACGTTATAATATAAAAGGCTTGTAGATTCTAAATCTAACCACAGGATAAAAATTAAGTCATCAAACTCCAGTATCCTTGTTCATCAACAATGAAAGCAAATCTATTCACAACTATCTAGTGCATTTTAAAAAATTGCAAACACAAGCCCCCAACACAGTAATGCTATTTTTTCAAATGTTTCCCATATCTGACAAATTTCTGGGGGGAAAAAAAATCTACCCATCAGGGGTAACCACTGATAACAGTTTGGTATATAATCATAAAGATTTTCCCTCCATATCCTGTCTTAATATTCATATGTACATAAGATTACTGTTTACAGAAATAGGGTCATATATGTCTGCTTAGTAATTTTTTTCTCCACTTCACAATCCTGGCTATTCCTTTAAGTCAGTACATTTTAAGTTATCCCTAACTTTTTTTGCTGTTAAAACAATGTAGTAATGAATAATTATATACATGTATTTGCACCCTTGTGTGAGTAACTGGAAGCAGACTTGCTAAGTCTCTTGTATGCACATTAGAAACTGTTTTAATGCTCCAAAACTATTATCACACCTACTGATAATGTCTTTTTTCAGTATGTCATCAAACACTGGGTAGTATCAGTCTTTGTTAACTGATAGTTCAAAAATTCCAAGTTTTGCTTATATTTGCATTCTTTAGCAATTAGTGACGTTGAACAGAGTTTTACATGTTTATTGGCAATGAGTGTTCTTCCACTTTGCTCATTTATCTTCATATTCCATCTTTCCGCTGGTTCTTCGTTCTTACAGATTTATAGGAGCTCATTCTAGATTAGGGATTATCAGCCCTTGTATATCATTTCCCCACTAATCTTTTTTCTTTCAATTGTGGTGTTTAGGACATATCTTAGTTTTTAATTTTTATATTCTCAAATTTATAAATCTTCTTCTTTATGGATGCTGGGTTGTCATGCTTCAAAAATCCTTTCCTACTATAAAATTATGTAACAACAACAAAAATCTCTAAATACTCTATGGTTTCCTCCTTAAATATTTAAATCTCGGATACATTTATAATTCATTTTGGTATAAAGATAAGAACCAGCTGTAATTATTTTTCCAAATGGATAGCAGTTATTTCATCATCTTTTTTATTACTGATATAAAATGCCTCCTTTGGCACGTATGCCCATGTATCTGGAACTCCTTCTAGATTTTCTATTATAGTTCATTGATCTATCTATTTCTATGCTTACACCATAGCATTTATATTCATTTTAGCTCATAATACTGGCTAATAGTTACTAGTTTAGTTCCTTTTTTCAGAATTTTCATGGCTATTTGCATATTACTGTTTAAAATACAACAAAACCTTTATAATGCCCAGTCTTACCTAAAAATATAGTATTCTTCAGTTATCATTTCTTCCTTTATGTTCCTAGCTAGTCTACTAATTCAATTAGTATAGATACTGAATATTTCTTATTACTTTATTACTTGGTATTTGTCTTTTTGTTGTTGTTAATGCAAAAGGAATCATTAATTTCACTTTATTTATATGACAGCAAGTCATTTAAAAATTTTTCTGATTTGCCACCTTACTAAACTCATTTCTTTAGCTTCCAGTAGTTTTCTTGAATTGCTCCATGTAATCATTTTAAGTCTATTTTACTCTTACATACATTTGTTACTACTTCCAGGACATTAAATAACAGTTTTGCTAGTAGAAAATTTTGCTTTACTTTTAATTTAAATGAGACTGCATCTAATTAGTTATAATTAATTATACTAATTAAGTATGATACTATCATGCTGGCTTTTATATATGTTATTATTGTACTGATAAGGAATTTTGATCTATTATGGACACGGGGTTTTATTCAAATGCCTTTTGGAATCTTTGGATATGACCACAAGGTATTTCTTCTCTAACCTTAGTAACTAATATTGTGCTACCTTTGTAGTTAGCCATGGCATCTATTTTAATGTATTATTGAATTCTAATTTTAATATTTGAGATTTAAGAAATATTAATATACAAGATAAATTTGTAGTTTAATTGTGCTGTGTTTATCAAAGTTAGTATTATTGGTTTTATAAAAAAGATTAAAAGGTTTTTCTTTCTATTATGTGCTGGAAAATTTAACATCATTGGAATTATCTGGTCCTTGAAATTTAAATTAAACCTGTGAAATTGAACCTGGAAATAAAATAACTCCTTTAATAGAGCAAAGGGCCAATTTTTCCATTGGTAATGCACTATTCAATTAGTTAAAGTCAGTTAAAACTGATGAAAATTCTTAGAACTTTCATTTTTTTTGGTAGTTACAATGACTCACTTCTAGGTTTGGCTAACCATAAATAGTTTCCTATTTTTAGGCACAATATAATGAAAGCTGAAAAAACTGATTCAGTTTTCTTTTTTAAAATTCTGCATTACTTTCTAAACATTTCCTGTTCATTAAAGAGAATGCACCTACTCTCCTTGTATTTCTCGATGGCAGAAAGTTATTCTACTTAATAATTCAACCTTATCTACTAGAAGGCTGAGTGTAATGCCTTTCTCACTTACTTTTCCAGTTCCTCCTGGGAGTGTGCAAATGTACAGCTGGCCCCACGAGGGCATCCTCCTCTCTGCTTCATATCTCGACACATGTATGTTTTATATTTGCTATGCTGTGGAGGCTAAGACCAAAATTGAAACATTAGACATTGGAAACAAATGGAAAATTTTCACTGCCATTTTAGGATCTTGGTAATCTAGATAAACAATTCAGATTGATGCACACACTTAGCTAGACTACTGAGAGCAAAAGTGCTGGGAAGTCATTCTGTCTGAAGTCTCAGCGTCCCCTCAAAAATAAATTAATTAAAAAGAATGCATCCAAATTTTCTAATATGTTCTCAAACATGCACCATCTCATAAATTCTTGATTAAGCCTCAAGGGGGCTCTATGATCTTCTTTCTAGGTTTTGTAATGAAAGTCCTAAACCATTGGAGTTTAGGACCTTCAAATGTTTAAACTGTGTTCTAATATTTCTTTTGAACAATGTGTAGGATAGTATACTTAAAATTATGTTTCTTTATAACATACCACAAAATCTACAATAGGCCCTATAACTGAAAAATATTCTGTAACCAATTCTTGACATATAGACTATTCAGTGATGGCGAACCTTTTGAGCTCGGCGTGTCAGCATTTTGAAAAACCCTAACTTAACTCTGGTGCCGTGTCACATATAGAAATTTTTTGATATTTGCAACCATAGTAAAACAAAGATTTATATTTTTGATATTTATTTTATATATTTGAATGCCATTTAACAAAGAAAAATCAACCAAAAAAATGAGTTCGCGTGTCACCTCTGACACGTGTCATAGGTTCGCCATCACTGGATTATATCGAAGACTTAACATATCTCCAAAGGTACAAAGGAAACATTATTTACAACTCAGTGATAAGGCAGGACAACGAATTTGGGAGTTAATATCAAACACATTACTAAGTGAAACGATATTTAATGTAGTTTATCACCTACTGGCAGAATTTCAAGGTTATTCTTACTATTTTTGTGACATTCTTCATGTCTAATGGAATAGGGAGTTAAAAATAGGTTTTAATTTCTTTTATTCCTGAATCAAAACAAAGTTCTGATCTGTTCTTAAATTGATTAGGATAACTATATCCATATTATTCTACTTGGGACAGTTTTAATATTTCTTATCTCCCAAAGAAGATAAGAATAGTAAATCATTATTGTTAATATTTACCTGAGCCAGATGAATTAAAAACAAAGTTTTAATTTCTCAAGTTTACTATTGAAAAATAAAAGATCTAGCGAACCTAACATAAAACTTAAGAACAAAATAAAATTTTGGGGAATAAAATGAAAAACTCTAGCCACATGATCTATTATATTTTAGTGCCATAAATTTCATTTTAAAATATTTGAGGGCCGAAACCGGTTTGGCTCAGTGGATAGAGCGTCGGCCTGCGGACTGAAAGGTCCCAGGTTCGATTCCGGTCAAGGGCATGTACCTGGGTTGCGGGCACATCCCCGGTGGGGGGTGTGCAGGAGGCAGCTGATCGATGTTTCTCTCTCATTGATGTTTCTAACTCTCTATACCTCTCCCTTCCTCTCTGTAAAAAAATCAATAGAATATATTTAAAAAAAAAATAATAAATAAATAAAATATTTGAGGAAAATTTGGCCCAATGGCATAACAGATATTATGAATGAAAAATGTTAAAATACTAATATAGAAAAAGCATGTACAAATGTGTGAACAGTACTGGAGAGATGTAGTATTAGCACTAAAAAGTGATACCTGTGGTCCGACAGAGATGTAATAGTTACCAAAGAGAATAATTTAATTTAAATTGAATAAACTTTAGCACAGAATCAAATGCTGCTATATCCAATGTGAACAGTGAGTCCAGTACATTATTTCATTCAATGTTGTCACATAAAATGACTAGGCTAATCCAGGAAACTGGCTGCTAACCACGCTAGCTTACTGTATGGTTTCTATAGTCAGAGCTTTAAAATGCTCATGTTACCTCGCTGGCTGTGTCTCTTACCTGCTGTTGATCCGCTCCTTTCTTGCTGTGGTTCTGGATGTAATCAACCAGCCCATGTACCACTGTACGCACAGCAACCAGTCCATTTTCTAGCTGTTCCCAAGTAGGAGGAGGAGCATCTACACAACAAATAAAAATAATTTTTTTAAACAATGTTATCCCATGTTTTGCTCAATATTAAATTAATAAAGGAGATGTGTCAGCTCTTCAGTGAAATCAACTTAAGGTTCAGGTAATAATAGCTTGTTCTCCTAAACATCATTTTAAAGAAACAGATATATCCTTCTAAATCTGGGGCTATAAACTAAAATAGCTATAAGGACAAGGAAGGTAATATAAGGGAATTAAGTAGGCCAGACAATAAATGGCAACTGTCAATAGATGCTTAATTTTGGAAATGACAACAGATAAAGACAGGAACTGTGTTGAAATGCAGAGTATGTTTCACATCTAAGGCCATGGTTACTATTAAACCTTAGCTGATGGTTGTTACGTGAAAATGCAAGGCTGGCCCTGCCAGATACACCACACAGTTTCCCAGGGAAAGGTGAAATTTGAGAGATTTTTTTATGTAAAGTTACCCAGTTTTTATGTGTTGGTATATAAAAAATTTAGAATATTTTCAGGCCAACACTGTGTGTACCAAACAAAGCTTAACTGTGGATTGCCTGCAGGCAACTAATTCGTAATGACTATTTTGAAATTTTGTATAAATGAAGTATTGGTAAACAGAATATTTTTAAAGTTTCACAGAAGAGCTAATATATAAAGCAACTCTACTATACATCCTCTTCATTTAGTAAGTTATTTGTCCAGGGCCAGCATTAAAATTTTATAAAGGAAAAATTAACCACAGGGTTCAATATGAAATATTCTTTAAAAGAAATACAAAATGAGAACACAGATGCAGATATGACTTCTGTTGGGAGACATTCTGAAAGATTTAGGTGATGGCATCTAAACTAGGCTTTGAAGGGCACAGGGAATTTTAACAACAACAAAAGGATGAAGATACAGAGAAGGTGAAGAGAATAATCACACAAAAAAGTATTTTTTTTTTTTTTTAACTTCTAATTCCCGGGAGTGTTCTTATTGCTGGGGAAGCAGTAGCAACCAAAACAAAAATCCCTGTTGTATTCAAGGAGAGGAGCCAGACAATAGATGAGATGAATAACCAAAATACAAAGTATTTTGATAATAATGAGTTGAATAAGTAGAGTAAAGGAGGGGAGTGAGACCAGTACAGGTATGTGTAAAGTTTCAGACAGGGTAGCCTGAGAAGGCGTCCTTGAGAAGGTTACATTTAACCAAAGACATGAAAGAAAGGTTGATATACTAGGAGAAAAATATTCTAGGAAGAAGAAAGAGGCAGTCCAAAGCCACTGTGAGAGTACACCTGGCCTGTATGTGGAGCTGAAACCGGAGAGAAGTTGGATGGAAAAGAGGAGAGAGGAAGAAAAAGGTAAAGGAAGACCAGATCTTGGGAGGCCTGGTAAGTCATGGAAAAGATTTTGGCTTTTATTGACTGACGAAGGCCCTGAAGAATTTTGAGCAAAGAGGTAACAGAATCACTCTGGCGCCTATGCTCAAACCAGACAGACAATAGGAGGCTATTCTATAGTCCATGAAGAGAGATAAGGGTGGTAGAAGTGAAAGTGATAAGTAGGTGGATTCTGAATGGATTTTACAGGATATGCTGATGGAGCAGATGTACCTTATGAAAGAAAGATAAGTTGAAGATGATATCACCAAGGTCTTTAGACTGAGGAAATGGGAGACCAGAATTGCCACTAACTGGAATGGGGGTGGGGTGGAGGCTTGGAACTCACTTTTCAACTGATTAAGTTCGTAATTCCTATCTGATAGTCAGAGAGGTTGGAATGTTGGATGTTGAGCAGGCAGGTGAATATACAAAAGAATTCTGGAAGAAGGTGTGGGCTGGAGATATTATGTTTCACAGATCCTAAAATACCATCAATTATAACATACACAAACCAGTATTTTATGTGACCCCATAATTTAAAAAAGACTGCTAATTAAGTTATCACATGTCACTGCTTGTTCAAATGCATCCCAATTCAGAAATGCTAAGATCTGTAAAAAAACAACTGTAGGCTTCAGAACTGGTGAAATATAGTAAATTCATGATATATATATATATATATATATATATATATATATATATATATATATATATAAATAAATAAAATATTTAAAGCCATGAGACTTTAAATAATATTTCAAGCACATTTCTAGGGAATAGGTATAAATAGAAACAGAAGAGACCCAAGGATTAAACTCTAGAAGCACTCTAAAAATTAGAGGCTGGGGGGGGAATGGTTAGAAGCTATGGAGAGGAGGAGAAACCAGCAACGGAGGCTGAGAAGGAGGATCCTATAAAGAAAGAAGGAAACTAGGAGAGTGGTGGCCTGAATTCAAGTGAAAAAAGTGTTGCAAAAAGTGAAGTAAACAACGTTAAATGCTGCTAATAGTTCAAATACAATGAGTATCAAGAGCTGATGTTTGGAGTCAGCTACGTGGAAGTCACTTGTAACCTTGACAAAAGCACACTGAATTAAGTGGTAGAGATAAATGCCTGGCTACAGTGAGCTCAAGGGAGTGCTATAAAAAGGAGAGAAATAGAGTGGTAGGTGGATAGCAAACGGTGTCAAAAGTGTGTTACAATGAGAGGAATAATAGTATATTTGTATGCTGATAGAAATACTCCAGGAGAGAAGAAAAACTGGTGATAAGAAACAAGTCTGTCTGGAAGGACAGCCTTGACAAGATGATATTAGTACAGGAGGAGAGAGGGTGGCCTTAGGTGCAAGTACAGTTTATCCACTCTCACATGAGGAGCACAGAGTCTACTGGCACAGATGCAGGTAGACAGGCTGGGGGTTGATGGAGTGGTGAGCTTGTGAAAGTGCTCTTTTCATTGCTCAGAATGATCAGTGTGTGTAGTGGATCTCTGTGTTCGAGGAATAGATCCGATCTGGTTTGATTAAGCAGTTTTGGTAGTAAATCTACAAAGGTAGATTGATAAAAATTAGAGGGCTGTGAATGCCACAGTCAGGATTTTGAAACCTTATTCAATAGGCTATCACTGAAAGTTTATGAACGTAGAAATGAGAGATGTGATTTATTTTGTAGTAGTAAGTGGAATGGAAGGCATTAATCTCAGGAAAAGGATTGAGGCCTCACTAAGACATATTAATATTAATGGGCATAAGATAAAGGGATATTGTGAAAGAAGAACAGTTAGATCCTCTTGTCTGGAATGGTATGTAGAGCAAGTGAAAGGAAAAGATATGAAGTAACACAAAAGACTCAAGTTTTAAGCTCACATACCTCAAGAATGAAGTCATTTACAGAGAGAATGGGAACACAGGAGGAAGAGTGGGTAATGAGTGGAGACGAAATGAGGAGATGATGGTGAATCTCAGAAAGTGGGTCTGGAGTAATGAAGAGAAAACAGTGATAGAGATATTTGGGAGTCTATTATCTGTAAAGAGATAATACCTGATGCTGGGAATGAATGACCACCATCAACAGAGTGCAGAGAAAACAAAATTCCAAGAATACAACCAGCCAACTCCTTGATGGGCAGGAGAGGAAAGAATGGTAAAAATAAGAGAGAACTAGCATTTAGACAGGTCAGAAGAAAACCAAAAGACTACAGATATAAGCTATTATAAGAGTTTCTATATCAAGGAAGTAGTCAACATTATCAAATGCTGAAGACAAATCAAGTAATTTAAGGACTAAGAAGAAGCCTTTGGAATAAGAAACTGGGAGGTTACTAGTGAACGTTAAGAGGGTTTTATATCAGTAGTGGGAATAAACACAAGGACAACAATAGAATACAAGCTAAAATATCTCAGATGAAGTATTAGGTGAAAAATTAGGGTGATTTTCAGGTCAAGAAAGAACAGGAAAAGTGGTGAAAATAAGAGAGATATTTGATGGAATGAGATACAGAGAAGGAAAACATGGGACCAAAAAAACACAACTAATGACATATGATTTAGAAAAAATGAGAAAACTTTAGTCAAAAAAGATGAGAATGGTAAAATACAGCACAACTTGACAATGAGAGAAAAAAGAAACAAAGGATTCCAGAGAGAATCCTTTGCTGGTGAAATGAACAGCATAGTAAAAAGTATTAAATAAAAATTAGTTGAAATAATATAAAGAGACAGACAAGAATGGGGGCAGAACTTAAATACTGTAGAAAAAATCTGGAATAGCCCATTCTGGGAATGGTAACAAAAAATAATTAAAAGAACCATTGAGCAGCACCGAGGCACACATAGGACAGTCCATTAACATCCCTTGGGTTTACCTGGACTAGGGTCAATGTTTGCTAATAGCTCCAAATGGGGTCTTAGTCGGTTCAAATTTGCTGGATCTCCGGTCCGCTGGAGAGCAATTGTTAGTTCCTGGACACTTTGTGCAAAAGAGGCTGGAGTCTGCAACTTAAAAAAAGAAAAATATTAACTCTCCAAAGGCCAGATAATCCTTTGAGGGGGAAAAAGATTATTTACAATATTACAATCATTTTTGCAATTTATTAAATTTAATTTTATCGTTCCCCACATCCCGAGCTTTGGCCAGATATGTATTGTGCCCTTGCTTCCCTCTGCTATCACGTTCCTTACATGTGAGACCTCTCTAAATTCTCAGTTTGGAAGTACTCTTTTATGTTCTTAGTTTGACTGGCCCTTGGGGTCCTTCCAAATAATTGAAATCTGGAAAGATAGTCTAGAAATAATGCTATACAAAGGACAGAACAATGAAACTGAACTCAAACTCAGTTTTGAGTTTAAGTTCTGTTATATACCAAAGATCATGACACAGGCTATCATCTTTATAGACTCTCTCTAAAAATCAATGGGGGAAAAATATCCTCAGGTGAGGATTAACAATAACAAAAACTATCATTACGAAAGTTTCAATATGTTATAATTAGTTAGTCGCATAATTTCAGACCTAAAAGTTGCAGGTAAAGTTTGGCTAAAGGTATCTAGGGGCCCTAGCCAGTTTGGTTCAGTGGATATAGCATTGGCCTGCGAACTGAAGATTTGCGGGTTTGATTCTGGTCAAGGGCATGTACCTTGGCTGCAGGCTTGATCCCTAGCCCTAGTCGGGGCACATGCAGGAGGCAACCAATCAAAGTGTCTCTCTCACATCGAAGTTTCTCTCTTCCTCTCTCTCCCCCTCCTCCCTCCCTCCCTCCCTCCCTCCCTCCCTCCCTCCCACGCTCTCTAAAAATCAATAGGAAAATATCCTCATGTGAGGATAAACAACAAAAAAAGGTATCTAGGGAAGACTTATAGGACAGAAGAAGTAATATATATCATATTGAAAATTTTGCACCAAGTAGTTATAAAACACATTTCCCAATTCTCCTTTAACATCAATCTTCTACTCATTCAAAGAATTCTATTTGGGGGAGTAGGAAAGAGAGAGAGAGAGAGAGAGAGAGAGAGAGAGAGAGAGAGAGAGAAAAAGCAGAGTAGCCCAGAAAGAGGCTTAGTGATTAAGAACATGGATTCTAGAGTCAGAATACCCCAGTTCAAATCCAGATCTGTCACTAGAGAAATGTATTTAACCTCTTTGTCTCTGTATAAAAGGGATGATAGATGGCTGTTGAGAAGACTAAATGAACTGTTTAAACCACCAGGCACATAGTAAGCTCTCAGTAAGTGTTAAATATTTGGGCAACATCGTGACCTTATTTCTCTCAGTTAATGGTTGGGTAACTCTAAGTATATCATCTCTATGGTTTTAAGTATATAAGGTAAAATAGTAAAAATTAAATTAAATACTATTATTGAACATAGTATATTTATTTACAAGGTGTTTTTATAGCACTTTCCTATATTTCATATTGAATTACAACACATTTATGGTATGCTCCAGGTTGTTGTTTTTTTAGTGTGCTCCAGTTTTAAGAGAATTAAAATTAGCTCTTAGCCCTAACCGGTTTGGCTCAGTGGATAGAGCGTCGGCCTGCGGGCTGAAGGGTCCCAGGTTCAATTCCGGTCAAGGGCATGTACCTTGGTTGCGGGCACATCCCCAGTGGGGGGTGTGCAGGAGGCAGCTGATAGATGTTTCTCTCTCATTAATGTTTCTAACTGTCTATCCCTCTCCCTTCCTCTCTGTAAAAAATCAATAAAATAAAATTAGCTCTTAGAGTCAGAAATAAATAATGAGCCCGATCTAAAATTCATGTGAACTCTAGTGATCTTTTTTTCATCATAACAAACAACACTAAGTAAAAATAAGTTTACTGAAAATTTGATCAAACTTAGAATGGTTGGTAAGTTATTATGTGAAATTTTTCTGCTGAGTATAATATGAAGCCTCAGTGTGTACATCTTCCAGACTTAAATGGCTGCTACAGGCAGACAATAAAGGCACTTAGGAAATGGTTTTAACTAACACAGTGAACAAAACTCAGAGAACAATAAAAGTAGGGAGAGAGGCAACGATATAAAAGAAACGCCAGCCTCTCAAAGAATGAGCGAATGCGTGCTGGAAAAAGCATTAAAACACTAATTAAATATTATATGAAAAATGTCAATTATACCTCAATTTAAAAAAATCTTTATATTAGCAAACTGGTATTTTGATGTGACTAGTTATGACATGACATCGGACTATAGAGAATATAACTTAAATGAGTGTGACGTATAGTACTCACTTTAATACACACTTGTTAAATAAACGAATCACCCAAAATCCAGGATTACTGCAAGAATTCAGGAACAACAAAAGGGTCTACCTTGTCAATAATGGACTGCATATGAGATTTGTGAGACTGGTCTCCATAAAGCAAAGAGGACCACTGGTCTGGTGCGATTCGTAAGCCTGCTTCCATAGCAATCTGAACTATCTGGGAGTCATGCTCTCGCCGCAGAGCTTCATAGGTCCTGAATTCTTCTTTCAGTTGCATCAAAGAGGAATCTTCATCACGTTTGGTGACCTAACAAGACACACATAATCTCATTGTCAGGTAAGGAACAAAATGGGCTTATTCTTTGTAAGAGCATCTATAGATAACAGATAATTTTCTTAAAAAAAAAAAGTTCTTAATTATTTCAGAGAGAGGAAGGGAGGAGGGGAAATAGAAACACTGATGAAAGAGAAACACCAATCGGCTATCGCCTGCATGCCCCCTACTGGAGATCGAGCCTGAAACCCGGGAATGTGCCCTGACTTGGAATCAACCAGCGACCTCCTGGTGAAAGGGACAACATCCAACCAACTGAGCCACACTGGCTGGGCATAACAGATAATTTTTAATGTAACAAACAAATTTCTTATAGTAACAATAGCAAGGTTAAAATGGAGCACACCATTTTGCCAATAAAACATTTCCCCTTTTACAGATGTCAAAATCCCTGGAATGATATCAGAACAGAGAGCCAAATACAGCTGATTTCCTGCTTCAATGACTCTCTATCCAGACCAATTCTCCTTGTAGTCTTGGTGGAAAACTGAGCCAGCTTATTAGTCTCGCCAAATAGAAAAATCTATAAGCCTTGGTTTGATCTATGTTGTTCAGTATCTAACATACAAATTTAATACAAAAAGATTTAAGTTTAATAGGATGCCATCTGTATTCTTTAAAAGAAAAATTGCTAACTTTTCTGAAAAGACTCAGGCAACTTTATTAAACTAAAAGTTTTATTAATTGTTTAGGGAACGGACAATGTTTCCTTTAAGCTGAAATGTAACAGAGGTTCATACCTTGAAGCAGGAGGCTCTATACAGGAGCTGGACAACATGCCCAATGCTAGTTTTAGAGGCTTGAGGGAACCGTGGCTCTAACCTTTGCACCACAAAGAGAACCAATACTTTTCTTGACAAAGCAGAACCATCTTCTAAAGCCAGGAGAACCAACTTTAGAGCTTCCTCCTGCATTGCTAGGAAAAGTTAGGCAAAATCAAAATTTATCATGTGCAGGGATAAGATAAATTCACTTATTAAAAGGGCAATACTCAATAATTTCTGCAGGTATCACTTAAATAGGCAACGCAATGATATATAGTTACGCTTTTTAACCTTTCGGGGGCTTTTTGTATTACATTTTATTTAAGAAAGGAGATAAAAAGTCAATACGTTCAAGAAAAATGTCTATCAAAATGAATAAACTTTTGGCATTAAGGGAAAAGTTAAGTGCTCTGAAAAACTGACGTGGAATCATCCAAACCATAGTTATCAAGTAGAATATTGCTTGGTAATAACAGAATTTGCAATGAACTAGTCGTTGTATATATTTATAGTCCCCAGACCATACTTTTAGAATTACTAGTGTAGTACATATGAAATTTAATTATATACCTGGTCCAAGGAACTGGCAGCCCCGAGCCCTGACTGCTGCCCAAAGATTAGAAGAGAGTTGCTGAGGATTCTGGTGCTGGAGAATGAGTTCTGTAACTGTTCGTTCACCTAAAGATCGAGCTGCTCGCATGGCACGAATCCTGCCTTCTTCTTCCACTAATTGGCAGTGGACCAGAGTCACCAGCTTCCTCTGCATTGGGCGACTCAGAACACTCTGAGTAGTGCTATTCAGACCCACTCCTTTAAATAGAGTAAAAAATTATTTCTAGGTTTACAATGCAACTTTAGAGAGTTCAGAAAAACTTCCTTGGATGGGCTGATTGACTTATGGGTTCTACTAGAATATTTAAAATGAATAACAGAATTACACAAGTGAAGCATTTCTAAAAGTATACAAAAGCTTTACCTCATGCAAATACATTAATGACATTAAACATACCATTATTCATTTTAATCATGGAGAAATAAAGATGAAAAGGCCAGACAATAATAATTAGTTTAAGACCCAAATCTGGAGGTCATAAATAACAAGCTGTAATGGCAAGATAATAATGGCAACTTCCAATTTTATTACCTTCCCTATAGCACACCATATAAAACTGAATAGAAGGCAGACAATTCAGTTGCCAAATGATAGTGAGCCCTT
Source organism: Myotis lucifugus (assembly GCF_000147115.1). Classification (NCBI taxonomy): domain Eukaryota; kingdom Metazoa; phylum Chordata; class Mammalia; order Chiroptera; family Vespertilionidae; genus Myotis; species Myotis lucifugus. The sequence goes on from NW_005871102.1 coordinate 1,252,255, forward strand.
CTGAAACCATTATTGCATTTATACTTATACTTATTTCTGTAACTCATTCAAATAATGCTTCCAACATCACATAAACTCTCAATTCACTACTTTGTTTGATATGGTTTGTAATAACATTATTTAGCATTAGTGAGTTTGATTTACACTAAATAAATTAATTTCATTAACATTCGTTTACAGCCCACAATTTTTATGGTAATAAAAGTATTTTTTAATAAACATTTGCTTAGTATTACTAACTGCACCCGACTTACCTCTAGCGCTGCTGAGTGGTTTCAGGTACAATGCTAATTCTTCTACACATTTCCTGGCTTCGTCATAATGCTTTGTATCTTCAACCCCACTACACAATGTAACGGGCTGCTGCTCAGGGACCTAGAGATCAAAAGAAGCGGTCTGCGTCAGTGCTTACTAATCAATTAAACAAGTGCTTTTTTGAGTATGTTTTACGCACTGCCATTTAACACCAGTAACATCAAAACTCCCATTAAATCTACTGGATTCTTAAAGAACTTCATATTCTTTTAAGTACTATTCCTTCCATATTTTTTCCACTCCTACCCCAGCCCAAAAAACTAATCTATTTCTGTCTCTATAAATTTGCCTATTTTGGACATTTCATATAAACAGAACATAGAATGATACAATAGCTTCCAAAGTGGCTGCACCATTTTTGCATTCCCACCAGCAATAAATGAGTTTCTGTTGCTCCACATCCTCACCAGCATTGGGTGTTGTCAGTGTCTTGGATTTTAGATATTGTAATTGGTGTAGTAGTATCTCAGTGTTTTAATTTGCAATTCCAAATGTCAAATGCTGCTGAGTTCCTTTATTTGCTCATATGCTATCTGTGTATCTTTTTGGTGAGGCATCTGTTCGGAGCTTTGTCTATTTTAAAATTATGTTCTTTTTAATAAGCTGTAAGAGTTCTTTACATATTCTAGATGCAAGTTTCTTACCAGATATGAGTTAAAATTATTTCTCTCATTCTGTGGGTTATTCTTTCACTCTCTTGACAATATCCTTTGAAGCACAAAGTTTTAAATTTTGATTTAGTTCAATTTATCTTGTCTTGTGCTCCTGAGTGTCATATCTTAAAAAAAAACAAACCACTGCCTACTCCAAGGTCATAGATATATCTAGGCCTATATTTTTCTTCTAAGAGTTTTATAATTTTAGCTCCTACATTTACCCTTTGTTCCACTTTGAGTCAATTTTTGTACATGATGTGAGGTAGAGGTCCAATTCATTCTTTTACATTTGGATATCAACTTTTCCTAGAACATTTTGTTGGAAAAACTGTTCTTTTCCCATTGAATGACGTTGGCAACCTTGTCAAAAAAATCATCTGACTGTACATTGGGTTTATTTCTGAACTCTCTATTCTATTACATTACCTAAATATGTTTTTATGCCAGTACCACACTCTCTTGATCACTTTAGCTTTGCAGTTTCAAAATCAGAAAGTGTGATTCTTTTTTGTTCTTCTTTTTGAAGATTGTTTGGCTATTTGAGGCCCTTGTGACTCCATATAAATTTTAGGGTGAATTTTTCTATCTCTGAAAAAAAGAACCACCACTGGGATTTTGATAGTGCTTACAATAAATCTGTAGATTACTTTGGATATATTATCATCTTAATAATACAAACTCTGCCTCTCCATGAGCATGTGATGTTTTTCCATTTATTTATATATTTTTAAATTTCAGCAAACTTTTATAGTTTTCAGAGTACAAGTCTTTCACTTCCTTTGCTAAAATTATTCCTAGGTATTTTATTCTTTTTGATGCTATTGACTTACATGTGTTTTTTAAAAAAATATTTTTATTGACTTCAGAGAGGAAGGGAGATATAGAAATATCAATGATGAGAGAATCATTTATCTGCTGCCTCCTGCACACCCCCTATGGGGATTGAGCCCGCAATCTGGGCATGAGCCCTGACCAGGAAGAGAAGACCTCCTGGTTCATGGGTCTATGTTCAATCACTGAGCCGAACCAGCCTCGGCTGGAATTGTTTAAATTTCCTTTTGGGTTGTTCATTGTTAGTATAGATATACAATTAATTTTTGCATGTTGATTTTTTAACTGCAACTTTGGTTAATTAATTTATTAGCTCTAACTTTTCTTTTTTGTTGTTATTCTTCACCTGAAGGTATTTTTTCCATTGATTTTTAGAGAGAGTAGAAGGAAAGAAGGAAGGGGGAGAGAGGGCGAGAAAAACATTGATGTGAGAAAGACACATCGATTGGTTTCCTCCTGCACATGCCCCAACCAGAGCCAGGGATCGAACCTGCAATCAAGGTACATGCCCTGGACCAGGAATCAAACCTGCGACCTCCTGATGCCAGGGCCAACACTCTAACCACTGCGAAACACCAGCCAAGGCTCTAACAGTTTTTAAATGGAACTCTTTAGGGTTAAAATAGTAGATATTATGTGTTAAAATGCATTCGATCCTACCCTCAAATTTCACAAACATTAGCTGTTTCAGTTAAGATATGAGAACGACTTACTCATTTTGTAGGGGGAAAATCAGTTCATCCTTAGATATCTTTACGAAAAGATATCTGCCTCCTGCATGCCCCCTATTGGGGACTGAACCTGCAATCTGGGCATGTGCCCTAACCAGGAATGGAACCAGTGATCTCTCCAATGCATGGGATGACACTCAACCAACTGAGCCATGCCAGCCAGGGCCAATAAGTCTATTTTTAATATGTTCCCAAAATGTCATACTGGAATTTTCAAAATAAAAAGAAAAATGATTATAAATAAAAAATTAAGTATAGGAAGAAAAGAAAAAGCTGCACTTTCCCTTTGGACAAATATTTTATAGTATTGCTGATGACATCGAAACAAGTATATAAGTAAATTAAGTTTTCCTTTTGAATAAGAACTGCTCTCTTTACCTTCAACATACATAATATTAACCTTCTCTACTTTCTGCAGCCTTTAGGATATCTGAGTGGGGTTAGATCCAAAATTTCATTATATTTATTCTGATAACGATTTACAGTAAACAGATGGTACTTTGGACACTATGCAAATTAATCTGGTGAGGGGTTATTTAAGTGAATCATATCTGGCTTTCAAAACCCTGCCTCCCATGACTTTGTGAAGCCTTCTGAAGATACCACTGATCTTGAATTAAAAAATACTGACATAAAACTTTCAAAGTATTACTTTCAGAATTACCACACTAAACTTTATGGTTATCTAGGGATATTTGCTCCTACCCTAGATAAATGGTTCCCAAAGGCTGTGGGCTACAGTTTCTTGTCACCTTCTTCTTCTTTCATTTTGATTAATATCTACTAAGTAAAATTGTCTTAAGAAGCTTCACTTTTCTTATTAAGTAAAATGCAATGGTTTTGTGAATAATATTTTCCTCAATATAAGAGGTCCTTGTGACTTCTTAGGTTTCTCTAGTAATCGGAATTGCTAAATTTGTTGAGAAAGTTGGACACCAGATTAAAATATTGTTACCGTATTATAACTGAGAAACACTGGACTACCACTGTAAGTCTCCTAAGAGAATGAAATAAAGGATTTGCACAGTACTGAACAGAATTTTATCTATTTAAATAGAGGGCAATATTATCAAGTTTTAATTCAACAAATTTGCCTCAGGAGGAAAACACACACAGAAATTAAAAAGTATAGTAGGTCACCCATCATACCTGAGCACCCACTAGCTGAAGCAACGCTGAGTTCACGGGAAGGAGCTCAATGTCAGTATTGATAGTGGTCTGGTCAAATGGGCAAGCCTTCCGGTGGAGTTTATTCAGGCACATCTTGCAGACAGTATGGCCACAACCCAAACTGATGGGCTTTCGAATTGTTTCGTCGAAAGTCTGAGTGCAAATCGGGCAGGAAAGGAAATCCGTCCACTGTGGAGCTTGTACAGGCATTGCTTCTGGAGTTACAATTCACTAACACACACACACACACACACACACACACACACACACACACAATATCTAAAGCAAAGATTCCACTGGAATCAAAATCTTTGAAAAAAGTTTATCTTTTTTTTAATAGTTTCTGTAGATACAGTCAGCACATAGTGTGAAATATAACCTGGAAAACAAAGAAAAAGAAAAAAAATCAATCTCCCTTTTTAAATTACACTGTCTTCTCAGCCTACTACCTCCAACCTTTTATAGTGCATTTATATCACCATACCCTCTTATTGCCCTTTTACAGAATTAGAGCCATAATAAAACATCCAATCTCAGCCCCTCAATTTAAAGATGAGGTACAGACCCCAGAAAGACAGAATAACTTGCCTAAGGTGACACACGAAGTTAGTAATAACATTAAAAGATCCAAGACCTAAGTCTCTCAAGTTTATCTAAATCTGTGATTGTTTTATATTTAAAAATTAGCCTTTTTAAGGTGGTCAATAATATTCTGTTTTTTAATCTGTACACCAGTTACATGAATCTGTTCAGCTGTGAAGTTTTATCAAGCTCTACACTTACAACATGTACATTCCTGTTGTATGTTAACCCCTCAATAAAGAGAGAATTGGCCCAAAATAAAAACTACCTTAAACTATTTTATCATCAAATTCGGTATGGGTAATGAGATAAAAAGAGATTGTACTGTTTTTTTAAGGTTTATTTTTAAGATTTATTTTTAAGGATTTTAGATATTGTTTTTTTTTAAAATGTTTTATTTTATTGACTTTTTAGAGAAAGAGGAAGGGAGAGGGAGAGATAGATAGAAACATCAATGATGAGAGAGAAACATCGATTGGCTGCCTCTTGCACGCCTCCCACTGGGGATCCAGCCTGCAACCTGGGCATATGCCCTGACTGGGAATCGAACTGTGACCTCCTGGTTCATAGGTCTATGCTCAACCACTGAGCCATGCTGGCTGGGCAATAAACATATTTTTTAGAAAATAATAAATAAATCTCAATATTTATATCAATAAAATGAATAATTAATATTATAATTTTTCTCAGAGCTTTTTGTTTTACAAAGAAATAAGATCTTCTAGTAAGAAAAGTGTTTCAATGAACAATAAACAATAAGACCAATGACTCGTTCTACCAGCTCAGTAAGTAGTCTCCAGATATCCAACTCCAACTCTCATAGCTGCTGTGTACCACTCAATTCAAATCCATGCCTCTGCAAAATAACAAATAACTATATGTTGTGAGCCTCAAAGGTTTAACTGTGGTTAAAGCAACTGCTAAAGAGCTACTATAAACTTACGACAACATGATATAACAGAGCTTGGTTTTCTGAAAAAAATCTGTGTGTCAGGCATTATTTTAGGTATTTTCAGATGCTTCTCTTATTTAAAGAGGCCCAGTGCCTGAAATTAATGCACTGGTAGGGTCCCTAGCAGATGCTAGTCAGGGCCTCCCTCCCTTCCCCCTGCCGGCCCTGCCCCCTGGTGGAACTCCCCGACAACTCCCAGTTGAGGGGACAATTTGCATACTATGCTTTTATTATATAGGATCTACCATAAATCTAAATCACAATATAATATCTGTTAGGTATTTTAGCATTTTCAGTATTCTATACACAGTACCTTATTAACTGAATGCTCACAACAATGATATAATGTCATTATCTCCATTTTAAAGATAAAGAAACCGAAGTACAGCCTGGTCAGTGTGGCTCAGTTGGTTGGAGTGTCGTCCTGTACACTGAAAGGTTGTGGATTCAATTCCTGGTCAGGGTGCATACCTAGTTTGAGGGTTCAGTCCCCAGTCAGGGCACATATGGAAGGCAACCAATTGATGTTCTCTGTCAAAGTGATGCTTTTTTCCTTTCACTCTCTTCCCCTCTCTAAAAGTAATAAGCATACCCTCAGGTAAGGATTAAAAAGAAAAAGAAAAGAAATCAAAGTACATAGAAGTACTCAAAGACTCAAGGCTAGTAAATGGCAGGATTGGGATTCAAACTCAGACAGACCTAACTCCCAAACTGGTACTTTTAAATCCCATAATTTGTGCCACCTTACAGATGAAAGTTAATAGTCACTAAAGTGAGGGAACTTTTAGGGGTGATGGAAATGTTCTAAAATTGAATTATGGTGATGGTGCACAATTCTGTAAATTTACTAAAAATCATTGAACCGTGCACTTAAAGTAAGTTAATTTTATAGTATGCAAATTATACTTCAATAAAGCTGCTAAAATAGTCATTAAAGGCTTTTTATAAAAGGTCAGTTTCAAATGTAATAACTTAAAAATATAAAGACACTTCAGATTTGTTCTATGAGCATAGCGATACCACTGTTAGTCATATTGCTTTGAGGATTCCATTCACATATTATAAACTGACATTTTAAATGTTTTAAAGCATATTACCATCTCCTCTATCACAGGTTCATCTTATCTGCTTCTGATTTAGAGGGCAAAACATAGAAATTAAAATTCATCAAGTATCTACTCTGGGCCAGTCACTCCTCCGAGGCATTACTAGGCCCATTTTATAGAAAACTGCTGAGCTGCTGCAGCATTAAATAACTTGCCCGAAGCTATAAACTGTGGAACTAAGACTAAAACTCAGCTCTTATATGAATTGAAGCATAAGTTGCTCTGAGAAAGATATTATATCAAACAAAACCTACTGTCTGTAAGAAGGCAATCTTGATCTATTCCCACCCTACCCTATGAGATGAGTTTATCTCATTATTCTTGGCCTTAACTTAATCTAACATTTCTCTGGAACATTTCCATAGCAACCAACATGCAGGGCAACACCAGAAAAAAGTTTTAACTATCTTGAAAAATAAAGCTAAAAGCAGGAAATAAAAACAAAAAGAAGAAAAATAAGTGAAGGCTTATTGTAACTATTCAGTGTTATAATTCTCAGAAGAATATAAATTAATTTACAGATAAAATAGTCGGAGATGTTTGAGAAAGAGCAAGGTTTCTCCAGCAATAATACCCTGTGAAGAAAGACCTGATTGCACAACATCCTAGATATAAATAATTTCATATGCTAATGTTAGTACTAATGGAGAAATACTTGGGACAAGTATGATGAGAAGGGCTTTTGATTTAGAGGGGGAAAGGCCTGAAAAATAGAACTTGATAAAGAAGGGTTAAGAAAGCTACAAAGGGTTCAATTAGGTCGCTTACTTACCCAGTGTGCAGAGGGACAAAAAGAAACATTTCTACCTCCAACTTAATGACAAACTTAGGAGAAACAGTAAAAAAGATAAACCCATTCCTGGGGAAGCTGCCTGATCTGAAGCTGAAACAGTACTCTAAGCCGTGAATGACTGTGTCTCACTTTGTGTCCACAGTCTGAAGCTCCAGGTTTCTATTCTATGTAACAAAGTTACACGTTGTGTGTAAATGTGCTATGCTGAAGAGGAAATCAGCAGTGATTAAGAGGTGATAGAAGGACAAGGCCAGACTCAAAAGCATCATCTTTAAGATCCTTTAAGCAGAAAAACCGTACCCATTATAGCAAAACAGCAAATAATTATTTTCTTCTTTCAGTCTTTGCATTAATACTCTGCGAAGTGGTACATATACTATACTATCAAGTACATAAGTATATCATCATCATTTAGTGGTAATCCAAACATCAAGGACATAACGAGAACTAATAAAATCAAGACAATTTTGGAATACACCAGGCATTTTAGTTCATCTGTCATCTGTTAACTGCTTTCAAATTAAATGCAAACTTCTGAAATTGGCTGTTTCCTTTGTAAAAAATGATGTCTCCTTAATTAAGGTTGTTTGCTAAATCATAAAGATAACTCAGTCCCATACAAAAGATTCATGAATAAATTTTGAAAAGTAGGCCAAATATTTTAATGAGACTTTAGTTTTTCAGATCACATCTTGAAATCGTCCTCCTGCTACAATAATGGCTCCTTTTTGTAGAGGAAGTTTGCTCCCTGTGTACCCAGAAGTTATTTTGAGACACAATGACAAATCTGATTGGCAAGTAGTCAATAATCATGACTGTAGGGGGAAAAACTCACAATGAAAAGAAAATCTAACTGTGCCTCATGAATTTATATTTCAGATTGTTAAATACTAATCTATAGACTGAGAAATCCAGTGAGAATGAGACATCTTAAGGAGTAGCACTAGTATTATTTCTTTAACTTATCCCACTTTACTATTTCTTTCCCCACCAGCACACTTAAATCCTTGTTTAGAGAAGCTAAAAAACACATTTCTATCTCCCACCTGTCTTATTTAAAATTTTTTTAAAATCATTCAATCCCTGTCCCTGCCTTCTTCTAGACTCTATTCTCTAACCCCCTTACCTCTCAGTTGTCAAACTACACTTTTTCCCAACCACTATTTTGAAATGACTTTAACTGGCATATCAAAAACCTTCTTATGTTCAATAGTCACATTTCAGTCCTTAACTTTCTTCTTTCTATACAGCATTAATAATGTTGACCAGTTGCCCTAGCTGGTTTGGCTCAGTGGATAGAGCATCGGCCTTCGGACCAAAGGGTCCCAGTGTTCAATTCCGGTCAAGGGCTAGGGCACTGACGCGTACCTTGGTTGCAGGCTCCTCCCTGGTCCAGGCTCATGCAGGAGGTAACCAATCGATGTGTTTCTCTCACATCAATATTTCTGTCTTTCCCTCTCTCTTCCACTCTCTCTAAAAATCAATGGAAAAATATCCTCGGGTGAGGATTTAAAAAAAAATTAATGTTGACGAGTTTATTACAGCAAATGCTACCCCACTTTGGCTTCTATAATGGCACACTGTCCAAGTACTGCAGGCCACTCCTTGTGTGCTGCACTTGAGGGCTTCTCCTTCTCTGCCCATCCTTGGAATATGTGTGGTTCCCTCAGAATTCCTTCCTCACTTCTCTTCTCTACAAAATTTCCTTGAGTGATGCCATCTATTTTTCAGCTTTCAACTATCAACTAGATGCTGATGACTTCCAAATCTATATCTCAAGTTCAAACCTCTCTTCTGAGTGCCACGGCCATATAACCAGTTGGCTACTAGTCATTCATGTTTAACTAGGTCTCAAACCATTTCAACCTAATGAAACCTTTTGTTCTCTAAGTCAATGACTGAGTGACTTAGCTGCTGACAGAAGCATTGGGGAATCATCCTTGACTACTTCCTTTTCCTCAAATCTGCCTCCTCAAATAACCAATCACCATGTCCTATTCATTTTATTTCTTCAATGTTTCTTGAAATCCTCCCATCCATTCCCAATACCTTAGTTTAGGTTATCAACATCTCTTACCTGGGTAACTGTGACAGTTTTTTAATTGGTGTCCCTGTTAACAGTATCCCCATCAATCAAAGCTAGGCTATATAACTAGATTGTAAATTCCTTAAAATCAGAGAATATCTTGGGGATTTCCCCTCGCTTGCTTTTTGCTCTATAGTTGTAATATAGAAAAAGTCAGCCAATATACATTAGCAAACCTATCAAACTGGAGTATTTGTTTTCTCCAAGACAACGTCAATTAGGCTAATGGAAAAGTTTAAGGCCTTAGCATCCAGAATAGCACGCACAGCTCAACAAGGATATACATACAAGACTCGAATACCACTATAACGAAACTGGACCTAAAAGACATCCATAGAATACTACATCCAACAACAGCAATTTTTTTTTCAAGCGTACATAGAACACTCTCCAAAACAGGCCATATGCTAGGCCAGGACAGGAACCCAAGAACTGTTTAACCCTACTAGTTTATTTAAAAAATAAACAAACAAAAAACAGATTATGGCAACTATTTCTTTTGAAGAGAACTACAGGAATATTTTACTAGAACACACTGAGAAATACTCAGGGGACTGAAATAGAAAATGACTCCTAATTTTACATATAATGTATTGAAGTATGGCATACATACAAAAAGATACACAGATCGAGAAGGTTCAGTTCAATGAATTATCACAAAGTGCACATACCAACAGACATTATTACCAGCATCCCGGCTAGCATAAGGCTCAATAAACCCTTTGTTTTAGAAAAGCGTTCACATGAAAGTTTTTGTTTCACAATCCCAACTACAGGATATTCTGGAAAAGGCTAACTATGGAAACAATACAAAGATCAGTGGTTGCTAGAAGTTGGGGTGGAGGAGGGATGAATAGGCAAAGGACAAAGGACTTTTAGGGTAATAAAAATATTCCATGTGATTTATACTATCACGATAGATACATGCCATTACATATTTGTTCAGACCCATAGAATGTACAACACCAAGAGAGAACCCAAATGTAAACCATGAACTTTGTCAATATAGGTTCATCAATTGTAACAAAATGTACCAATCTGGTGGTGGACGTTGACAATGGGGGAAAAGCTACACATGTGTACAGACAAGGAGTACTGTATACAGGAAATCTCAGTACCTTCTTTTCAATTTTGCTGTGAACCTAAAATTGCTTTAAAAAATAGTCTTTACAAACAACAAAATTAGAAATCAACAATTGAATCTGAAATCTCCCTCAAATATAGAGATAGATTTGCTACCCCCATCTTTCCTCTCTGCCTCACCATTTTGTTATGTACCTAAGAAGATTCTTAAAGTTTTACCTTAACATCTGAGTATAATGAATTAATTAATGGCAACCATTAGGGGAATAGGTGCTGCCACTTCAATATTCAATGATGCTTTCATAAGAGTATTACCTTGTTTGCGCTGTGATAGTCTAAATTACTCACTTAAATAGATTTAAACAGAATATTTTCTATTCTAAGAATTTTATTTCAAAAAGTCAACTTAAAAAAAAAAGTGGTAGAAAGAAAATAAATTCGAGGGTCTTTTGTAACCTTATGAGCTGGTTCTCATCCACTGCAGTTCTACATAATAAAATGACATTTCTGAAAAAATTGACTCAGAGCAAATGAGTCAATCCAAAGAACCCATAATTCAATTTTTGCTAAATAAATGGGGAGTCTTACATTTACTTTTTAAAAGTTTTTAATAAATTTAAAGAGGCTAGACTCAAGCAAAGAGTGACAGTTTTAATCAAAACAGTTCAAAAACTGCTACAATGGAGTAATGTAAAAGTTGACATATAAAATATGGGTTTTAAAAGCAGTAACTATAGGGGAAGTATTTCAAAATGAAGATTAAAATCCAGGGTGTGCTTTTTTAAGTATAGTACTTAAATATGGAAGACTACCACTCTTAACAGAATGTCTCCACGAAAATGGACTTTTGAGCAAGCATAACCAGTATGCAGAGAAGGTCAAATCCAGATCATACACAGCATGACTACTTTGAGCAAAAGTAGAGGTACAACCCACCTGAAAACACAGACTAATATGAGGGTCTCCATTTTTCAAACTCTGGAAACTTTAACATGATGAGTTTAGGGAAATACAAGTTCATGTGGCAACCCATTTGGATTCTACAGATCAAAATGTAGTTTGAATAGAATCCAAATGTAAAACTAGCACCAACAGAGAATTTCGGATACCAATAATGTTCAGTTAAATTCTATTTATCCTTACCAGCCAATTTGTATTAGTACTGGAAATTAATTTTTGTTATCTAAAATGGGTCACACTTAGAGGGAAAAAAGTTCCATCATAAATTAAAGAAAAAAATCCACTAAGTAGGATAAATTTCTTCATTTAATTCTTTTTTAAAAAAACATTTTTTTATTGATTTCAGAGAGGAAGGGGGAGAGAGAAAGAGAGAAATATCAATAATGAGAGAGAATCATTGGTTGGTTGCCTCCTGCAACCAATTGATTGATCCCCTACTGGGGATCGAGCCCACAACCCGTGTGGCCCCTGGCTGGAATTGAACCCGGGACCTTTCAGTCCCCAGGCTGATGCTCTATCCACTGAGCCAAACCAGCTAGGGCCTTCATTTAAGATTCTAATTGTTTAAAGAACAATACATCACTATTAAATCTATAGCAATAGCCTCTGTACTTTTGATTTGTAAGTAGTATATGTTAAATTACTCAGTATTTAATGAAATAGTCCTCAATAACCGCTTTCAAAGTGATTCTAACTTCAACAGAGATTGTAAAAGCAACCCCAACTAATGGGGATCTTAAGAGAGAACTAGAATAGGAAAATCTAAATTCTAATCTCAGTTATGCCATTAATTAGCTCTGAGATCTATATACATTTGATAAATATTCAAAAGTTTTAGAGCAAAATAAGAAAAAAAAAGGATGACTCCAGGTTGGGAACAATGAAGAGTGGAGTAAAAGATGATGCCCTGATAGGAAAATGAGGAAGCCACACTACAAATGGGCAACATTTGGAAAGTCTGGGGCTTTGGGAGAGTAAAAGGTTTTAAATTATTTCAAGGTTAGGGTTGCCAGCAGTGGAAGTGACAACGCATAGAAAATTGTAGGCTTGAGGACAAATTGAGGCCATGTAAATAGGTAAATTCTCTGTGAGAGTGACTATAAATGAAGGACTAAACCTTTGGGGAATAGTTTACATCAGCACTCTTCAACAGAACTTCTGAGATGATGAAAATGTTCTATATGTTTCCAATATAAAAGCCAAAAGCCACATGTGGCCATTGAGCTCTTATAATGTGACTACTTCAAGTAAGTAACTAAATTTTAAATTTTATTTGACTTTAATTAATTAAAACTTAAATGTATCCATACAATGGAGTATTGTTTAGCAGTAAAAAGAAATGCACTATCAAGTCATGAAGACATGGAAGAAGCTTAAATATACATTGTTAAGTGAAAGAAAACAATCTTGCCCATAGAACTATACAACACAAAGAGTGAATCCTAATGTAAACTATGGACTTTGGTTAGAAATAATTTATCAATACTAGTTCACCAATTACAATAAATGCACCACACTAATGTGAGACATTAACAAAGGTAACTGGGGAAGCTGGCTGTATATGGAAACGTATACTTTCAGTGCATTTTTTCTATAAATCTAAAACTATTTTTAAAAAATAAAATCTATAAAAATTTTTTTAAATAAGTAGCCACATGTAGACAGTGGCTGATATTGAATAGCACAGGTCTATATTAATAAGACTGGTGTGGGAAGAAAACAAGAATAGTATTTTATTTTTGATAAAATACACACACAGTTAATGCTAAACTGTACAAAGTTTATGTGTAGCTTTAATATTAACATTTTACATCAGAACTTTTTTCAAATATTCTAGATATCTTCCTAAAATGATTTTTTGTCAAACAGATTTAAGGAGGAAAATAACATTTATTGACTGGGTACTAGATGTCAGGTAGTATACTAAAGACATATGTTATCTCATTTAAATTTCAAAACAATCTTTAAGAGAAGGTATTACCCTTTCTGTTTTTAGAGATGATGAATCATAATGCTTAAATGATAAAAGATGAAAACCTAGCTACATATGACTCCAAAGTCTATGTTCTAATATACTCTGTACATATTTTTATGATTCCCAAAATTACAAACATTTTCCCACAATAAATTTATTATCAGGAACTCTTAAAAATCTGGAGTCATCTTTTTCTTATTATTCTCTAAAACTTTTGAATAAGTTATATAGCACAACACAATAATTAACCATACACTATAGGCATAGTACTCATCAGAGTAATGAGGTACTATGCCTATATCAAATGGCCCCAAGCTAACCTGGTTTTTTCCTGTCACCCTCCTTGCATCTTTTAATCTGCTATGGGATTAGAAAAGAGACAATCAAACTTCTTAGAATTACCTACAAAGCAAGAGATTTTCTAAGCCAGTACTTTAATCAGATGATTTAGTTAATTAATTTTGTGACAGTTAAAGGTCTGTTATCAACTTATTTTAAACTGGAACCTGGATAGATAAAATACTATTCTATAATAAAGTTAAAAATATAACAATCCGGTTTCATTCACAAATCTTCCACTAAATCACATTTTCAAGCACAGACCTTTAAACATCACCCACTTAAAGATGTTATTTTTTTTGGGGGGGGGTGGGGGTGGGGAGGGAAACATCTGAAATACTTTCGAAAAAGATAAATTTTTAAAAAGATGTTATTTTTATTACATACAGTACACTAGCTTTCCAATAAATGTTACTATAAAAATTAATGAGTTATATGTAAAAACACAAATTATTTATAAAGAATTGATATTTTCCCGAAAAAAATCACTATTTAAAAAATGCAAGCCCTAGCCGGTTTGGCTCAGTGGATAGAGCGTCAGCCTGCGGACTAAAAGGTCCCAGGTTCGATTCTGGTCAAGGGCATGTACCTTGGTTGCGGGCAGATGTTATTTTTATTACATACAGTACACTAGCTTTCCAATAAATGTTACTATAAAAATTAATGAGTTATATGTAAAAACACAAATTATTTATAAAGAATTGATATTTTCCCGAAAAAAATCACTATTTAAAAAATGCAAAAAAAAAATGCAGAAATTTTACTGCATTGAGTCCTAAATAGTCTTATATAATTCTTTTTAATCACTTCTTAAGTTGTTCTTAGAACTAACTTTATTAATTACATAACTTTTCCCTAAAAGGGGGAAGGTTAGTATCAAAATTTAAATTCTTTCCTTTTTTAAAAAAATATTTTTATTAATTTCAGAGAGGAAGGGAGAGGAAGAGGGAGAGACAGAGATAGACAGAAACATCAATGAGCGAGAATCATTGATCAGCCCCCTACTGGGGAGGCAAGCCCACAACCTGGGCATGTGCCTTGACCAGGAATCAAACTGTGACCTCCTGGTTCATAGGTCGACATTCAACCACTGGAACCACCCTGGTCAGGCTAAATTCTTCTTTTCCACTTAGACCTCTTGTAACCTATTACAAATCTTTACTAATAACATGAAATCTGTATTTCACTTCTCACCATACATTTTAAGATTTCAATAAACTAGGGAAGTACCATTCTGAATTTAAGATAAGGATAAAAGAATATTTTCAAAGCCCAAAACTGAAACTTGGAACTTAGTAGCAATGTTAAATTTACCGAAGTCCAAATTTATTACGTTATTCTAAAAATAAAAAAAACCTAGTTGTTTTCTCCCTCAATCAACCAACTAAAACAATCCGAAAAAGCTAAAAAATCAATCGCGTCTGTAACAATGTCTATGTTTCTGGAATGAGTCACATATAAAGGTTTCTAAGATTTATTCAACAAGGGATAAAAGCAGAGTTCAGGCAAATCTAAATATCCCAAAACATGGCTGAATAAAATAGTCACAAAGTTAGATTTATAAGGATAGGATCAAAGATTATCAATCTAAAAAAAAAAAAAAAAAAAAAAAAAGGTTATCA
>NW_005871102.1:1267555-1272395 GCF_000147115.1 Myotis lucifugus
CCAATATAATCTCAAATAAGTCTGTTAATATTCAAAGTTGTTGTATACATTAAGAAAACCAAAAGGCAAACAATTTGCAGATAACGGACAATAAATCGCTCACATGTGTAATGTAACATCGAAATTTAGTTAAGTCTCGCAACCTAATGAAGAAATACAAATGAGTCTGAGAGTTTGAGTATAACTCCTTCAGAATGATCAAAACTAAAAGTGCAAATTGCTGTGACTTCCAACTTTTCTTCCATAAAAAGTACCTGGCAACAGCCTACTACTGTACTTGGAAAAGCATGAAAAGAATGAGTGGGTTTTGATTTTTAAAAATCATATTCTAAAA
Organism: Myotis lucifugus; assembly: GCF_000147115.1. Taxonomy (NCBI): domain Eukaryota; kingdom Metazoa; phylum Chordata; class Mammalia; order Chiroptera; family Vespertilionidae; genus Myotis; species Myotis lucifugus. The sequence goes on from NW_005871102.1 coordinate 1,267,890, forward strand.
TTTTTTCTGCAATTTCAATGATACATAGTACTCTCCCTCAATTTTGGCTCAAAATAATGTTCTTTTAAATCCAAAGAGACAGAAAATAGAATGGTGGTAGCCAGAGACTAGGGAGAAAGGGGATTGAGAATAACCACTTAACAAGTATAGCATTTCCTTTTAGGGTGATAAAAATGTTATGGAATTAGAGGTGGTAGTTGCAAAACATTGTGAATGTACTGCCACTGTACTGTTTACTTTAATTTTTTAGTTGATTTCAGAGAGAGGAAGCGAGAGATAGAAACATTGATGAGAGAGAAACACCAATCCACTGCCTCCTTCCTGAAGGCTTCCTACTGGGGATAGAGCAGTGATGGCAAACCTTTTGAGCTTGGCGTGTCAGCATTTTGAAAAACCCTAACTTAACTCTGGTGCCGTGTCACATATAGAAATTTTTTGATATTTGCAACCATAGTAAAACAAAGACTTATATTTTTGATATTTATTTTATATATTTAAATGCCATTTAACAAAGAAAAATCAACCAAAAAAATGAGTTCGCATGTCACCTCTGACACACGTGTCATAGGTTCGCCATCACTGGGATAGAGCCTGCAACCTGGGCATGTGCCCTGACCTAGACTTGAACCTGCGGCCTCTGGGTGCATGGGGTAAACACTCAATCCTCTGAGACACACCGGCAGGGCTGTACTGCTTACTTTAAATGGTTAATTTTATGTTGTGTGAATTAAACCTCAATAGAACATTTATGTTAAGATATATAAAATTGAACCCTTTAGAATTCTCTTCAAAACATTGCTACCATGGTCAAATGCTATTTAGATCTTGGAGATTTTTAGCTAAAATGCATTACAAGTTAAATTATTACCATATTTTCTCAGAAACAGTGAGGAGTGGGGTGACATCAGGACTAAAATGCTTGACAAATGTCAAAAGAAAATTGCTGACATATATTTGTAAATAATCTCAAAGAAAGATATACATTAATCTTAGAATATTTATTCCTCTATGACAGAATGCAATTTCTGTCAGCTTAACTGTACATGTAAGGTGAACTCAAAATTTTTACTATAATTCCTTTCCTGAACTTCAACCAATCAGGAAAACATGTGCACTTATCAGAAGTCTCTAATATTATATGAAAAGCAAACGGGCATAAGCATGACCAATATGGATATAAATAAAGATGCTAGAGCTAACTAAGCATTTAGACCTGCTAAAGCTACCTGTCCTATGTAAATGCAGGGCAACATTACTTCAGATTAGTAAACTTCACACTTGAAAATGTATAGAAAATGTAAAAAACTTTGGAGAAAAATCCCTTTGCACCTGACAAATTAATCTTATGTTATAACTTCTAAGGCTCGTCCAAATCCAGACTAGACTCCAGGATTAAACAAAAGAGGAGATCTTAAAGAGGACCCTGCATAACAGGCTGATTTCGAAATCTGTGACTATTTTGATGCAGGCCAGTCTGAGAATTTAAATCCATTGGAATCCAACCCCAAAAAATACCTGAACTCCTGAGCACTGAAAGGGCCAAAGCGAAACCAGGTCAGTATACCCTGCCAAGGAACAGCTTGCTCCGAGGTGTCCACCAAACAAGGATCATTTATCAGTTTATTCTTCACTTTGTTGGATGCCAACCACTTGCAAGATATAATCAAGTGTAGACTGATTAGACCCCATCAAACTCCATTTCAAGCCCTAAGATTTAGAGATTTAAAAAATAAATGCTGCAGAATTCTAAATGGTCTATGGCTTTTAAAAAATGAAGAATTTCAAATGTTGGCTGACCCAACATTAAACAACACTGAACGTTACTAAAGTTATTTTTGAATTTTCATAAACTATTTCAAAGGCACACCTTAGTTATTGCTTATATAACAAATTAAAGCCATGACACAATTATAGCAATTCCACAGATCTGTTCTATGTAAATGGTATGAGTTTCTATATTTAAAGCATTTAGACCTGTTAAAAGCAAATATAAATGTGCCTTTTGTAATTCACATGAATATATACTTTCTCAAACTTATAAGTAAATACCTGGCAGGATACAGATAATGATAATAGAAAGGATATCTGGGCTAAAGGCAAATACAGTAGTACAAGACATAGTTGGTGGTCAAAACAAGATTCTTCAAAGTTTAACCTTGAGATATGTGGTAGCAATAGTAAAGCCTCTAATTTGTGTCACAGGACCTGGGTTTGAGTAACTTTTTAACTATTAATTATGAGGCCTTTTTGCTAGTTACTTAGCTTCTCCTAGCCTTAGATTCTTCATATGTAAAATGAGAATATTACAGCCTAAGTAGGAGAATTAAATGAGAATGTTTTTATTCATTCAACAAATATGCTTTGAAAAACTGTAATTTTCTATACAAAAAAACCCCACAAACCCAAACATGTTTTCAAATCTTTTCAAATGAATCGAACACATATTGACTTTCAATATTACCAAGAAAATACAAATCTGATTCTTAAGCTATGGTCCCAAAATTTTTTAGAAGAAAATTCTTAACTAGTACTTGAGAAATTCTGAATTGAAGTAATCAGAATAAACATTGAAAATGAAGATATGACAGCTGAGGGATCACATCATAAAAAAGTTTTGACATAAATAAAAACTTAATTCTCTAAAGACATTTTTCAACGTTAAACAGAGATTCAACCCAGAAATTAATTGTTGGGTCAACATCCAATTTCAAACACAATACCTTAACACTTAAAAACTTTGTTTTCAGAAAAATGACATTAGGTATGAGGCAAATTAGTCCTTCAACAACATGATGAGATTTTTTCATAACAAAGCACAATAACTACTTACAATGTACAAAGCTCTTAAGTTACTAAAATTGTTATATAGGTTTAGCAGCACAGAAAAATTTAAGAATCACTGAAACATACTTTCCTTGTATCATGTAGTGACCTACCAAAATTCAGCATAAAAAAAAAATCATGGATTTGAGCACTTAAAAGTGTCCTTTCTAAAACTTATTCTCAGGAAATTCACATTAGCAAGAGCCATGTGAAAGTTGTTCTTTCCCCATCACTTAAAAAGTAAAAAAAAATCCACAAGTTACTTATGCTACACATAAAATGAAAGTCATTCATATTCATCCACTATACTTCAATCCCAAACAAGATAATTCAACCTCCATGTTTATCCAACTGCTAGTCTATTTACTGTCAACTCCTGGACAAGAACTAAGGACTGGCTAGTAAGGGCAGCTCATTAAACTTCATATACAGTAACCTGAAAATGCTTTGAATTATAACAGACATGGACAACAATTCTAATTAGCAATTTACCCTAAAGATATTACCAAGAAAATGCAAATCTGATTCTTGGGCTATGGTCCCAAAACTTCTTAGGACGATACTAACTGGCATGTTCGCTGCACAGATCAATCTTCCTTTTACAAATACCAACTAGATGAGCCACACAATTTAGTCTTAAAGAGTGGAAAGCAATCTTCTTAGATGCATTGCAAACAACTTTAATATAATAATGTCTGCACACCTAGGTAGAAAATGTAATAGAAATGACCTGAATCATTTGCCCCCCTCACTTGGAAATGGATGTGGTAGGTGCCTTTAAAAATTAAGTTTAAGAGAAGTAGTAGTTACCTGTGGAAGTTTCAGACACCACTACCATGGGACAAATATAACAAATACCTGTTTCTTGATAAGCTTAAACAGCAAAACAGAACAGTTGTTTCCAGTTTTTGAAAAATTACAATAACGTTTTGGAATCTTATAAAATATGCTTTAGAAACCAAATGTCAAGCTCAGAGGAAAGGGTTGGTCTTGAATAATTTTAGGAGTTACTGAAAGACAAAATTAGAACATGAGACAGGACACAAGAAGTTCTAGCCTGCGGACGAACCACTCTGCCTCCTGAAGGAAGGAGCGCTCGCTCCATCGGGTCCATTTCACGCCAGTGGCTGTTGCTTCTTAGGCGGCACATTAATAATGCACAACGGTTCGGTTCGTGCGAAGAAAAGTTCTTTCTATTCAAACATTACAATTCGTCTTCGCGTCGCCGGCAAGCGGCTTTGTTTCCAGTGTCAGGGACTATCCTGGGACGTCAAGAGTTACATCCCGAGCGCTCCCAAAGCGCCCCGTTCCACTCGCACCGGGACGTGGGCGTCGCCGATGTTTAGCGATAACTGATCCCTGGAGATGCGTAAAGGGGAGCACCGGGCTTCAGACCTCCATCCCTGTCCATCCTGCCAGCTAACCATCACCTTTCACCGTGCACACTTTTTGGTGCTGCACTTACATTTTTTAAAAAAGACACCTGCTCTACGATTTCCCTCTCTCGCCACCAGGAAGAAAGACGACTATCTGGATCGATCTCTAGGGAAAGAGACGCTGTAAACCCCCCTGGGCTGGGGAAGGGGAGCAGCTCCGAGGAGCAGGGAGGCAGAGGCGGCGCCTGTTTACAGACGCCTTCACCTCCCCCACCTCGCAGACTGGGGGGGCGGGGGGGGGGGGGTC
>NW_005871102.1:1273572-1319049 GCF_000147115.1 Myotis lucifugus
CACAACCACACCATAAGGGGGTTAAGGTAACCGGAAGGAAAGCATTCTTTCAACCTCTATATAAGAAGATATATATAAAAACAGTCAAGTACAGACTCGCCTCGCCCGACTCCCCGTGAATTGGGCCTCCATCTCCGCGTCCCGGTCAAAAGGCCTACACACTCCTCCCCAGAGGGCTTTCCCAGGCCCTTGGCAGGGACGTCTCTTTGGGGAAAGCGGGGGCGAGCGGCAAGGGGCCCAGAGCGGGGACAGGAAAAGATTCGGCCCCTGGAATGGCTCCCGGACCTGAGAGCCAACCTCGAGATGGCTGAAAGTTTCTTCTCCCTTACGGAGAAGGAGCCATGCTGCTTCGGGGTAATGGGAGACCCCTGCAAGGCCATTCAGATTAGCCAGATCCTAGCTTTTAAGAAGTGAGAGAAATGGAATGCTTTTCATACGATGCAGATCTAATTTCAAAATAAATGGTTTTATTAGAATAGAGAAGCGAGATCGTCCTCAAATAAGCACCCAGTTAATAGTCCTCTGTCCTGTCATCCCCGTTTCTGTGTTTTGTGTGTGTGTTTGCCCCAGATCTTGGCTAAGAGCGCAGAGATGTTGCTTTCCCATCCTTTCTTCACTGCCTGCATCACCAATACCAAGGAAAGTGCTGTGCTATATTTAGAGTCGCTTCTGCCCTTAACGTGATAAAATCCAGTCACTATGACAGATAGTGTTTTTATGTTTTCTGTAAATAGTATATCACACACCTTCCTAAACTCTGAGCAGGGGAGAGTTCTTTTTAATTGCTACCACCCTCCTGCTACTCAGATTTCAGCTTCTTTTTAGAAGCCCCATTGATGTTTTCCTATTGATTGGAAATGACTGCCTTTGAAGTGAACTAAATCTGTAACCTTGTCTTCAACCTACTAATTAGTAGCCCCAGTCCTACAAAGAGCAAATTTCCAGCGACCACAGAGGGATTAGGCTAGCGTGTGCTAACCTAAAGGCTATCTCCCACCTCAAACAGCCAGGCCTCAGTCCCCTGCTAGGAAAAACATTAATCTGCTCCTGCTTTTCCTCCTCCTCTCTTCTTTTCACTACTAGGGAAGCTTCCACAACAGAAGGTTTGAGCGGCTGTTGCTAGGCAAACATGCCAACTTAATGTGTTTAGGGGAAGCTAGTAATTTCCATTACAACCAAGCAACCTATTAATTCTTTGACCTATTAATAGTTGTACCTAGGCTGGTAAAGCCCCTTCAAGGTTCCCTTAAAAAAATAGAATTTTTAACTTAAATGTATTTCACCAATATTTCAGTTAAAAATAAGTTTAAAATGAAGGGGCTCCCCCAAAATTCACTTTAGTGGTATAATTAAACATTTGGCAGAAAAAGGGGAAGAGCAGCTTTGAAGTGTTTACAATAAAAACTAATCTACAAGAAGTCATTTATATGCTTTAAATTCCCTGATTAGGCTAAACATATAAGATATAGAGAATGATTTATCCCTTCAGACTGAGCCTATTTACTAGTAGAATAAAGATAATATGGTTATGCAGTGAGAAAAAAAAAAGGATTTTATTCCCAAATTAACTCTGTAAGGATTTTAGCTAGTGAATTAAGCTCCTTTTTCCTGATTTTGCTGTTTAAAAGTTTTTGCTATGTTATTGTTATGTAATAGTAACATTTTTTCAGGAGGTTGAGACTTAATACAAATAAGATTAAATCTGATATGTTGAAATTTAAATTATATATATTTAATCTTCTAAACACCTAAAATTGTTTTAATCCAGTGAAATTTTTATTAATACAATGAAACTGTGTTTGAGAAGTACCTTGAGCTAAGATAACACATTAAGAATGAATTACTAGCCCTAGCTGGTTTGGCTCAGTAGATAGAGTGTGAGCCTGTGGACTAAAGGGTCCCAGGTTCGATTCCAGTCAAGGGCACATACCCGGCCTGTAGGCTTGGGCCCCAATAGAGGGCATGCAGGAGGCAGCCAATCAATAATTCTCTCTCATCACTGATGTTTCTATCTCTGTCCCTTTCCCTTCCTCTCTGAAATCAAAAATAATTTTTAAAAAAAGAATGCATTACTAAAGACAAACAAGTTATTTGTACAGACAGTCCTTTCGTGGTTACGTTGCCAGCTTCCATTTATTTATTTAAAAAAAAGTTCTGTCATTTTGATGTATGTACATATGTGCTTTGTGTTTTTTATTATTTACCACAAGTGAAGGTCAGGAATTGTTATCTTTCTTTTAAATTTTTTTTTACTGTTTCACTTTATTACTGCTGTGTATGTGCTCCATGTGAGTGACGTAGGTGCTTATGTAGGTGGGTTCCGACTTACGGTGAAAATCGCATTACGTCGCACCATAGGAATGGGTCTCTGAGTAATCTGAGGATCTACTGTACTCAGAAACCACTATTTTGTAGCTTTAACACAATTTAAATAATTTAGTTTTATTTTATATTTTATAATTTAAATAGAGACCCGGTGCATGAAAATTCACCGGCCTGCCCTCTCTCACAGGCCGGGAGCCCTCAGGGGCGGGAGGTGACACCCCCATCACAATGCCGTGAGGGTCAATTAGCATATTCCCTCTTTATTAGATAGGATTCTGATATAGAATACCTAGAAATTTTATTAATTTCAGAGAGGAAGGGAGAGGGAGAGAGAGATAAAAACGTCAATGATGAGAAAGACTCATTGATTGGCTGCCTCCTGCACACCCCCCACTGGGGATCAAGCCTGCAACCCAGGCATGTGCCTTTGACTGGAATCGAACCTGGGACCCTTCAGTCCATAGGCTGACTGACATTCTATCCACTGAGCAAAACCAGCTAGGGCTAAAAAATATATTTTTATTGATTTCAGAGAGGAAAGGAGAGGGAGAGAGAGATAGAAACATCGATGTGAGAGACAATATCAATTGGTTGCCTTCTGTACATGCCCCAACCAGGTAACGAACCCTCAACCTAGGTGTGTGCCCTGACTGGGAATTGAATCCACAACCTTTCGGTATATGGGAGGATGCTCTAACCAACTGAGCCACCTGGCCACGGCAATGGTCAGCATTTTTTGGTAAATGCAGGGAATAAATATTTTAGACTTTACAGGCCAAGAGATCTCTGTCACAACTACTCAACTCTGCCACTGCAGCAGAAAAGCAGCCATAGACTATGTAAACAAATGAGCACAACTGTGTTTTATTAAACTTTATTTACAGAAACAGGCAAAAAGAGATAGTGGGCTGGATTTGGCCCCCCAGACTGTTATTTGCCAACCCTGTCTTATATGAAGAGAGATTATATTTGCTATAGCCAGGGAAAGTATTTTATTATTATTATGTTCAACAGCAGCATTAAAAGCTTTACATGTAATGACCAATGTTTGCTATTAAACACAATTAATTAAACAGACAGGGCTCCTGCCTTCCAAGGAATTACTAATCTAAAACAACAACAGCACAGACATAATATTTATAAGTATTCCTGAATGAGTAATTGCCATATAAACAGATGACTCTACAGGGCTAAATGTGGAACTGAATTCAGAGGTGGGCAGATTTTCCCAATGCTATTGATTTAAAAATATCAGATAAGATTAAAACAAAAAATAAAAGCACAAGGGCTCATTCAGGAGCCAAAGAGGAGAACAATGCCCCAGGCTAGCTCCTCCTTTTCAGCAAGAGGCTTTAAGAGAGCATTTTTCAAAAGGATCCCTCTCCCAATTGTAATTTCTTTGTTAAGATACATTATTGTCTGATTTATCCTATGAGGTTAGGGGCTGTGTTATGGTTGCAATTTTTTTAAAAACATATTTTTATTGGTTTCAGAGAGGAAGGGAGAGGAAGAGAGAGAGAGATAGAAACACCAATGATGAGGGAGAATCATTGATTGGCTGCTTCCCGCACACCCCCTACTGGGGACCGGAATCAAAGCCAGGACCCCTCAGTTCGCAGGCCGATGCTCTATCCACTGAGCCAAACCAGCCAGGGCTATGGTTGCAATTTAGTGACACCTGCGCCCATCTCCTTTATTTAACCTGCATCAAAGAAAAATGTTTCCCTTTCTCAACAGGAATTCTAGTAAACTTAGAAGAAAAGTCAGTAGGTCAATTTGTTCATGTGCTCGTGTATGTATGCGTATGGTTAAATCAAGTGATTGGTAAGTCAATAACCTATTGCCTCCAATTACAGAAATGGTGCAATTGTTGCTGTTGGATAGGGCAAGATTCCCTTATAACTCCTCATGTTCCTGAAAGATGGACATGTATAATGAATATTTGTAATATTTTGGCTGCTCAGTATCTTAGCTTCTCCTCCTTAAACTGGGAATTTTCCGTTTGAGAATTTTTGTGGGTGGCAGGATCTCTTCTACTATAGAGGCCAGAAAGTCCAGCTACTCGCCTTCTGCCCTCTGCCCTGTCCCCACAGTGATCCTAGGGTGAGGGGAAGTGACCTAAACTTCTTGGTAAACTGCATGTTCTTACTTGGGTCTTTTAATCTGAACTGAGTTACACGGGAGTACGTAAAATTCATCCCACTAGCATCTGTGATATCCACAGTGTGGTGGGACAATGGCAGCAATCCCTGGGGTGGTGTCCAGCATTCACTGGCAATGGCAGTGGTATACTTACCAGGCCATTTCAGGACGGATTTTAGCTGTGGTTCTGGCTATCAAATCTCCTTCAGTTCCCTTCTTTACCATTAAACTGTGAGCCACTCAATTTCTTCCAGAAAATTCCCTTTCTGCTTAAGTTAGCCACTGAGATAGTTTAACATATGAAGGGAGGGTTGCAGAAATCCAGGGAAGGCAGAAATAATCCACTTTCCCATTTCTCATATAGTTGCCTTTCACTCAGTTTAATGGAGTTATCGATGTTTTTTCTTTCTTTGGGCCCTGATATGACCCTAGTCCAGGGGTGGGCAAACTTTTTGACTCGAGGGCCACAATGGGCTCTTAAACTGGACCGGAGGGCCGGAACAAAAGCATGGATGGAGTGTTTGTGTGAACTAATATAAATTCAAAGTAAACATCATTACATAAAAGGGTACGGTCTTTTTTTTTTAGTTTTATTCATTTCAAACTGGCCGGATCCGGCCCGCGGGCCATAGTTTGCCCACGGCTGCTCATTAGAGTCTCAAAACTTAAGAGTACATCGGTATTCATTTCACTTAAACTGAAGTGAAGGTATCCTAAGGTAGGTTTCCTTTTGTTAACTAAGTTCATTGATTATACCCAAATAATAAGCACTCCTCTCAAAGTTTTACTCATTCTGCTAAGAATGTTTAGTGTCTGCATTAAAAACAAATACACAGATTTCTCAAGGGGAAAAGTTCCATATAAATCTCTGTTTAGCTAAAAATCATTACAAATGCAAAGTGCTTTTTTTTTTCTTTTCTTGAGTTCCTTTTGCTAGCAAGGATCTTCCTAATCAAGGGTTTCATTTGGGGCAATCAAAGCCCTCCTTGCTAAAATTACATGGAAAAGGGATTCTTTTTAAAATTTTTGCAGGAGTATTTCAATGACCATAATTGAAGTGTTCAATTATAGATCTTCTCTGCAAATTTGTAACCTTGTTTCTGCAACATCTAATTCAGCCTCAGATGTTCTCAACTGATGATATTCGAAGCCAGTGGAACAAAATTAATTTGCATTTTCTTTATTACAATCACAATAAATATTTAATAACCTGTTATGTGCCCGTCACTATGTTGTGGTGTATTGGAGGCAGAGCAAAAGTGCATGAGAAGTTTGCAAGGATATGAAGCAATTAGTTCTCTCATGTGATGTTAGTGAGAGTGTGAAATGCTTTGGAAAGAAATCAAAACATCGATGAGCTAGCCATCCCACTTGTGGGTATTCGAAAGAACTGAAGCAGGATCTTGAAGATATACTTGCACACCCATGTTCATTGTAGCATTGTTCATAATAGACAAGAGGTGGAAATAACCCAAATGTTTATCTACTGATGACTGGATAAAGAAAATGTAGTATACACACGCAATGGAATTATTATTCAGCATCAAAAAAGGAAGTCCTATCATATGCTGGGACATAAATGAATCTTGAGGACATTATGCTAAGTGAAATAAGCCAGTCACAAAAGGACAAATACTGTATGATTCCACTTACGTGAGGTATCTGGAGTAATCAGATTCATGGAAACAGAGTAGAGTGGAGGTTGCCAATGAGGGGAGAGGGGAAATTTGGGAGATGTTTATCGGGTATAAAGTTTCAGTTTTTCCAGATGAAAACGTTCTAGAGTCTGTTACACAACAATATAAACATAATCAACACCACTGAACTGAACACTTAAAAATGGTTAAGATGGTAAAATTGTTTTTTACCATAATTTTAAAAATTAATTAAAAATGGATACTATTATAGAAGGACTCAAAAATCCTATCTATGTGAGGGAGTTTCTTTTTTTAATTAAAATTTATTGGGGTGACATTGGTTCACAAAACCGTACCAATTTCAAGTGTACAACTCAGCAAAACATCATCTACACACTGCATCGTGTGCCCATCACTCAAAGCAAAGTCTCTTTCTCATTTATACCCCCTTTGCACACTTCCACCTCTTCCCATACCCCTTTCCCTCTGGCTGTCACCACACTGTTGTCTGTGTCTATGTGATACATATAAATATTTCTTAATCCCTTCACCTTCTTTCATCCCTACTTACCTCTGCTATCTGTCATTCTGTTCCATGTATCCATGCCTCTGGTTCTATTTTGTTTATTTTATTCATTACATTCCACATATAAGTGAGGTCATATGGTATTTGTCTTTCTCTGACGGGCTTTGACGGGCTTTTTTCACTTAGCATAAAAATCTCCACGTTCATCCATGCTGTCACAGAGTAAGATTTCCTTCTTTTTTACATCCAAGTAGTATTCCATTGTGTAAATGTACCACAGCTTTTTTATCCACTCATCTTGGGCATATACCCACACTTGTGGCTTCGAAAATTGGGATCTTGATTAATAACTCCACCAAAAACACATGGAACCAGAAGTAGAGAACTACACAGATAAATCTATGCTAAGTGCCTTTTGAAACATATGCTGACCACACTTTGCTTTTTAGGGAAGATGCATTACAAATCATTTTGAGATAATGCAATAAATGATAACAAAAAAGTAACAATAGCAATCAATATTAATTGAGTGCTTACTGTCATCAGGCATTGTTCTAAATGGACTGACTTACTTAAGTCTTTTGTTGTTGTTAATCCTCGCCTGAGGATATTTTCCCATTGATTTGTAGAGAGAGTGGAAGGGAGAGAGAGAGAGAGAGAGAGAGAGAGAGAGAGAAACATCAATGTGAGAGAGACACATCAATTGGTTGTCCCCTTCCCCTGCATGTGCCCTGACCAGGACTGGGGATCAAGCCTGCAACCGAGGTACGTGCCTTTGACCAGAATCGAACCCAGGACCTTTCAGTTCACAGGCTGATGCTCTATCCACTGAGCCAAACTGGCTAGAGTGACTCATTTAATTCTTACACAGACTTATAAATAGGTATTATTTTCATTATCTCCATTTTTTAAATGAGAAAAGAGAAAAATCAAGTTGCTTGTCCCAAGGTCACTCCTCAAAAAAGTAGTAGAGCTGGGAATTGAGTCTTAGGCTGTGCTGACAGAGTAGGAGGGAAAAACCCACCCAATATATTTGGATATGAGAAAACATATTTTCAAGTACACTCAGTGGAAAATTTGGAATAAAACCAAAAGATCAATTTGGTTTTTAACTTTCATAAAATGTGGAAAACTCAGAAATGTTTGGTGAAGGTTGGAGTGAATTTTTAAAGAATTCCATCAGTGTTCAAAATCATCCAAGGAATAATATATTAGATAACAATGTATTTCAATCTCCTAGGAGAATATCCATGAAAAAGCACACCTTGCATCTCCTTGGGTATTAACTAAGAGCTTACTTGTATTACAAACAACTTTACCCACTGAAGGATTGAAGACAGTCTCTCTGTACATCTGAGAGCAAGCATCAAGCCAACCTTTAATTAAGTCAGAAGCTCTGGTTCAAAAGGAGATGGAGTATTTTTTGTTTTTGTTTTTGTTTTTAAAATAATCCTCACCCTAGGATATTTTTTCTATTGATTTTTATGTTTTTATTTTATTTGTTTAATACATTTTTATTGATTTCAGAGAGGTAGGGAGAGGGAGAGAGAGATAGAAACATCAATGATGACAGAGAATCATCGATTGGCTGCCTTGATTGGAATCGAATCTGGGACCCTTTAGTCTGCAGGCCAACACTCTATCCACTGAGCCAAACCAGCTAGTGTCCATTGATTTTTAGAGAGAGTGGAAGGGAGGAAAGGAAGGCAGAGAGAGAAACATTGATGTAAGAGAGACACATCGATAGGTTGCCTCCTGCACACACCCCGACCCGGGCTGGGATAGGGCCTGCAACCCAGGTACATGCCCTTGACCGGGAATCCAACCCGGACCTTTCGGTCCTCAGGCTGACGCTCCAACCACCGAGCCAAACCAGCCAGAGCTGATGGAGCGTTTCTTGAGATCCAGTGATGTCTCTGGAGACCTTTCTTCTCTTGGGTTTATGGGCTAGTCCCTGTCGTCCTCTCTTCTTCACGGGTGCCATCACCCCATCTATGTTTCTCCTTACAAGGCTGAGAAACGACCAACTTCGGTGACCTCAGGAAAAAGCCCAGGGCCCTTTTGTTTTTAAGGAATTACTGTCAATTGCTATGGGAAACAAATATGTGGTCAAAAGAAACTGACAAAAATGGGAAGTAGCAATATGCACAAATTTTCGGTAAGTTCTTTAAATTATTCCTCATACTTTACCAAAATGAGTTAGCAGATTGCAGCTAAACTAATTTTATCATAGTCCTACCTGGAACTTGCCTTTCACATGAAAATTATTTATTGAGGACTTATAAATAGATTGCATGACATTATGGCTGTGTATTTGTGTCTTATGAGTTTGGTCAGTGTGAATTGTCTTTAAGATACTCCTTATCTTTTTTTTTTTTTTTCAATCCTCACCCGAGGAGAGAAGGAAAGAGAGAGAGAGAGAGAGAGAGAGAGAGAGAGAGAGAGAGAGAGAGAGAAACATTGGTGTGAGAGAGAAACAACAATCTGTTGTCCCCCATATACGCCCCCACTGGGGATTGAACCTAGAAAACAGGTATGTGCCCTGAGACTGGGAATCAAGCCCATGACCCTTCAGTATATGGGCCGATGCTCCAACCAACTGAGCCACAATAGCCAGGACTCTTTATCTTTAAATAATTGAGAAAATCCAGTTTATAAAAAAAAGCTCCTTGAAACCCGTATGTTCCTATTAACCAATGTCACCCCAATACATTTAATTAAAAAATAAAAGCTGAGGAACAGTGGCGATCCTTCCAAGTCTTCTGCCGAAGAGGGCCTGCCAGAGCAGAGCTCCTAAGCCACATTCCCAACTCATTCCCCCAGACTGTTACACAGCTCTGCTTGTTCTACCCTGATTCTGGCTGCACCAGAGGAGCCATAAAGTGCCATGGTCAAGAGAATAGACTTTAGAGCGAGGCTGCCTCAATTTGAAGCATGGCTCTCTTATTTATCAAGTCACCTGGAGCAAGCAGCCAATCCTTCTATGCCTAAGTTTCCTCAGATGAAGTAAGACCAGGGATCCTGGAAAACTAGGAAGTTTGTTAGTGAGGATAGAATTGTGGCAAGGGAAGTCAAAGACTTGGTGGGTCAGTTTCCTTTAGGCTCTGGATGTGGCCGATGAAACATTCTTCTCTTGTTATGCCAGAGGACACAACCTGATGGTTCTTCTCTCCAGATCTGATGTCTGTCTCCATGGGTCAGGGGCTGGATGGACATGTCTGGTATTTGTCTTGGTGGCTATCTATATGTTAGAAAATAAAAATGTTACCCACATTCATGCAACAGAGGTGGACTATAAGTGGCAGAGGTGGAAGTCTCATTCAGCTCTGATTCCAAAGCCAGTGAGCCTCACAGGACCCCACCCTCCTGGTTTAAAAGAGAGACAACAGCAGAGCACAGTCGGGATCAGACAATGAGAGGAACATTTCCTGTGCTCCTGGGAAGTGCTTCCCTCTGACATGCAAAATGTGTATCCAGAGCAGTCCTTGCCCTCAAGGAGGTTTCAGCCTCCTCATGTGGGTAAGAGTGACAAACATGAAAGTCCGTGGTACAAACTCTAGGTGGTCAGATACTAAAAAGGCCAGAAAAGAGAAAGATTACTGTGAGCTGGCATAGTCGGGGAAGGCTTTAAAGTTGATCAGAATCTTTAAGAGTGGGCTAAGTTGATATTGATAGAGGGGAAGGATAGTCCATCCCCGTGGTTTAAAGATTATGAAGGAGAGGATCACTCCCAAGGAGAACAACATGACTGAATCAAGGTCCTGCAGGACAGGCAGAGTGGGGGCCTGATGATAACAGGCCTTCACAGCAGGAAGATCGTTTAGATAGGATGAGTTTGGTATACAGGGTGAGAATGTTTAGGAAGGCCAGCCAGGTGGCAACTGACTGCAGTAATCCAGGTCTGAGATGCTGAGGTATCCATCAGAGGTAAAGTAGGTGAGAATGACTAGGAGGAACTGATATTTAGGAGGAAATATTATTAGGTCTTCATTTTCAAAAGCAGTGAAATAGAAGGATGGGTTCAAAATAATTCTTAGGTTTCTCCTCTGTCCACTGATGTTTACTCAGTTTTTCCCCCTTCCCTCCCTTCTCTTCCTTGAACTGTCTTCCCCCAACCACATGTAAAACTAATAAGGAGTAACATAAGATCAAGTTTTTGTGATAAGCTCTTCTTGGTGAGTTTATAATTGTTTATCTCAATGGGAAAAGTATGTCAAGAATCAAGGATCTTCATTCTTGCTTTTAGGCTGTCTCTTTTGAACACTGAGCATATATTTTTTTCCTTCCTTCCTTCCTTCCTTCCTTCCTTCCTTCCTTCCTTCCTTCCTTCCTTCCTTCCTTCCTCCTTTTGATATTTAGGTATCCAAAAGGCTGTATTTCCTTAGTCTACAACAAACTATTTCCTTCTTTTGTTAGTTACATTTTCACCTGAAAAATCTCTTGAGTTTCATTCTGTTCTTCCAAATAGTGTTTGATTCTTCTACTAATAAAAATAACTTGAAGTTACTTCTGGACCTTTCATTCAAAAAGATCCTAATATTCTTTTACACTGTGTACGGATGTTATTATATTATGTAGATACACTGCATTTCCTTAGTGCCTTTTATCTGAGGACCATAAGTACACAGCAAACGCTAATTAATTCTTACAACAACCTTATGAACTATAATTTTTATGTGTATATAGTAGATGAATCACTCCGAAAGACCAGCAAAACACAGCCTTTGTGGGAGAGTAGGCTTGGCACAACTTCATGTATAAACAACCCAGTCAAATAGTTTAGAGCAGGAAAGGCAACATTGTATTTTGTTTAACTAAAACCACCAATGGAATTTCAGTAAGAGAATATTATCCAAATAATGACTTATCTAGGTTTCCACCAACAACACTTGGACTTTTGCAATAAACACCCCCAGAAAAAAAGAAGGAAGTGTTCAAACCTATTAATAACTACACCCTCAATCTCATTGTCTCTCCCAGAAAAAGTGCTTAGGCAACAAAACAGTCCTAGTTATTAAAAGTGTGCCATGGGGTGACTCATCAACACTTTGCTTCCTGCTTAGATTTTCATGAGGGTCTCTCCTTGAGGTGTATAAGTCTTCATTATTTTCAGGTAGGCTGCTCTTTATCATAAAAACAAAAATGGACTTTATAATGGAGAATATTTACAAGAAAATGGACTCTTTATTTTTCTAAGTTGGCTCAGGGAACAATAGAGGATCTATACCAACAAATGCTTTCTTTGCTCAGGAAAATGGATTTAGCACCTTTTCTTTTATTGGGAGCTTACTTTATTCTGGCTTTTTAGTATAGAAATTTTCAAATATATACAAGAGTAGACAGAAGGATATAATAAAAACCCTATGTACCCATCACTTAACTCAATTATCACCTTGGCTCCTCTTTTTTTAAAAACAATATATTTTTATTGATTTCAGAGAAGAAGGGAGAGGGAGAGAGAGATATAGAAACATCAAATGAAAATCGTACACCTATGGATGAGGACAGTGGGGAGGATAAGGGCAGAGGGTGGGGTGGGAACCGGGTGGAGGGGCGCTATGGGGGGAAAAAAGAGGAACAACTGTAATAATCTCAACAATAAAGATTTAATTTTTTTTTTTTTAAAAAGAAAGAAACATCAAATGATGAGAGAGAATCATTGATTGGCTGCTTCCGATTGAGCCTGCAACCTGGGCATGTGCCCTGACCAGGAATCAAACCTGACCTCCTGGATCATAGGTCGATGCTCAACCACTGAGCCACACCAGCTGGGGCCTGTTTTGTTTTTAATGATGTCATATAATCTCTTACCTCTTGAAAGTTTTAGAGCTTATTTTTGTTTTTTGTTTTTGGTTGTAGAGGTGAGCCAGCTGGGCTGCATGGGCTCAGGAAACAAGTTCAGAAGCAAAAGAAGAGCCCTTGGAGTTTAGGAGAGAGAAAGACAAAGGTATGGAGCCTGGGGGAAGGCCAAAGGGGAAGGGAAAGGCGCCTTTGGTGTGCTCCTGAGAGGGAAAGTGAGCCTGAAAGCTTTAGAGTTTTAAAAAGTGTTTTCTTCCTATGTTATCTCTGTTTTCTCTGGGTCCCTTTGTTCTGTTCCTCAGGTTTAGGATGATTGGACAGGAACCAGTCAGTTGACTGGAGGCCACACACTGTGTATTTTTCCCAGGGCTATTCTGCAGAATCAGTTACCACTTCCTCTGATTTCAGGTTTTCAAAAGCTTGTTGAAAGTTCTTATCTGCTGCTCTTTCTTCTCCCATTCTCTTCATTTTTGGAGGGTTAAGAGGTGGTCTTAGGCAGGAGTGTAGATACATTCATTCATATGATCAATCTGCCATCTTCAACCAAAATCTATTGAGAAATGTAAAATCTCTCAAAAATATAATTTGTAGATTATTTGATAATTGTCATTAGCAGGAATAGCAAGATTTATAGAAATAGTCTTTAAATCTCATTTTTAAGTTTTCTATATGAAACTGTTATTAGCTCAGTTGGGCAGAGCATAGCAAAATAATGACAAGGTCATGAGTTTGATGTCCATCAAGGTCAGCTAGCCTTTTTTAATTTCAAAGACTCCATCTTCTCCCCTAAACTCACAGAAAAAGTCCAGAATGTTGTTTTGGGTAGCTATAAAAGGCAAGAAATAATCCAGCTTTCGTTTTCCTGCTGCAACATGCTGCCACAGGAAGTTAAAGGAACAAAAACCACTGGGATGTTAGAGGGAAATGGTGAGAAAAGAGTACAGACTTATCACTATAAACCAATTCACTTCAAGTGGGGGAAAAAATCAACCCATACTCCTTAGGTTGTTTCCTCAGAGGCAGACTTGAGAAAATTTTATTGAGGAGTCCTCCCAGGGACAACACCTTAAGGGTGTGAGGGCAGTGGGAAAAGTTGATCTTTGATGCAGCCACACCAGAGGCCTCAGCTGTTCCACAAAAAAGTCTGGAGCTGGGGGTTCCTTCAAAATTATTCCACTTTGAGGCAAGAGGCCAGACTTTTATAACCTCACATTGACCACTTATTGGATGAGAACTGTGCCCAGGAAGGGAGCTTGACATTCTGAGGACATGTCTTCTTCGGTGAAGTGGCTCTCATCAGATGACAACAATTTCTAGAGAGTTTTGAGGTTGGAGCCAGCAGGCAATGTCCCTGGCAGTGGGGGTAGCAGACCAAGGCATTGAATATGCTATACAATCGACTGCCCCTGGCAAGTTCAAGAGCTGAAATATTGCTTCTTTCTTCCATATCTCCTAGATCCTTAGGGAGAGAAGAAAATTAGAAGTTTGATGGCAGGAATGCAACTGTGTTTGGAGTGAGATGGAACAAAGGATCGGTCCAGTCCATAAAGCAAATAATTAGCCTCCAACAGACAGAATAATGGAATGACCTCTACAGGGTTTGAGCTTTTTATTTCTGTCATTTTTGCATCTTGTGCATTTGAGTATATTTACTTTGGTTAAAAATCATGCTTGGTTTTAAATATAAAACCAAAGTTGCCATGTGTAGGTTTATGGTGCAAAATTTTGGAAAAGCTCAAAGACAATACTTTCAGGAGAAAGAAAATACTCAGAATGTATTTCAAGTTCAGTTAGTAAAGCACAGAAAAGTAATAGTAAAAAATTATCATATTTTTCACTATTTATATGTCTCTCTCTCTCTCTCTCTCTAATAATATACTAGGAGACCAGTGCACGAATTCGTGCACCTTGAAAGCAACTGTGGGTCTCAAAGCTGCGGTCAGCACAGGGGCGGGTCTCGGCCCATCCTCCGTGCCTCTGCCCGACCCCTCCCACTGTGGCCCCTCATCCCGTCTGCCAGCAGCCCTGCTCCCACCACCGCTGCTCCCATGCGTTGAAGGCACCAGTCCCACTTGCACCTGTTGACGGCACAAAGTGATTGGGGTCAGCACCAGCAGGCGTGCGAGCGGTGGCTGCCATCCCCGATCACCCCTCAGGAGCAGGGGGAGGTGGAGAAGCCCTGAAGGGTGATCAGGGCTGGCGCCTGGAGCCAGCAGTGGGTGTGAGTGCCAGGCGGGACCGTGGTGCACGGGAGCAAAGAATTTTCAGTAACCACCAGAGGCTTGTCCTGATGACAGCGACTGGTACCCCGCCTTGGTCTGGTGCCCCCACTCACCTGCTCCACCATCCTGCCACGGCTGATGCCTGCCATTTCTGTGCTCTGCAACCTGCTGCCAATGCCTACCATGTTTGCACGTGCCCCCTGGTGGTCAGCGCACGTCATAGCGACCAGTTGTTTAGTTGTGCGCCCCGTTATAAACGACCAAATTTTTTAAATTGTTCACATTTTTTCTGCCTTTTTGGTTCTTTTGCATATGTCTGGTGCATGAAAATTCATGCACTGGAAGGGGGGGTCCCTCCGCCCAGCCTGCCCCCTCTCACAGTCTGGGAGCTCTCAGGGGTGGGAGGCGACCCGGTGATCAGAGGAAGGCAATGCCCCATCACACCTCTGCTGCTGCCACTGCCAGCAGCACAAGCCTTGGCCGGCCCTGGTTACCTGAGCTTCAGGTGACCCTGGGCGGCTGGGCAGCCACCATCCGAGGTTTGCTTGTGCCTTGGGCTGGCCCACCCCGGTGGGGCTGAGGGGACTGGGCACCGCCATCTTGTGACTATGGGTGCTGCTATCTTTGAGGGTGTGGCAGTCAATTAGCATATTCCCCCCTCATTGGCTGTGGGTGCCACCATATTTGTGATGGCATGAGGATCAATTAGCATATTCCCTCTTTATTAGATAGGATTATTTAAATATTTATAGCATTGATATATGGTACTACCTATACTTCAGGCTCTAAAATTGTATTTTGTTGTCTCTTAAAAATATTTTGAGGAAAATAGGACATCAGCTAAAGTACTCCCATTTCCAGCCTTCCTCCCCTACCACCACTGCCATCTCTCTCTTCCCTTCTCCCCGGTGAGGGTTTATGTGCATTATTTTATCTCTAATAGTTACATTTCACTCCTTGGAAAAGGCAGAGACATTTAATAACATCTTTTGATTCAGTTCATTGTTGCTAAAAAGTCAGAAATTCAATATTTTTTAAGCAAAGATATATCAAAATCATTCAAGACAAATAGCTAAATGAAACAATAGTTTCAAATTTTAATTCTGTTCCCTCAAGCTTCAAATCTGTGGGCAACAGAAGGTAAAGGAAGAGAGGGGACCTTCGCAGCCTAAAAATCTCTTTCATATTGTTGGGAAACTGAAGAACATTAGTCAACTAACCCACAACTTTAAAAGAGGCTGGGAACCAGTTTTTGTTAGGTAGCAACTTAATGGGTTCAACAGGACAAGATGTATTGTGAAGACAAGTGCTGGCTGAGTCACGGGTAGCAAACAACTGAGCCTGGATTCCGACAGGCAGCTGGATTCAGCGTGGTCACGTGGTAAACGAGAACAAAGCTGTTTGGTTTACCTGTGTCACAATAAAGGCTGGAGGGATGGCTTCAGCATCATCGCAAAGAATCTTCAGGAAACTGGAAGTTATGCTCATCTGGTGCCTGCCTTTATGTCAACAAGGGCTCCATCACCCATAAAATCTTAAAGTTATGAAATTCAAAAGGTACTTCAGGATATACCATGGAAAACAAGTCTTCCTTCCTCCCTGGTTCGCCAGCCCTCTCATTCCCTTACCAGAGACCGATGTTTCCAGTTTCTGATGCATTTGCTTCTAAGATATTCTAAAGTGTAGGTTTTGAAAATCTTTACTTTGTTTCTATTTTTGCTGCCACCACCCACTGTCCCTTAGAATCAATATAATAACTTTGAAAATAAATTTGGTCTTCTGAGTTTGTAGTAAAACTCTGCTGGCTCAGGATGTATCCCCACCAATAAGTAGTACATGGCTGTAATGTTGTAAGTCAATTACACCTCAATTTTAAAAATACAGAGAAAGCAGTAATGGAGGAACAGAGAAACAACAACAACAAAACATTTTTTTAGAAGAGAATTGACATTATCAGAGACCTTCCTGTGTAACCACAGTGACTTTTTTGGGTCCTGCTTGGTTTTAGCCCTCACCAGGGACATTTGCAAATGCTTCTCCTAGTACTTTGACTACAGTCATGTCACTGTCCTTCCATGGACCGTGTCTGGCTTCTCTCTATACAAACCTTAAGAGACTACTCATTTTTGTGTCACATCCCCCAAAAAACAAATCTACTTCACAAAATACTGAGAAGGAAAGAAAAAGGTGAAGAAAATTACATATATATATATATATATATATATATATATATATATAAAATCACATAAATAATTTTAAATTCCTAATGGAACATTTTTGAACCCTTCCCAAAATACTACCAGCTACAGGGTCTCTCATTCTCTTCTAACCCTTCATATACCCTCCTCTTAGAGTAATTTAGAGTTACTTCTCTAACTTATAATTGTCAATCTTCCCATAGAGTTTTGAAGCCTAGCCTCTCTAAGTGGGTTTAGCAAAGCAAGTCTGGCCCTGGGAAAGGATTCTCTTGTTCCCCTGCCCCTAATCATCTTATTTTTATTATTACATTCCCAATTCTCTTTTTTTCTAGGGCAAATCTCTCTTATGAACTCTTGTTCTCTATACTTAGGTGCCACCTGCCTTCTCTGCCTGGATGTCTCATAGGCACTTTATTTTATCATGTCTCAAATCAAATTTGCATTCTTTATTTTCTTTCAAATTCTATTCCTCCGTTGTATCTTTTATTTCAAAAATGGTACCACCATCCACCCAGGTACTCTAAGGCAGAAACCAGGAACCATCCTTGACCCTTCTCTCCCTTCTCACACCTTCCACACTGGTAAGCATTTTGAAGAGGAGCAACATCTCCCAAATTTTACTCCTATACTCTTGGGCAGGGGTCCTCAAACTTTTTAAACAGGGGGCCAGTTCACTGTCCCTCAGACCATTGGAGGGCCGGACTATAGTTTAAAAAACAAACAAACTATGAACAAATTCCTATGCACACTGCACATATCTTATTTTGAAGTAAAAAAACAAAACGGAAACAAATACAATATTTGTATTTGCATGTGGCCCGCGGGCCATAGTTTGAGGACCCCTGCTCTTGGGTGTTTACCTACTATTTGGTGAATTAATTAAAGTGCTTGATAAGAGCTTTTTCATTGAAAGAGTTAAAAGAACTCATTGTGCTAAGTTTCGGGATTTGTAATGCAAAAACCAGATTTATTTAAAAAATGCAAAAACCTTTATTTGTACACACGACAATGAAGGAAAGCAGTCTTCTGTCAAATGGAGAACATTGAGATTTTTAAGTAGCTGATTTGGGACCTACTACAACGGGTGGACTTGCTTTGTTGCCTTCAGATGTTAGGTCTCTTTACCTGACGCTTCAGCAGGCTTTTAAAATGTGTCTTCTGCTGGGCCTGCTTTTCTAATCCCCTATGATATACAAGCTGGTGCTCCCGTCAGCCTGTGTTCCTCTTCTGTTTATCCAGCTACTTTTCCGGGAAGCGTGAGAGATTGGTTTCACTGTTGGCAGAAGGTCTTCAGGTCTAACAGGAGCTTGTTTAACTTGTTCTCCAAACTCCAGAGCAGACTCTAGAGCTTGTATGCCAGCTCCCCAGTTATTTATATCAGGCCTGTTAATCCCTGGAAGGCAGGTTTTACCCCCACGTTTTCTTAGAGGTCTTAGGAACTGTTTGACATGTTCCCTTTGCAAAAAGAGGCGTCTTCATTGTAACAACAGGCCGTAGATAAAGAAGCATTACTGATACGCAGCTCATAAGATGTCACGTGATTAATAGCAACCCTATAATCTTCAGAGATGAGGCCCTGGACCTGGGATGCCATCTCAGCTTTGGGGAAAACTAACAGTGCTTAAACAGTGCTACTTTTCTAACAGCTTGACTTTTACAGTACTTTAAGATACCTTACATATTTACAACACTTTGCAACACATTTTCACATTCATAAAATGGGGAGAAGGAGAAATTATACTATTTTAGAGGTATGAAAATGGAGATTAAGTAATTTGCCACCAGGCCATATGATTAGCAAAAGACAATGGGTGGGAGTAGGCAGGGGGAAGTGATCTCAAATTCTAGCCCTTTGCCTTTTGACCCAAGGCTTATTCTAATACTCTAAACCAGCGGTTCTCAACCTGCGGGTCGTGACCCCTTTGGGGGTCGAACGACCCTTTCACAGGGGTCACATAAAACCATCGGAAAACACGTATATAACTACATATTGTTTTTGTGATTAATCACTATGCTTTAATTATGTTCAATTTGTAACAATGAAAATACATCCTGCATATCAGATATTTACATTACGATTCATAACAGTAGCAAAATTACAGTTATGAAGTAGCAATGAAAATAATTTTATGGTTGGGGGTCACCACAACATGAGGAACTGTATTAAAGGGTCGAGGCATTAGGAAGGTTCAGAACCACTGCTCTAAACCATCTCTTTCATAAGTGCATTTCCTAATGGAGAATTGCAAATAAGTAATGGAAATTATTTTATAAATAGAATCACACAAAAAATCTGTAATTGTGCAAGCATCTAGAATATTGAACCTAGTGATCTCCCCAATATTAATATATCAAACTTTTTTATTTTTTGATTTAAGGATTGTTCCATTTTTGGAACACTTGATATGTTTTTTAAAATCATGACTACGTAGTTCTGAAAGATGCTCCTACTATTTTGATAACTTGAAGTTCAAAACTATCTTGATCACCTAGTGCCCTCTACTGAATATGCTATAGTATTACAATTAATTTCTTCTAAAACATTATTGAGTGGTCTCAGGATAGCAAGTGGTCTTGGATTTTGTAGTGATTCTTTTAACACATTCTTTATTGTTAAGTACAGGGTGGAGCAAAAGTAGGTTTCCAGTTGTGAGTTTATTCTTGTATTGTTATGTATTAATTATTGTATTATTTTTCATACAAACAACTGTAGACCTACTTTTATCCCACCCTATATACTACATCAAGGAAAAAATATATGCTGTCAGTATCTAGCTCAGTGACCATATCAGAGGTCACTCAATGCATGTTTGGTGGATTATTTTCCATGTACTCTGCTTTATTCTAGTAGTGTTCATGTGACAATCTACTGTGGCATTCTTCCAGCCTCTGACTGTGGGATGTCCCAGGACAGAGTCTTTGGCTGCTGCTCAGTCTGCACTCTCCTTCAGCGGATTAGTCTACTCTTACGCCTTTACATCTGATATCTGATGACCCACAAACTGCTGTCTGTAATCCTATCTTCTCCCCTAAATCATCATCCTTTATTTTCGGAATGAAAGACATTTCTACTTGTCTACGCCACAAAGTTCTATGTCCCTGATGGATGTATTCTTACTTTAATCATTAAGACTGCTAAACTAGCAAAGCCCAAAAGTCATGGGGACAGGAAATACATACTTTGCGCAAGGACCATTTGGTCAAACTGTGGGAGGCATAACCCCCATTTCCACTCCTTTGTTCCCTGAGAAGAGAACGTATTACCTTATATTAGTCAAAGGCTTAGAGCATTTACCTCACCCTGGAGGACCACACCCCAACTTCACACCCCAATACTGCATGGTCCCAAGAGCTGGCAATGTAACTGAGTTTTTATTTATTAATTATTATTTTTTTATGTTTTTAAAATTGATTTTTAGAGAGAGAGGAAGGGAGAGGGAAGGAGAGAAAGAAACATCAATGGGAAAGTCAACATCGATCCAGTCCGAAATTTGGCCACGTACCCTGGGAATTGACTGGGAATTGAACCAGTGACCTCTTAGTGAATGGGTCAACACTCAACCACTGGGCAACACCAGCCAGGCTTGTAATTTTTAAAATTATTCTTACCCAAGGATATTTTTTTAAAATATGTTTTATTGATTTTTCACAGAGAGGAAGGGAAGGGGATAGAGAGTTAGAAACATCGATGAGAGAGAAACATCGATCAGCTGCCTCTTGCATACCCCCTACTGGGGATGTGCCCGCAACCAAGGTACATGCCCCTGGCCAGAATCGAACCCGGGACCCTTCAGCCCGCAGGGCGACTCTCTATCCACTGAGCCAAACCGGTCAGGGCCCC
Organism: Myotis lucifugus; assembly: GCF_000147115.1. Lineage (NCBI taxonomy): Eukaryota > Metazoa > Chordata > Mammalia > Chiroptera > Vespertilionidae > Myotis > Myotis lucifugus. The sequence continues at coordinate 1,294,263 of NW_005871102.1, forward strand.
AAGGATATTTTTTCCCATTGATTTTTAGAGAGAGTGGAAGGGAGGGAGGAGGAGGAGAAAGAGAGAGAGAAAGAGAGAGAGAGAAAGAGAGAGAAAGAAACATCAATGTGAGAGAAACACATTGATTGGTTGCCTCCCACATGCACCCTGTTGGGGATAGAACCTGCCACCTAGGTACGTGCCCTTGACCAGGAATTGAACTCTCGACTCTTTGGTGCACAGACCAGTGCTCTAACCACTGAACACACTAGCCAGGGCGTAACTGAGTTTTTAGTGGCCATGTCACTGTTCTCTAAGATCAGCACTAATTGCTGCTGGGTGATGTGATGCGAGATAGTTATTTTGGCTGAAGCTATATTGCATGGGAAATTCAGATCATATAGGATGCTTCCAGTTGACTCCAAGACACTGACAGTCAGACCTAGACCCTCTAGGCAGGAGATTGGAAGATCCTTCTCTGGGGTTTGGACCAGTCCACAAAGAAAGCGAAAGATACCAATTCAGGATTTCCTCAACAAATGACCCAACCATATCATTTCGCACTAAAACTCAGAGTTGACATATGCTCAAATTTTTAGATCAGCTTTTAGTGTCCTACTCTTAAATATGAGCAACCAAATAATTAAGTATCAGAAAGTTGAAAAAATCCTATGAAAGAAAGAGAAAAACCAAAATGCAAGAAAGGAAAATTGGAGAAATCCCCAGTGGGGGACATGCAGGAGGAGCCCAATGGGGGACACGTAGGAGGAGCTGATAATTCTCTCAGCATTGATGTTTCTATCTCCCTCTCCCTCTCCCTTCATTCTGAAATCAATAAAAAAGTATATTTTAAAAAATGAGTAAGTGCAAGAAAGAAAGTTTGAGGAAATAGCAATTAGGCAAAGAGAAAAAAAACTAAAAAGGAGAAGATATTACATTCATGAAATAAGACACTACAGAAGAATAGTATTCAGATAGCAAAAACCATTCTTTGGAATTAAAGCTATGGTAGCATGAATAAAAAACTCAACAGAAGAGTTGGAAAATCCAGTTGAGGAAATCTTTTAGAGAGTAGAGCAAAAATCAAACAACTAAGCAGTAAGTAAGAGAGAAGATGAAGAAAAAAGAGAACAACTCCATCTATGAATCTAAGCCAGCCGTGGGCAAACTATGCCTGCGGGCCGGATCCGGCCCGTTTGAAATGAATAAAACTAAAAAAAAAAAAAAGACCATACCCTTTTATGTAATGAAGTTTACTTTGAATTTATATTAGTTCACACAAACACTCCATCCATGCTTTTGTTCCGGCCCTCCGGTCCAGTTTAAGAACCCATTGTGGCCCTCGAGTCAAAAAGTTTGCCCACCCCTGATCTAAGCTCTGCCTCTCAATCAAGAAGTCAGCCCTAACCAGTTTGGCTCAGTTGATAGAGCATCGGCCTGTGGACTGAAGGGTCCCAGGTTCAATTCTGGTCAAGGGCATATACCTTGGTTGCAGGCACATCCCCAGTAGGGAGTGTGCAGGAGGCAGCTGATCGATGGTTCTTTCTCATCCACGTTTCTAACTCTCTATCCCTCTCCCCTCCTCTCTGTAAAGAATCAATAAAATATATTAAAAAAAAAAAAGAAGTCAGCAAACAACAAATTTTAAAAATATTTTTTATTGATTTCAGAGAGAAGAATGATTCCAGAGAGAAGAAGGGAGAGGGAGAGAGAGATAGAAACATCAGGATGAGAGAATCATTGATCTGCTGCCTCCTGCATGTCCCCCCCCAACCACCCCGCCCCTCCCACCCTCCGCTCCCCACCCCTCGGATCAAGCTCACAACCCAGGCATGTGGCCTTACTTGGAAACGAATTGTGACCTCCTGGTTCATGGGTTGACACTCAACCACTGAGCCACACTGGCTGTGCAACAAATTTTTTTTGGAGTACTTATTGTGGGTAAGAGAGATAACATAGTTCTTTATTATCGACATTACATTCTCTAGGAAAAGAACTTGAGAGATTGCCCAAAGTCACCCAGAGAAACAGACAGCACCACCTCTTCTAAATCAGATCGTTTGCCCTACACCCAACTTTGGTGATAAAGACACTCAGAGTAGGTGTGAGAAAAGAGTCAGAAGGGTTTATCCCACTTGAGTTTAACAGGCAGTGTAGTTTGTCTTCAACTCAAGTGTTGATGGCTAAAATACAAAAACTGGTGTGTCAATTCAGCCTTCACTGTGTTGAAAGGGGATTAAAAATAGAAAGGAGTTAAGGTTGAGATATAGAGAGAACTTTTGTAAAGGAGAGGGCTTGAGATATTTCCCCACTGAAGAGCCCAAATTATGAAACTGCCAGAATAAGCGTGCTTGTATTCCTGGTGTTTCGATCAATCACATGACTGTCCTACATCAGCACTCTTTACAAATTCACAGTTCCAGGGAGTGAATATGAGATTATCCAGACACTATTTAAAGGGCCAGAGATGGAGAAAACAAAGAAGCCTCTTCATAGGGGTATGTGCGTACTTTTCTAGTCCTTAGGCACTTGGTAATTTCACAAAGTAGATATGGTATATTTGCCAAACAAATATCTTTCAACAGATTCTCCTCTTCTTCATTTGTCCCCTCCCATTATAAATGGAGTTTATATTCTATACCTCCAACAGGGGGCAATTATTTTAAGTAGAACAATTGTAATACTTTCTATTTGCTGTATTAATGGTTGTCTCCTGTATGGAATCTTATCTTGGACAGCTTAGGTTTAAAAAACAACAATACTCAGAAGAGCACCCGCAGGACTTCAGCAACTATATATATAATTCAGAAAACTTCTGAAAGAAATGGAGTCTAGGAAACAGTAAGTGTAAGAAAACTGCATTAATAATTACCACTTAAAAATCTGTCATACATAAAATAACTAAAAACTTAAAAGGACTTACCTATCAGCTTCAATAATTTTAAATTGATTTTCAGAGACATATTTTCTAGATAAAAGAAGCACTCTACATTTTCAAATAGTAAATGCTGAAAGATGTAATACAACAATAACACTTTGGATTTTTTTTTTGACGAGGGTTTTAGGTTTGGTTAGATCAGAATTCCAATGTCTGTACATCGGGGAATTTTCCTCAGAATCTACATTTAGTATATTAATTACAAATAGAGTATGTTGTAGAACATGATGAGGAGAGGAATATTTAAACTCATTTTCTTGTAATTTTTTAATTTGTGTTTTTAAAGTTTGGTGAGCCCTTTCTACTATTGCTTGGCCTTGAGTATTGTAGGGTATTCCTGTAGTATGTGCGATGCCGAATGTAGAGCATAAGTTTTTAAAAGCTCTAGAGGTATAGGCAGGCCCATTGTCTGTTTTAAGTGCCCTTGGTATCCCTAGGTAGGAAAAACATTGGAATAAATGTTGACTTACATCTTTAAAGGCTTCTCCTGTACGTGCAGAAGCAAGGATAACATGAGAAAAGGTATCAATACAAACATGCACATAGCAAAGTTTGCCAAAAGATGGGACATGAGTAATATCCATCTGCCATAAGTCACAGGGTCTAAGTCCTCTTGGATTAACTCCAGTAGCAGGGCTAGGAAAATGAGTAGGAGAATGGCCGCAGTCACGCACAATACTTCGAGCAGCTTCTCTAGATATGCGATAATATAGACGGAGAAGCATTTTGATGGTGAATGGCATGAGACCGCCGGGCTTCTTCTAGAGCTGTACAAACTCTGGACAAGTTAGTAGATCCGCCTGATAATTTCCTTCGCTTAAGGGTCCTGGTAGGCAGGAATGAGCTCTAATATGTCCAATATAGAAAGCCTTTTCTTGTTTATGAATGTAAGTTTGTAGCTGAGTTAACAAAGAGAAAATGGCTGTTCTTCCTTGTGGGAGAGAGGCGGTCTCAATATGAGGAAATAATTTAACTATATATTGAGAGTCAGTGTACAAGTTAAAGGGAACCTGTTGCAATTGTTCAAAAGCATAAATGACTGCCAAAAGCTCTGTTCTCTGGGCTGACGTCTCTAGGGTTTGTTGAACATGGGTTATTGAATCAATGATTATTACTGCCCTACCATTAGAGAAACCATCTGTGAATACTAAGGAGGCAGGAGGTGATAATGGGCGCCATCTGTTGGGGTCCAGCCCCATCAGGTCCCGGGGTTCCCAAAGGTGTGGACGGAGGCAGCGTTCAGGTGATCATCATAGCCAGGTTCTGTGTTTATTGTCTTGTTACATCTGTATTTATACCAGTTGATTTTAATCCCATCCATTCTATTCCAAAGGTTAGGGCAGAGGTCCTCAAACTTTTTAAACAGGGGGCCAGTTCACTGTCCCTCAGACCGTTGGAGGGCCGGACTATAGTTTAAAAAAAAACTATGAACAAATTCCTATGCACACTGCACATATCTTATTTTGAAGTAAAAAAACAAAACGGGAACAAATACAATATTTGTATTTGCATGTGGCCCGCGGGCCGTAGTTTGAGGACCCCTGGGTTAGGGCATTTCTTATCTCCATTCCAAGGTTACCCTATTGTTCTACTCAACTATAAGGAAGTAACTGAAGGAGATTATCCTAAGTAAAGATTATTTAGCTTAAGTGTGATTGTTCGTAGTTAAAGTGATTAACTACCCGCCTGGCACTTAGTTAAGGGGTTTTATTCCCTCCCTAACTCCAGGGGAAAATCCCCACCTGGGGAAACAACCTTTCTCGGAGAGGTGACCTTGGTTAAAACACATAATGCTAAGAAGGGGAGCAAACATATTAAGAAAAGTATGCCATATACGCCAGGTCCCTTGAAACATATGCTGTGCAGATGTTTCTTCCCTTCAGCGACTGTGTCAAGCAGCAAGGATGGACCGGCTTCCAGCACTCAGTGACCTGGCACTAGGAGAACTAAGCAGAGGATGGGGCCCACCCCCTGCACTCAGAGCTCCCTCCTGTTGATTCGGTCCCGAGGGAGCTCCGGGATTCTAGAAGGCAGTCCAGAGAATATCGGATTAAGTAGGGTGGGATCAATGTGTGCATCTGGGTTCTGAAAACCAACCTAGAGAAGATGAGATCAAATAGGATTCATTGGCTGAGCAAGTTAATCTGCTTGGAGACAGGCTTTCCGCTTATATAGGGGCTGAGGGCACCCAGCCTAGGCCATTAGACACCAGAGCCCAGGAGAGCAAGGACCATGTCGCCACCTGTGAGAAGTGAAGCAGCGCGAGCTTCAGCTCTCTTGAGGGCCACGGCACCGAGCTGGTTTCCTCCTGGCCATCTGCAAAATCAGGAGGCCCAGCTGGGTGCCTCCTGCCGTGCCGCAACCCTGGTGCACCGGCCTTCCTGCCAGTGGCCCTGCCATCAACCTATTGGCCCTGGCAGCCTGCTCCCAGTGCCCCCCATATATACCCGGGGCCCCATGTATCTCATCATCCAGCCAGAGTACGTGAGGAGAGGCCTGGCCCCCCGCACCCGGCTACCCACCGCCCAGGAGCTGTGTGACCTGCTGCAGAGAGCAGACAAGCCTCCCATGGAGTCAGCCAGCCTGCCCCAGGCTGCCCAGGATCCGGCCCCGAAGTCCCCTTCCATCCACCTCTCAGCTGCCAGAGACAAGAGGAGGATTGCCCGCGACACCATGCCCTGCCTGGCTGCAGGTGCCAAGAGGCGCTTCCTGGCCAGCAGCAGCAACAGCCCTCCTCCCAAGGCCCAGGGGTTGGGCAGCCAGCTCCCAGAGGCCCGCGCCCCATCAGGCCAGGCGTCCACGGCCACCAGCACTGTGCCTCCCAAACTTGTAACCCACGGCCCACCTGAGCAGAGTTCTCAGAAGCCTGTTCCTCCGAAAGAGTGTGGGGGCAAAGTGACCGCCATCACCCGTCAACGCCATCTCAGCCTCTTTAGGGACGAGGGTCTCAAGTTCTGCTCCTCCACCCTGGATGCCACAGAGAAGGAGCTGAAGGAGGAGAAGGCGGCCTACCACCAGAGCCCCAGCAAGAGGATGGACCAGGACGTGGCCGCAAACACCTTCCACAAGATGCAGGGCCTGGAACCCGGCCCTGAAGCTGGTCTCCACAAGACCAGGGACAGAGGGGCTGTGTCCCAGGAGGTGGTGCTGGGGGGCAAGTTGGCCGCCCAGACCAGCTTCTCACTCCAGCTCCCGAACAGCCCCCCTGAAGAGGATCCTTTGCAAGGGGCCGCCCTGTACCAGCGCCTCAAGGAGCACCTGCTAACCCAGGCCCAGCTCAAGGAGAATGGCTACCCCTTCGTGCACCCCAAGCGGCCCGGGGGCGCTGTCCTCTTCACCACCCAAGGGAAGCCGCCCCAAAATGCCTCTTGCAGGCTATGCTGCCGCTGTGGCACCCAGTACCTCGTGGCCCCTTCAGGCCACTGTGTGCACCAGGAAGAATGTCACTACCACTGGGGGCGGCTGCGCCCTACTCCAGTGGCTGGGGGCTGGGAGATTCAGTACACGTGCTGCTCGGCCCCTATTGGCTCCCTTGGCTGCCAGGTGGCCCAGCAGCACGTGCAGGACAGCCGCCAGCAGGACCTGCAGGGCTTCGTGCAGACCTTAGACAAAGAGCTGCCCCCAGGGGCTCACCCCGGCATCTACGCCCTGGACTGTGAGATGTGCTACACCACCTCTGGCCTGGAGTTGACCCGTGTCAGCGTGGTGGACAGCGCCCTGCAGCTGGTGTACGACACCTTCGTCAGGCCGGACCACGACATCGTCGACTACAACACCAGGTTTTCCGGAGTCACCCCGACTGACCTGGCCCACACCAGCACCTCCATCCGGGACGTTCAGGCCGCCTTGCTGACGCTCTTCAATGCCCACACCATCCTCATCGGACACAGCCTGCAGAGCGACCTGCTGGCCTTGAAGCTCATCCACGGCACCGTGCTGGACACATCTGTGCTCTTCCCGCACCGCCGAGGCCTCCCCTACAAGCGCTCCCTTCGCAACCTCACGGCTCACTACCTCGGACACGTCATCCAGAACAGGATGGATGGTCACAGCTCCAGCGAGGACGCCAGCGCCTGCATGCGCCTGGTCATCTGGAAGATGGGACAAGACGCCAAGACTGAGCGCTGACCGCAGCCCAGCATTTTGTGGACAGGACTATGACTTTGGAAAGAGCTTTGTGATCACATATATCTCTTGCCCCACATGTCTAACAATAAAGGAATGGTTCAGTAAACTATAGTAAAAAAAAAAAAAACACTTTGCATTTGCTGTTCCATACTTTTAAAAATGCTCATACACACACACACACACACACACACACACACACACACTAGAGGCCTGGTGCATGGATTCATGCACTGGGGGGGGGGGGGGAGGGGGGCGTGGCCTGCACGGATTGGCACTGCTCATTCCAGTCAGCTGAGTGGCTATGGACCTGCCCTCTGAGCGATTGCTGAATGAGGAAATTAGTCTGAGCTGATATTTCAGGGTATTGTCTTGGGTAAAGGCATGTTCTGTGTCCTGGAGGAACCTGGTGGAGAGCTTTACACCCCAAAGCCATTCAGTGAATGTCCTTGATGTGTGATGCCAGGTCGGTGACACCATCGGGGATGTTCAGGGCAGCCATGCTCCAGGATCCTCAGCCATCAGGACAGCCTCCTCAGGGGTCATGTCCCCTCTTGCCATCCGCCTATGCAAGCTCCCTGCGCTCTTTCTAGAACACTCCTTAGAGGGCCTGCATCAGCTGGTGGGGGCAGGCCAGAGTCTGGATTGTCTCAGGTATTTGATACGTGCAGAGACTCGGCCTCACCCTGGGCAGCCGCTCATCCTGGTCAGCCAAACGGTGCTCCCACTGTGGGAGTGCATTGATCATCAGGGGGAAGCTCCTGTATTGAGTGTCTGCCCTCTGGTGGTCAGTTCATGTCATAGCGACCGTTCAGTTGCTGGGCTTATAGAGGCCCGGTGCACGAATTAGTGCACTGGTGGGATCCCTCAGCCTGTCCTGTGCTGTCTCGTAATCCCAGACCCCCGAGGGATGTAGTAGTCCGTGAAGTGGCAGGCGTCCAGGGAGGAGCCCAACCGAGAAGTGGCAGGCGTCCAGGGAGGAGCCCAAGCCAGGGCCTGGCACTGCACCGCTCTCGCTCGTAGTGCTGCTGCGGAGGCGGCCGCCACTGCTCAGTAGTGCTGCTGCAGAGTCAGGAGAGGCTTGCACCACTGCTGTGCTTGCCAGCTGTGAGCCCGGCATCTGGTGCCCATCGGACAGCTGAGTGGTGTTCTCCCTGTGGGTGCACTGACCACTGGGGGCAGCTCCTGCATTGAGCGTCTGCCCCCTGGTGGTCAGTGTGCATTATAGCAACTGGTCAAATGGTTGAATGATCGACCAGTCGCTTAGGGCTTTTTAAGATAGATAGATAGATAGATAGATAGATAATGCAGGTATTATTATCATTTATGAATTGAGGAAACTGAGACATGAGAATTTAAGCAATATGACCAAGACCTCATTATATCATGAAAGGACCAGAATTCTTCTTCTTTTTTTAAATGTATTTTTATTGATTTTAGAGAAAAAGGGAGAGGGAGAAGAGAGAGAGAAACATCAATGATGAGAGAGAATCATAGATTGGCTGCCTCCTGCATACCCCACACTGGGGATCGAGCCTGAAACCCCAGCATGTGCCCTGACTGGGAATCGAACTTTGACCTCCTGGTTCTTAGGTCGACACTCAACCACTGAGCCACATTGGCCAGTCAGGACCAGAATTCTTACTCCATTGTTTTGTTCTTTACCATCTACAAGTAGAAACCATATCTTTGATTAATTACAGGCATTCCCATTTTATAGTTCAGTATATGAATACAAAACAAAAAATCTTAATGGGTTTGTTCCAGGTCATTCTGTAAAAGAAATGAACAGCTAAGAAAAATACACAAGCATTGACTTAAAATCCTTTGATCAAATCACTTGACCACAATGAATGTAAGAAAGAATGAATGCTAAAGAGTTGTGCAGAACACATTGTCCATTACTGTTCTTAAGGTTTGTCCTAGATAAAAGGTTTCCATTAAAATCCATTTCTTCTTGGCATACATTGTAACCTGTGTATAACTACTTGTCTCCTCTAGAAACATTGAAAACAAAAAAGAAATTTGTGTGTGTGTGTAAATAATAGAAATGGAACAATGCTGTATGATGAACAAAAGTTAGAAGGATTAAGTTTTTTACAAAGTATAGGATTATGCTCATCATTCACTTTTAAAGTTTATAATAGTCATAAACTATTGTATGGTCAAATAATAAAGATAATATTATAGTAACCATCTGTTAATCTGACTTTCAAAACTTAATTTTAAATCAAAGAAACCACTATACGTCAGACAAATGGTGGACTTAGTTTTCCTAAATAAATAATATTAGACAATTAAAAATAATTTGGATACTGTAGTGGAAATTGGTTATTATTTTGGCCACCTGAATGGCTTCCCTGTATTTAGAGAATTCCTTACTTTAAAAATCTTGATGGTAAGCAAAGGTTTTTCCCTAATGGAAGTGGAAGATGTCCAATACCTTCTCTGCTTCCCTTGCAGCTAGGTACAGGCATGTAACCTGGACTTTCCATTCAGACATTTATTCTGGACCTTTGACTCCTTGCTAGATACAAGAAATTGTCTCTCCCTCCTTCCGCCTTTCTTTCTCCCTGTCTCCTAGTGGCAGTAGATGTTACTGCAAGCTATAGTTTCCAATGCAAAAGTGGCCAGAGCTTGATGTCCATGGCATCAGATGTAGGGTGACAACTTGGCCAGCATTTTCCCAGTTTTAGCATGGAAAGCTGTCTGGAAACTGAAGACAAGGATGGTTGGTTACTCTAGCCACTTTCTTATCAGGTCAGTTCTGTGGGTGTTTTACCCCTGTTACTTAAGTTTAAGCCTAATTTTTCAGCTCTCCCAGCATTTCTGTGAGCCACCCAATATCCCTTAAAAATTTTGTGTGTGTAACCCAATATCCTTTTAATCAAACGGTTCTGCTTAAATCAGCAAGAATTGGTCTCTATTGCCACTGCTTCTAAGAACCTTGGCTGAAATGTACACCTTTGTGCGTAAGCAGTTTAGAAACCTGGGTTTGACAATCAAACCTATCATATTGGTTTGATTCTGCTCATAGAGTTATTATGGACCCTATTTGATGTTGGTGAAATCTTTTAATAATTTTTAAAGATGCTGTAAAAACATCTAGTGATCATTCTAACGGTATTTTTGAAATTCTGAGATAATTTTGATGGTTGAGAGTACCATGAACTATTTTCCCCCGATGATGAGATAACAGTGTCAGAATGTAAATCACTTAAAAGTAAAGTTGATAATCTTTGAATTTCCTCATTCCATCCCATCCCACCTCCCTAAAATTTATGAATGTTTATTTCTCCAGTTAAAGAATTTTAAAGTAAAAAAAATAAAATAAAAGGATGTGGACCTCACCCTCTCCCCCCATTCATCTTTGGAGCACATATAGAAGTTCTTTGTTGTTTCTCTTGATAATTAGACATCCCTCCTGAACACCTGGGCCTGTCACTCAGCCTAACCTTCATGACATCCTCATACTCCTGCACTTTGATTTTTTATCCTTTGGAGAGAAAACCTTCAGTGAGGATACTCCGGTTCATAAAATATTTATTAAAATATTATTACATAAATAGTATATCTTTATTAATAAAAATAGAAGATAAAAGAATATAAATAGCAATAAGCATCCATAATTCTTCCACTGCTAACAATTTTGCATTCTTTTTTGTAAGCATTCATATCTATAGCTACAGGAATTTTTAAAATTTGAGGTCACATTATAACTAATAATTCAGAAGTTGTTTTTTATTAGCATTATAAATTTCTTTCCATGTATATGCATAGAAGATATAATATTAAATGAGTCAGTCTTTCACAATGTATATAGAGAAATCATAACACATCATCAGTGGACTTTTAAATATGTTTTTATTTATTTCAGAGAGAGGATAGGAGGGGGAGAGAGAGAGAAACACTAAGGATGAAAATCATCCATCGGCTGCCTCCTGCATGCCCATGGGATCAAGCCCAGAACCTGGGCGTATGCCCTGACTAGGAATAGAACCATGACCTCCTGGTTCATAGGTCAATGCTCTAAACACCGAGAAACACTAGCCAGAGCTCCTTGACATTTTTATGATTATTTTCCAAAAGTAAGTATTAGAAGTAGAATTTTTACAGCAGAAACTATTCTCATTTTTGAGCTTTTCTTATATCTTGCTAAATTGCTTCCCAGAAAAGTTATGCCTTTTATTTTTCTGCTAATCATCTATGAAACTGTATACTTCCACTGTCAACAACACTAAGTATTATCATTGTTTTTGACCTTTATTAATTTGATAGATATCTTATTGTTTTATGGATATAAACATAGGCTAAACATTTAAATACGTTTTTTAGCTTTGTACTTAAAAAAATTATCTACTCCTATCATGTACCCATTTTCTTTACTGTGGATATATGAGATTAACCACTTAATTCTACCTTAAAATGCCAAAAAGCAAACTCAAATTCTGAAGATAATTATCACCCTCTCCAAGAGTTGTCATTATTTGCTTTGTCATCATCACCTAGATATTTGTTTTTTACAAATTACTACCTCCCTGAATAGGTTTCTAGCTAATTTTCAATCTCTTATTCCCTTCTCAAGAAATCCCCTGATTTTAAAAATTTATTTTTGTTTATCCCATGAAGTCCCAGATTAATATTATACTCCTTATTTTAAATATAGATGTTTGGTAATTTATACTTTTTATAGGAGGAAGTCAAGTAGATAGTACCAAAATGCAATTATTCTAATCAGTTTTCTCTTTGGGTTAAACATATTATCTCCCTTTTAAAAGGAAAATACGTCTTTTGGTTTTCTCTTCTATTTGAGGAACATATAAGCTATTCAGTAAAATAGTTACAATGCTGGGATTTGTCTCTAGCTGGAAGTTTGGAGGAAGCCAATCAGTGTCCCTGCAGCTGTATTTGCTGCCTATTTCCCAACTACTTTGCTGTTTCTTGCTGACCCTCACGTCTGCTGTTACCTCAGAATCCATCATCACCCACTTCTGCAGCCTACCTGCTGGGCTGTTGCTGGAGGCACTAGTGTCAGTCACACCAGAGAGAGGAGAGTGGGCAGGAAACTCTTCAGGGGATCTTGGTTGGCTTCTATAGCTAAGCTCTATTTTTAACGCTCTGCAGTCAATGCTGATGACATTAGACAATCGCTTAATCTCAGTGCACTCAGTCATCTTTCTTTGGCTCATTCCTCTCACGCCTCACACGCTTCTCCCAAGCTACACCCTTATGCCTAGAGTGACCATATGCTCTCTTTTTCTGGAAAGTCCCAATTTCAAATATTCTGTCCTGTTGCCAAATCAAATGTCAGACCATATGCTTCGTATTTTCTTTGGGGAAATATGTTCACTTACCTATGTTTGAGTTCCCTGAACTCTGCTCATCAAAATTTATATTGGTTTTGCTAGACAGTTTGTGAAAAATGTTATTAATCCAAAATGTAGCTCAGATGCCAGACAAAAAGAGTGTGCGATTTTATCTGAATAAAATTCTAGATAAGTGGCTCCTTTGTGTTTATCATTATCAGTTAGCATTCCTATTGTTCTAATAAGGATTTTAGTTTGTAAAGCATAACATACTGGAAAACGATGCTTATTTTCTCTTGGTTAAACATGTCTCAAAAAGCCTTAGCTATTTTCATCCTGAGGCTGTCACAGGTGTAAAGGAAAGTGTATAGAAATTTTCTACAGAAGCACTCCAATGCAACAGGTGCGATTTCTCAGAGTGAAGTACCATACTACCAAGCAGCGATTGCAGGCAAATATCTACTAGTTAGATGGTTCTTAAAAACTGCAAGGGTCAGAGAGTGGAAAGTGCGGCTACGTTTGTGAAGCGTGTCCTTTAGAGAAAGCTGTGCTGTGCATCCCATACCCCACTCACTAGAGTGAAGGAGGGGAGGTTGCATGCCCCTTCACCTCTGGCCAAGGGAGAGGGCATTCTTACAGGATTGTTCAGGGAACTCTGATGGGAAGGGCGTAAAGGGCTGATGTCTGACTCCCCACCCAGGAAAGTCTAGAGGGCCTGGCAGGCTCTTTGTTATCAGAGAGGATATACCCAGTTGCACTGGGACCAGTCAGCTCCCTCAGAGTTTATCAGGACAAAGGATGTATCATGCCTCCCACAGACGAGATGTGGGTCACAAAGGGGAGAAAGAGCCAGTCCAAAGATCTTTTTGACTTCTGTCCAAGAGAACTTCTTGAGATTTTAATTGAGCTCTAAGAGAAAAGAACTGTATGGCATGGATATCCATAAATAAATAAATAAATAAATAAATAATAAAATAAAATAAATCTGAGGCTATAGGAGAAGTGGTGGCCTGAGGAATAGGATACCTGGCCCAAGTCACAGGAGTTGTTGGACCAGTTGTAGCTTGATTGGCATGTGAGCCTCAGAGGAACTCACAAAAGTTCCCACAAGACAAAGAGCCAGCTTCAAACATCTGCAAGTCCCAGAAAGTACAGTCATCTCTCTCACTGTAGTACCAGCCAAGTAAGACCTTCCTGCTCCCTTTTGCTCTCTTCCCTCCCTGTACTCCAACCAGAGACTCCAAAAACAACAGTTACTGAGTGGAAGAGGAAGTCAGCAGAAAAGGGAGAGGCAGCTGACCACAGGCCTTTTCTCCAAGGCTTTCCTTTCTAAATGTCAGATTGAGGCTGAACTTTATGATTGAAAGTGGTTGTAAGAATAAGTGAGCAGAAAAATCATCAAACTTGCTGGAATTTACATCTTTGTGGCAGGAGGAAGAACTCGCCCTTCTGAATTAATTTCTGAGAACAGTTATGTTTTGACTATATCTCACAAATCACACTAGCTCATTGTAATGAACACACAGACTGTCTACTGTACAGTCAGTAGAAGCCTTTCAGAACTTGTAGGTTCAAGTCTTAGAAGGAAATAAGCATTGAAGGCCCACATTTATAAAATAAAAAAATTGCAATTCCTGTATTAGGTGCATTCACCAATCACTACAGCAGCATCCTGAAATAAATGAATATAGAGTATTCAGACTTTCCTTTCAGTAAAAAGATGATTGAACCCAAACATACTTTTTGGCCACAGTGGTTAAGATAAAATAGTGACTGAAATGCTCCTATAGCTTTCCTGTATCATCTATTCTTTTAGATATGATGGATCCAAATAAAGAATTTCACTTTTGCCGAAACCGGTTTGGCTCAGTGGATAGAGCGTCGGCCTGCGGACTGAAGGGTTCCGGGTTCGATTCCGGTCAAGGGCATGTACCTGGGTTGCGGGCACATCCCCAGTGGGAGATGTGCAGGAGGCAGCTGGTCGATGTTTCTCTCTCATCGATGTTTCTGACTCTCTATCTCTCTCCCTTCCTCTCTGTAAAAAATCAATAAAATATAAAAAAAAGAATTTCACTTTTAAAGGTTACATTATTATGAAACTATTTTAATTCTCTATTCTAAAGTCATATGAATGAGCTTAGAAGAAGTATGACCCTAAAAAAAGGTAAGAGCAGTGGTTAGAATTAAGTTCAACTACAGTGAGTAAAACAAAAAATAATAAATAATGATAGACTAAATATACAAGGTTTTATTCTCTATAAAAGAAGTTTGGAAGTTGGCGTTTCAGGTGGGTTGGAAGTTCTACAAAGTCACCAGGGACCTAAACTCTTCCCAGGTCATCACTCTACCATACCTATGGTGCACTCTCGTACTCTGGTCCAAGATGCTTGCTAGATTCACCCATCATACCTATGTTCCAAGTAGTAAGAGGGAAGAAAGAAGAGCCCATTCCTTCTCTTTGAAGAAAATTTCTGTCACTTCTCTTTTGCCAGAATGCATGGGTGCAAGGGAGGCCAGGAATTGTAGTTGTTCTAATTAAAGAATTGGGTTTTGTTACTAAGGTGGAAAGCAAGCATTTAGGAGTGACTGGCATAGAGACTTAAGTATATTTCTTCTACTAAAATGGCTGGGTCACAAACATTACTAACAAGTTAGAATTATTAAAAAAGATCATTGATTTTACTGTAGATATTATTTTCTTTAAAAGCTTGCTTTCTCTTTGTAGAGAATTTTTTTTGTCCCTTGCAAGCAAAGAAAGACTAATTTATGATTAATATTAGGAAATTCAGTAATTTGTTATATTAATTAAGTTTGTTGTTTCATTGAAAATAGAAACATCTCAGTAATTTCTAAAATTTGTGAATACATTCATTCATTCTATCAGGTATACAGTAAGCATTTACTGACTTTTTAGGTACTAGGGGAAAAAAGAGATGCTTTTTGTCTTCAAAGAGCTAAAAATAGTGGAGATAGATGGTCAAATTTTAAATGTAAGAAATTGTTATAGGTACTGTAAGAAAGTGTGTACTAGGTGTTGTGGAGGCACATAAGAGTGAGGTGTTAATTCTATAAAAAGAGATTGAAAGGTATATATCCAAAGTAAGACACAAATTGATGGTGGAATTCAATTAAAAGTTATTATGCAAATTTAAGTATACCAAAAGGCATCTATAATAATAAAATCATAATATGTTAATTAGACCAGACGTCCTTCTGGACGACCTTCTGGACGAAGCTGAGGCTGCGAGGGAAGCCCGGGTCCCAGGTGCCAGAGGGAAGCTGGTGCCGGCAGCCAGGGAAGGAAGGCCTACTCTTGCATGAATTTTGTGCATTGGACCTCTAGTAGAGAATAACACAATGAACATCCATTTACTCACCATCTACCTTATAAAATAACACATTATGAATATATAGTCACAGGACACATTTCTTATTAAAAATAATCCTAAAGCCCAGCTGGCATGGCTCAGTGGTTGAGTGCTGACTTATGAAGCAGGAGGTTGCAGTTTGATTCCTGGTCAGGGCACATGCCCAGATTGTGGGCTTGATCCCCAGCATGGGACATGCCAGAGGCAGCTGATCAATGATTCTCTGTTATAATTGATGTTTCTATCTCTCTCTGTCTCCCTTCATCTCTGAAATCAATAAAATATATATATATATATTTTTAAAAATATGTTTTATTGATTTTTTTTTACAGAGGGGAAAGGAGAGAGATAGAGAGTTAGAAACATCGATGAGAGAGAAACATCGATCAGCTGCCTCCTGCACATCTCCTACTGGGAATGTGCCCGCAACCCAGGTACATGCCCTTGACCGGAATTGAACCTGGGACCTTTCAGTCCGCAGGCTGACGCTCTATCCACTGAGCCAAACCGGTTTTGGCATAAAAATATATTTTCAAAAATCCTAAAACCTAGATTTTAGTATGAAGTTTGAAATTATTAGCAATGATGTATATAGGTGTAATTATCATAAACTGAAGATCTTCACAAAAGGTTGTTATTGTCATTAAATAAAAGAATGACAGAATGGTAAGAGTCTTCCTGAAATTGTAGAAGTGTTAGAGAAAGTGTTAGGAATCTTTTTTTAATATATATTTTAGAAAATTGATTTTAGAGAGAAACAAAGGAAAAAAAATAAAGAAAGAGAGAGAAACATCAATATGAGAGAGAAACATCAATTGGTTGACCGGGGATCGAACCCGCAACATGGGTATGTGCCTTGACCAGGAATCAAACCATAATCCTTCGAGTGAATGGGATGTTACTCAACCAACTGAGCCACACTGGCCAGGGCAGGAATTTTATAATACATTCTAAAGCAACAGTATTTGTCATTTAATAATCCCCAATTAATACTTTTATATTAGATAGACTCTTGTAGAACTTAGACATAAATCATTTAAAAAATTTTAAATTTGCAGCTTATTTTTTTTATGTGGCAAGGGGAAAAGGGACTAAAAAATGTCTTGTGGGAGGGGAAGGGAATTGGTGGAGAGGGCATGAATTTCCCTTGACTCAGAAGAGGAAAGTGGTAATTTTCCTGGCTTTACCATGCAAGTATTTGTCATTTTTGAAGTTGTTTTTCTGCAAAACATATGTATTTAAGGAATATTTTTTATATGCCCAAAGCCTAAATTCTAGGCCTGTGGCAAAGTACTTCAAGGAGACTTGGGGTCATGCCAAAGCTATGTTCATGTGCCTGGTATAGAGAATGCATCAGGGAGCCGGAACTCTGCTAACATGGCTGCCACCATATCTACAAAGGCAGGCTCCCTATTCAACTATACAGCTTCTTTACATTTTTCAAAAATAGAATTCCTGTCCTGTCTGGTGTTTCTCAGTGGTTAGAGAGTGGGTCTGTGCACCCAAGGGGCA
The DNA here is from genome assembly GCF_000147115.1 of Myotis lucifugus. Lineage (NCBI taxonomy): Eukaryota > Metazoa > Chordata > Mammalia > Chiroptera > Vespertilionidae > Myotis > Myotis lucifugus. The sequence goes on from NW_005871102.1 coordinate 1,311,491, forward strand.
CAGGTCAAGGACATGTACGTGGGTGGCAGGTTTGACTTCTGGCCTGGTCAGGGCACATGAGGAAGGCAACCAACTGATATGTCTCTCTTACATCAATGTTTCTTTCTCTCTTCTCCCTCACTCCCTTCCACTCTTTCTAAAAATCAATGGGAAAAATATCCTCTGGGTGAGGATTAACAACAAGAACAACAAAATAGAATTCCTTTTCAACTACTTCTTTACATTGTCATAAAGGAGTTCCTTTCAACAGTGTTTTTTTTACATTATTAAAAAATTAATCAAATTTATATTAATATGGTGAACTAGGCTGACAAAGAAAGACTCTCTACCTTTCCCAAAATATAAAAGTGCTGGATAATAACCTAAAATTTTTGGGGAAAAACCCCACAAAAAAGCAGATGCTGCCAATTTCAATATTTTGAAAGCAAGAAAGGGGAACACCTCAGGTCCTAGAAAAAGGAACATGCAAACACAAAGCACTAGCGGGAACTGAAGCCAATGACATGCTGAAGCCCAGTGGGTACTGGAACTGGAGACATGCTTGAGATTGACCGATGAGGAAGAGGGGATTGGCCATATGTTGATAATTGTTTAAGCTGAGTGACTGACATACTATCTTCTCTTCTTGTTATGTGCTTAAACACTTTTGTAATAAAAAGTTAAAACAAGTCCTGGGTGCCACCCTAGAGCAGTGGTCGGCAAACTCATTAGTCAACAGAGCCAAATATCAACAGTACAACAATTGAAATTTCTTTTGAGAGCCAAATTTTTTAAACTTAGGTCGGTACATTGTTATTAACTTAATTAGGGTACTCCTAAGCTGGCCTTTGCTAAAAATGTCCTCAATCTGAGGAGTCGACCTCAGCGAACGTACCCCCCACTTCTTCTAACTCCACTTCTTCAAAATAGACTTGCCCAGGCCAAAAACCGACTTCTGCGCATGGGCCACGAAGTTTCAATCGCACTGTACGTGCGTGCCCGCACCTGGTATTTTGTGGAAGAGCCACACTCAAGGGGCCAAAGAGCCGCATGTGGCTCTCGAGCTGCGGTTTGCTGACTATTGTCCTAAAGTTACGGAATCTCTTAGGGGTTCTGTATAGAGGTCTGCATTTTTAATACACTTCTGAGGTGATTTTGTTACCCCAGACCAAAGAAGAAGACTGATGGTGAGGTGAATTTCAGACATCTGCCACAAGGGATGGGAGAAACAGTTTTGGGTAGGTATCCTTTTCGTTTCTTATCAAATTAGAAAAGTAGCACTTTGGCTAGAATTCAGAGAGACATTTATGGCTCTGCTGGCCTCTTCTACTGCTAGGAAACTTTCTGATCCCTATATACATATTGTTTGATTTTATTCTGATTCAGTGTTAAAAACATAGATTTGGCTGGTCATACAGGCTCAGTATGGTTTTCCTGAATTGCTCTGAATTTCAGCCCTCCATAAAACTGTAAAATAGAAAACTTTGCCTTCTGTATATAGGCTCCTCTTTGCTCCTTCTGTGATTCCCTCCTTCCTCTGGTTCTCAGTATCACTTTTCCAATCTTCCCACTATTAAAAAACAACAACACCCCACAATCAAAAACCATCTAGCCCTAGCCAGTTTGACTCAGTGGATAAAGCATCAGCCTTCAGACTGAAGGGTCCTGCGTTCGATTCTGGTCAAGGGCACATACCTCAGGTGTAGGCTTGATCCCTGGCCCTGGTAGGGGCCCATGTGGGAGGCAACCAATTGATCTGTCTCTTTCACATCAGTGTTTCTCTTTCTCTGTCTCTCCTCCTCCCTTCTACTCTCTCTAAAAAAAAATCAGTGGAAAAATATCCTCAGCCTGGCTGTTGTGGTTCAGTGGTTGAGTGTCGACCTATGAATCAGGAGGTCACGGTTGGATTCCCAGTCAGGACACATGCCTGGGTTGTGGGCTCCATTTTGTGTGGGGCGTGCAGGAGGCAGCTGATCAATGATTCTCTCTTATCATTTTTGTTTCTATCTCTCTCTCCCTCTCCCTTCCTCTCTGAAATCCATTTTAAAAATATATTTAAAAAAATATACTCTCAGGTGAGGATTAACAAAAAACCACAAACAACAACAACAACAATAAAACCCATCTAACAAATTCATTTATGCGAGATTACTGATTAGAGTCATGAAGTATTCTTTTCAGGAAAAGTTTATTTAAATCGAGCACAAGATTTAATTCAAAACTAAAAAAAAAAATGTATTCTCAGGTAACCTAGTCAGGAAAGGATTTTTGGAGGGTGGTCAAGTTCCCTTCAGGATCCTCTAAAATTTTACCAAGTAGGTTGTTACCTATTCATTCCATTGGAAATATATCCTTAGAAAAGTCAGATAATGTAACTACAGCTTTTTCTTCTGTAACCATGCATGAAAAATTTAGCTTTGGCTGCAAGTAATAAAAAGTCAAATTCAAACTTTCTTAAATAGCTAAGAAATGTATTGGCTTGGGGAACTTACTGAATCCAGAATAAGGGTAGGGCTTCAAGCTGGGTTTAAGCTCTTCCATCTTATGTCAGTTTTATCCTCAGGCTGTCTTCCGTCATGGTAGCAAAGTGGCAGTAACTATAGGACTCACATCCACCCATCACACCAGCCAGGGTAAGAGGGAAAGGACATTTCTTCTCCCAACATACACAAGGTCTGGCCTTCCTTATGATTGGACCAATTTATTTTTATTTATTTATTTATTTTTTAAATATACTTTTAAAAAAATTGATTTCAGATAGGAAGGGAGAGAGAGATAGAAACATCAATGATTCCCTCTCATCATTGATTGGCTGCCTCCTGCATGCCCCCTACTGGGGTTCAAGCCTGCAACCCAAGCATGTGCCCTTGACTGGAATTGAACCTGGGACTCTTCAGTCCGCAGGCCAACGCTCTATCCACTGAGCCAAACCAACTAGGGCTGATTGGACCAATTTAGACTTGCGTTAGTGTCTACCCATGAACACTCACAGTGTCTGGTGAGGATAAGATTAGGCTGACTGTGTACATCGATTAGGGCCCACACCTGGATCTGGGCCTATTCCCATTTGAATCATTGCTGTGTGAACAAAAAAGGGATTCTATGGAAAATAAGCTCACAGGGTGATCTGATCAAAAATTCCCAGCTGGGCAGGTCATGTTGGGTAGTCATGCTCAAGGCCTATGACTTTTTTAGTGACAGGTTTTTAAGCAAGCCCTGTCCATTGTTCTTGTGCATTTATGTTAACACACCTTTGAAATGCCAGAAGTAATAGCCCTCAAAGGTGTAACCACCCTCAAGAGAGCACATTCATACCATAGCTAAGATTTGGAAACAGCCTAAGTGCCCATCAGCAGATGAATGGATTAGAAAACTGTGGTACATCTACACAATGGAATACTATGCTGCTGTAAAAAAAAAAGGAATTCTTACCATTTGCAACAGCATGGATGGAACTGGAGAGCATTATGCTAAGTGAAATAAGTCAGTCAGAGAAAGATAAGTATCACATGATCTCACTCATTTATGGATAATAAGGACCATTATAAACCGATGAACAAAAATAGATACAGAGGCAGAGCAGCATCGAACAGACTGTCAAATTACAGCGGGAAGGCCAGGGAGTGTTGTGGGGGCGGGGTAAGAGATCAACTGAAGGACTTGTATGCATGCATATAAGCATAACCAATGGACACAAGACACTGGGGGTAGGGGAGGCCGGGGGAAGGTCAAGGGAAAAAAAAAAAAAGGAGACAAATGTAATACTCTTTGTAATACTTTTAGCAATAAAACAAAATTTAAAAAAAGAGAGAGAGAGCACATTCGCTTGACTATCCTGTACTCCAATCCCTGCCTTGTTTTCTTCCACTTTCATGGAATCTTCTTTACATTCCCTCCTTAATTTCAAATGCACAAAAGAAATTGCATAACTGTTATTCTCTGGAGCATCTGAGATCTTCCTGGCAACTGTTGTAAGTTTGTCTCAAATAAATTCTTATACAAATTATTTACATGTTTGGACGTTCTTATGTCAATGGCTGCTTCACAATTCAGAGGAGTAGAAAGACATTTGGGGAGTCAACTAGTAATACCCACTATAAAAGCATTATAATATTCCACTCCATTAAATACCATAATTTTCACTCTCTCATTTTTGTTCAGTATTTAACTTGTTCCAAGTTTTGTTCCATTATGATATTTTAAATCAGCAGTTGTAGACCAAATGAGGGAAATAGGATAGTGTATGGTACAATGGGGAATGGAGAAACTGTGGGGAAAGAGCATGCATGTCCTGTAGTTGATTGTCACCAGGTGAAAATGTAAGCCCATTGTTACCAAATTTTCTACTTTATTTATTTATTTATTTATTTATTTATTTATTTATTTATTTATTTAAATCCTTACCCAAGGATATTTTTCCATTGAATTTTAGAGAGAGGAAGAGAGAGAGAGAGAGAGAGAGAGAGAGATTGATGTGAGAGAAACACTTCGATTGGTTGCCTCCTGCACCAGGGAAGAGCCTGCAACCAAGGCACCTGCCCTTGACCGGAATCTAACCCGGGACCCTTTGGTCCACAGGCAGACACTCTATCTACTGAGTCAAACCATCTAGGGCCAAATCTACATTTTAAAGAGAAGTCGGGAATGCATGTGAAATCTTCTGACTTTTAACTTTTGGCTTTGGCTAATTTTTTTGAAGCATCATTCAGATGCTTAGACAAACTATATTTGTGTGTTAGATCTGGGCCTAGGCCACCAGTTTCTACCATGTAGAATATTTTATAACACCTTCTGCAAAAGTAAGAACTTCAGTCCTTTCCTGGACTTGGGCTGCTAGGATAGTTTTAATGTAAAGGAAGCCATAGTGGGGAGAGAAGTGAGCAGCACACACCATATGAGGAATGTTTTATTATTAATTCTTTGGCATGTACTTAAGAATTGTTTCCCTTGTGGTAAGGATGAGTTTCTACCAAATCACCTCCACAGTCTCTTATCTAGGTTCTCCTGTGACTTGCCTGTTATCTAGGTTCTCGTGTGACATCTCTTATCTAGGTTCTATTGTGAGGAACAGTTCAGTGTTACAGAGTGACCCCTGGTGATTAGAGGTGTGACATGTGGCCATGGGACAGAGTTTTCCATTTCCTGGTAACAAGCTGGCACATGGGTTGATCCTGTACTAGTGACTTAGATGTTATGCTCTACTTTAATAGGATTGAACAGCCCATGGTGGCCATTATTATTGCTTTCAGAGGCCTATGGAACTGAATTTGGGGAACACTGTATTTATTTTGGACTTATCATTTAAAAATTTTATTTTCTCTTACTGAGTGCAGATAATTACCACAGTGCTGCCCTTTTTGTCAAAAAGCTTCTCTCTATTTAGAAGATACCAGGAGGCAGAACTACAGCTTTTTCATCTGTGACTTTGTCATGGTGCCTAGTGTAACTTTACTAGTACTTTATTCAGTAGAGGCTCAGTAGCTACTTCTTGGCTGATTTATTAGTAGGTACTATCTCAGGAAATCAATGGATGATTTGAGTTATTCTAACCCTAAATTGATTAAATATAAAAATTCCAGCATTTGAGTCGGGCCCAGAGTTAGGTATATTCTTGGAATACAGAGGTTACTAAAGGACCTCAGAGAAGGAGCCCACAGTTGCCACACCGGATTTGTTCTATAGACATTTAAATTAGGGAAAAAAAAAAGAACTTGAGAGAGAGGGTTTGTTGACAAATGTCATTATTTCTCAGAAGCTTTTGGATCTAGGTGGGCAAATGAGTGCAGGGGAATTGACGTGGGACAGAAGGGAGAATTTCAAATTAAAGGAGTCATTGTAGAGTCAAATCGTTAGACCATGTACTTAATGAAGTCTTGCTGCACTATATTCACAGTAGCATTTATGGCAGTGGTTCTCAACCTTCCTAATGCCGCGACCCTTTAAAACAGTTCCTCATGTTGTGGTGACCCCCAACCATAAAATTATTTTCGTTGCTACTTCATAACTGTAATGTTGCTACTGTTATGAATCGTAATGTAAATATCTGATATGCAGGATGTATTTTCATTGTTACAAATTGAACATAATTAAAGCATAGTGATTAATCACAAAAACAATATGTAATTATATGTTTTCCGATGGTCTTAGGCGACCCCTGTGAAAGGGTCGTTCGACCCCCAAAGGGGTCGCGACCCACAGGTTGAGAACCGCTGACTTATGGAGTACTTTCTTTTTTTTAATTTTTATTATTTTTTATATTTTTGTTGATTTCAGAGAGGAAGGGAGAGATAGAAACATCAATGATGAGAGAATAATTGATGGGCTGCCTCCTGCACAACCCCCCACTGGGGATCGGGCATATGCCCCCCACCGGAATCAAACCCAGAACCCTTCAGTCCCCAGGGCGATGCTCCATCCACTGGGCCAAACCGGCCAGGGCTGGAGTACTTTCTTTTTTTTTTTTTTTTTTTAATGTATTTTATTGATCTTTTACAGAGAGGGAAAGAGAGTTAGAAACATGGATGAGAGAGAAACATCGATCAGCTGCCTCCTGCACACTCCCTACTGGGGATGTGCCCTCAACCAAGGTACATGCCCTTGACTGGAATCGAACCTGGGACCCTTGAGTCTGCAGGCTGACGCTCTATCCACTGAACCAAATTGGCCAGGGCTGGAGTACTTTCTATGAGTTGTGCACTATGCTAGGCTTTGTGGAAGACGCAAAAATGGATGAAGCAGGTTCTCCAGGATTTCCTAGGGGGATAAAATTTTGCACAGATTTACCCAGATAAGGTTGAATATTAGGTGCCACAAACATAGAAACAAAGTGCAAAGGAAATCGGGAACATTTACAGGTCATTTCTGGCTGCAGGATCCAGGAAGGAGGAAGTCCACACAGTTCAAGGATCAACGCTTTTTTTTTGTACAATATTTGTAGAGGAAAGAGTTGGTTATTTTATCTCTACCTCGTTTGTACACTCCAATTTATTACCCCAACGGATAAAGAGGTGCACATGAGGGCACGTTTTCTTCTTATAAACACCAAGCAGTGCTTGCTCTCCTGCTCAACCCCGCGGGTTATTTCTCTCTCCAGTCTCCCCGAGTCCCACATGACCGACTAACAAGGGAGCGTTTCATGAGCTCGTGACACCGTGAAAGAGACACAGACAAGAGTTCGTATTCTTTCAGGAGGGCTGGACATTAACCAAAGTATGGAAACCAGGTTTACGAGCAAGAAAACCATCGTCCCCAACTCAGAATTCTCCAACAACTCGGTACCGCTGCTGTGGCGTCCCCGGGGGCGGTTCCGGAGGGCGGCGAGCCGCTCTCGCCCCTTCCCGGGTCCCCACTCCCACAGCCCAGGTCCTGCGGGTCCTCCAGCCCCCCGCCCAGCAGCCCCGCGCCCAGGACAGTGACGAACTCGGTGAGGCAGCCTTCAAAAGCCGCAGCAAAGAGACAAACACGCCACATACAACCTATTGCTGTCGGAAGCAATGTCCCCTGCCCACTGAAGGGTCCGAAGCAGCACCGCCACAGGGCAGACAAGGAACGGAGTCTGCCTCTCTGTGGACATAGTCAAG
>NW_005871102.1:1319485-1355340 GCF_000147115.1 Myotis lucifugus
CCCCCCGGTTCCCCCCGAATCAACCCGGGACCCGGGGGGGGGTTTTTTCTTCCCAACCTGGTTTTTTTTCCTTTCGGGACCGGGTGGGGCCTTGGATTCCGGTTTCCGCCGGGAATTGGCTCGCCTCGGCTCGGCTCGGCTGTGGAGTCCTGTGGTTTTGCCGCGTGGGACGGGCTGCGTCCTGGGCAGATGTCCACCTGCGAGGAACGCCCCGCGGCGGACTGACCGTCCGCCTGGCCCGACAGTCGCCCCGTCCAGGTCGTGGGTGCTGAGTCCCGAGAGTCGGCCGAGTCCAAGTTTCTGGGACGGGCGAGGGCTTCGCACCGGTCGCCAGGGTGCCGGGCGGGCAGCCGTGCGTCCGCGTGTGGACAGGGGCGCCAGGGGACCGTGCCGACCGGGTTTCTGACCCCAGGTGCTGGCTATGCCCCTTGTACCTCGCGGGGAGGCTGATCTTGGAAAACGTACCCGGATTTAGGTGGTCCGTGGCGGAATTGAGGGTTTCATGAAAGTGAAGGGAACCGCCAGTCTCAGGTAGGGAGAACTTCTGCTTGCCTGACGGATTTCAGTGCTGTTTGGAAACTGATCTCAAGGCCTGCAGGTTCAATACATGTGCATTTCCTTGTGCATCCACGGCGGGAGGAGGTGCGTGGTTGCTTGTTACGATTCTGGAAACACAATTGCATGAAAGCCTTCTGACTTTTCTCAGACTCGTGTTTTTATATTTGGTTTCTGCTGTACTTTGGAAGGTATTCAATACTAGGACAGAAGGAAATACAAACATGAAGTCTGCTTGCGGTCAAATGAGGAGTGGATTTTGCCCATGGAAAATATTGGTCCACGAGCTGGTAGCCCTGGAGAACTGGCCTGTAGTGATTCATTGTCTCAATAGAGAGTCCCGCATGAAACTGATGATGAAATTGCAGAGGGGAAAGACAAGATGAATTTCATATATACATTATCATAAAATTGTATTAAGTGCTCACCTGCTTGGGGAGTTAGTTGAGACTCTGAGTTAGACTGGTGTCTGTATTAAATCGGTTCAAAATGGGCTCTTTTTAAAAAAAATTTTTTTTTATTTCAGAAAGGAAGGGAGAGGGAGAGAGTGAGAAACATACATGTTGAGAGAGGATCATTGATGGGCTGCCTCCTGCGCGCACCATACAGGGGATTCAGCCCATAACCTGGGCATGTGCTCCGACCCAGAATCGAACTGTGACCTCCAGGTTCTTAGGTCAAGGCTCAACCACTGAGCCCCGCCCAGCCGGGCTGTGCTCTTATGTTATGTCTTAATAAGTCATCTGGGAAGAATTGGATGTCATTGGGCAGTGATTAACATGTGAACATATTATATGGCCTACATTGTATGCTAGAAAGCTAGAAACAGGTAGTAGGTCCCAGTACTACTGGGGCATATAGTGAATAGACCTAAAAAGATGTGACTATAAATGTATGAAGCTTTTTTGGGGCCTGAGTTATTTGATGCCAATTTGTATATATTATAGTTGAGATAGTCTGAGAATTGTTATTCCTTTGCTACTTGTTGCATGATTTATATCATTTTCTTTTCATTCTAGTAGTTATTATGATATTTTTTATTTGAATGACAGACTTTTATTAGGCATGTGAAGCAGGAGTTTTCATATTTCAGCTCATTGATTCTAAATTTATGACTTCTAAAATTTGTATTTAAAAATTGTTTTTGCCTTAATCCATTCTGAATTTGTTGAATTCTTGTATATTTATTTGAACTCAGATGAAACAGCTTTAAAGCTGAAAGCATTTTTATCCATTCTTTTGGAGTAGTCAAAAGAAGGAATTCTGTTGTGCTGAGTAAAAATATTATGAGTGGGAGATAGCCAGGCTTGTAGAGATTAACTTTGAAGAGAGTAGTAGCAAACATTTTTTTTTTTTTTTTGTATTTAGGGTCTGCATTCTAGCTTGCCATTGTCTTGAAGTGGTGTGGGGATGATTATGGCTGGATAGAGGGTGTTTGGAAAATAAAATAGATTAGCCTATGGGATTCCCATGATCAGAGTTTTTTGCTATGTCTCACAAATTTTTTAAGAAAGATAGTTTTATTGATTTCAGAAAGGAAAGGAGAAGGAGAGGGAGCTAGAAACATCAATGATGAGAGAGAATCATTGATTGACTGCCTCCTGCATGCCCCACACTGGGGATTGAGCCCACGACCCAGGCATGTGCCCTGACCAGGAATCAAACCATGACCTCCTGGTTCATAGGTCGATGCTCAACCACTGAGCCACACAGGCTGGGCAACATACTCAATTTTTAAGGAGAGCATTAATATTCTCAGCATGGAGACTTGATTTGACTCTTGGCTTTTCAGAGTGGGGAGTGATTTTCACTTTATGGTCAATGGAGCTTAATAAGGAAGATGGGATTAAGCAGAACTTGTATCTCAACATTCTCCTTTTCATACTTCATTTACTTTCCATATTGTACTCACTCAGCAGATAGGATGCCATCATTGTTTTGAGTATAGTAAGTTTGTGCTCATGCTGACTCCTTTCTGACATTTTGGGGGGAATTTTTAGTGTAATTTTTGGGGATTTTCCTGGGAAACTTTTAGGCATATATTCAGTTGATTTGGAGTTAGATTTGGGCTAAGATTTGAAATTCTGAGCCTATATTTGAAATTCTGAGCCTTCTTGTTTTCTAAATAGTCTTAAAAATAGAAAACACAATTCTTTATAAACACTCATGAACAATCTGGTTACAGATTTTGTAGTGATAGACATAGTACAGCCAAAAATATATTCAAGAAACTTTTCCTCTCTTTGCCCAGTTTAGAAAGCTTAAATAAGAAGTAAGAAAATAAAGTATTTTTTTGAATAAAAGCCTGATTTTCCCAGACTACGAAGTCTAACAACTGTTTGCTGTGGTATTTTCCCCCTTGCCTATTCTAAATTCAGTAAATACTACCTGTCTCTAGTCCATGGCAAAAACTTAATTCCAGTAGGGAATTCTTAGTGATGGAGGTCTCATTGAGGGATGCAAGTTTATGCTGGGGAATTTGGCTTGGAAATGTTAAGTATGGAAACTTACTTTATTACAATATTGGTATTCTCTGTACCCAGGTTCTCTGAGGGGTGGGGGTGTGGCACAAACATCACAATATTTGGATTTTTGTTTTCAAACTATAGGTTTTCTCTTCCTTTCCCCCTCTTCCCTCAACCCTTCGCTAAATGAGCCTTTGCTACTTGTGGGAATATATTGTGTCCCTCAGGTGTGTGGGGCTGAACAAAGGCTGAGAATCTTGGTCCTTTGCTGATACTGCCTAAGTCAAATTTCCACTCCCTATAATTTGGCTGTGTTACTTTCATTTTTGCAGAGAAATACAAATTGTGGTGAAGAGACTACAGATGTACCCAAGAGTAAGATTTATTGCATTGTGTAGTACATGTGGAAGAGACTAGGTGATTGTTTAGCTGAATATTTATTAAATTGTTTTGATTATGACTTATAGTAAGAAATACATATACCCGGATTCAACACATGCTCACAAAGTTGAAAGAGAAGTTTGGCAAAACAATACTTATCTTTTTAGAACCTTGCTAGAGCTGGCTCATCATACTGGTTTGCAAGGCAGTTATGCATTTCTCTTCCTACTTAGTCCATGTTCAGTGACATTATGTTGGTAGCTTGAAATCAAGTATTTACACCAGGGGAATCAGCTAATGGTATATTTTAGGGCTTTTTCCACTCTGTATAGCCACTGTTAAACATTTATAGCACTCTACTGCCTACAACACACCTTGATATTTTCTATTTAATTTTACTTAAAAAAATCTAGGTTTTGACCCCTTAATTTGTTTTACAGCCAGTTGATGTAGCAGCTTACAGTGGTTTAGTCCACCTGTTTACTTTGCAGATATACATGCTAAAAGACTAAAGTTGAAGGTTATATAGTTAGTTGTTAACAAAGCCAGGTCCCTGGACTCCTAATCTGGAGTTTGTTTCTAGTGGACTTCTCTTCTGTCTTAACCCAAGCTGTTCATGTAGCTCAGTTGAAGGGCCTCATACTTGTATGTGCAAGACACTGCATTAAGCACTTTGAATACAGATGCTTAAGGCATGAACCTTGACCCTGAGGCCTTTGTGCTCTTGTGGGGGGTTAAATATGGAAGCAAAGATAATGTAAGGCAGGAAGTATTGTGTAGTAAAGAAATATAGATAAGGTACTACAAGAGTTTAGTGCAGTGGTTCTCAAACTTGGCTGCACATTAGAATCACCTGGGAATATTTTTAAAATCCTGATTTCTGGGCCTCATCCTCCGGAAATTCTGTTTATTTGTTACTAATGTTGTGGCCCCACCCCATAACAAAGAAACAGAATTTCCGTAGGATGAGGCCCAGAAATCAGGATTTTAAAAAGATTCCCAGGTGATTCTAATGTGCAGCCAAGGTTGAGAACCACTGGTTTAGTGAGAGGAGGGAGAGATTACTTTTAGTTGAAGGACAAAGGAAATGATGACTTTTACACCATGCTTTGAAGAATGGATAGGATTTGGACATGTTGAAATAAGATAAATAGTATAGAGAGAAAGGCCTTTCTGGGCCAGGGTGATCAAAAGGCATAAAGGGAAAGAGCTAGGCAAGAAAGAGTCAGTACCAGATGGTGAAGAGCCTTGAATGCCAGTGCCCCTTTCTGCTTTTCAGTTTACCTTTCATTTTTGTTTCTGGAGTCACCCAGTACTTCTTTTTTCGTTGTTGTTAATCCTCACCCGAGGATATTTTTCCATTGATTTTTAGAGAGAGTGGAAGAGAGAGGGAAGGACAGAGAGAAACATTGAAGTGAGAGAGAGACACTTGGTTGCCTCCTGCATGCACCCTGACCAGGGCTGGGGAATCAAGCCACAACTGGTACATGCCCTTGACTGGAATTGAACCCGGGACCCTTCAATCTGCAGGATGATGCTCTATCCACTGAGCCAAACCAGCTAGGACCGCCCAGTACTTCTTAACATTAAATAAACTTAATATGCTGTGCTCCTGATTAGAATATGACCCAAAGAACACTTAGGTATCTATTCTTAGAGTAAAAGCCGAAGGGAAAAGTATGTGTTAGGGAAACAACCTTAAGTTTACAGTCCTAAAATTGTTGCAAAGGGAAAAATATTTTTATTTTTTTTGTAAGGAGATACCATTATTTTTTGTTTTGCCAAATAGACAACATCAAATTGGCTGTAGCAGAGCAGGAAACTGTTTTGAAAGTCTTTTCAAAGTGCCCTCTAAAACGTGTTTTCTAAATAACTGGGACTTAATTTTTGGAGGCAGGTCTGGTTCGGACAGAAAGGCATTTTATATAGATGCTCAGCTGAGCTGACTAGCTTTCAGAATTTAGGGCAGCAAGGCCGGGTATTTCACACCACAGCCAGCTGTGGGAGGGATTGATAGATTTTTTTCACTCAAAGAAGTTCCTTGGATTTCAGCATTTATGTGTGTGACAGCCTGTATGACAGGATGTTTTGAAGTCTTAAATGGAGCTTGCCTTGTTCCACAGTGGAATTAGGTGCCTGGAAATGAAGATAAATGGCCTCAAGTTGTGTCTGTTAATCAAAATGAGGTACTGGTGGTAGTTCTCAAGGTTTTCTGTCTGCTGATGATTTCACACTTATTGCTTCTAATTAAAATGATGTACAGTCAATATGAAGAAGCTTTAGTTCTCTTTGACCCACTAGTTCTATAAAGGTAAAACCACTTTTAGACTGTTGCCCAGGTAACAACACATACAGAGACTGTTGGAAACACATACAGTGTGTGGAAAATTTTGGTAATCTTGGTAATGAAGTTGCTATAGTAAATAGCTACTTGGTTTGTAAAAAAAAAAAAAAAGGAAAAAAAAAGCCAGTTGACTTCTGAATGGCCGACAAAGAATCTTCAGGATAAGCTTTGGTTCCATAATAAGTATGAATAGTGTCTTGTATATACTGTGTTCCTCATTTATTTAAGCTTCTGATACGTAAAGTATATATATTGTCCTGTCATTTTAGGAAGTTTCAGCAGTTTCATCTGAACTGCTCCACAAGACAGCACACCCCAAGTAGCATGATAAAAGTTCAGATGCAACCTGCCTGATACCTCCCACCAGTTGAATGGACTAGCTAATCATGTCAGCACAGTCTTTTTTTTTATTGTTTTTTTTTGGTGGGGGGAGGGCAGGGAGGAAGACGTGTTAGGCTTTACAAATTGAGTTTATTAGAATCCTTCCAAATTTTTTACCATCATTTTTTTTTTTTGTGGTACAAAATGTGATGTTGATGTCCTTAACTTAAACTATGCAAAATTTTTTAAAGATATACACATATACGTAGATGTATCTATGTGTATGTGTACACACACACACACAGACACTCGTATTAGTTGTTGGAATTTGTGGTGAAAATACAGTTTACCTGGCAAATATCTAAAAACAAATGTCTAGCTCTTTGAAGACTGTCATGTTAAATAGTTACAAATATGAAAGTAATGCATACCCAAAAGGATTTTTTATATGCCCAATTTCCAAGAAAGGGGCACATTTTAAAAGGCAAGTGTAGAACTCATTCACGTACCAGTGAAGGATTTCTCAGCCTCTCCTCTACCCCACGTATACACTTGTATTCTGCCCTCATTATTAGCAGTAATGCAAATTGCAGGACTTTAAAATCAGACTTCCGTTACAGAAGATGCAAATAACAAACACTATTTTTAGAAAAAATATAAACCCGTGTTTTTCAGTTTTTAAGGTTTAAGAGACAAATAACACTAGTTTTGATAAACCATGTAGAGTATTTATTCCGTGCTTCAAGATGTGGTTGTCATTTTGAGGCCCTCTGCTAAGAGCATTATGTAAATGCAAACGGTTGTTAAAGTGGTAATTAGGTATTTGCTTGAGTAGTTTGTTTCTCTGTAGTAAATTTATCTTGGTATGACACTTTGAATAGATTATACGTTAGTGAAACCGTCAACCATTAAAGGGAGCCTTTACATATACTGGCAACAGTTTGGTTTCTTAGATTATTTTACTGTAATTTTGTTATTTCAGCGGCGATTTGCCATCATATCTCATTCATTTATTGTTTTAGTTCCACAAACCTCTTTTGTCTTGAATCGTATTCTTTCTTTTTCTTTTTTTTTTTTTAAATATATTTTATTGATTTTTTACAGAGAGGAAGGGAGAGAAATAGAGAGTTAGAAACATCGATGAGAGAGAAGCATCGATCAGCTGCCTCCTGCACACCTCCTACTGGGGATGTGCCCACAACCAAGGTACATGCCCTTGACCGGAATCGAACCTGGGACCTTTCAGTCTGCAGGCCGACGCTCTATCCACTGAGCCAAACCGGTTCGGCTTGAATCGTATTCTTTCATTTTAAAACTTCCTCTCATATTTTAATGGCCATGTTTGGACTAATGTTTTGATTTGCCTTTGTCCTAGTCTTTTTGTGTTAACAAAGATATGTTACTGCCTATCAAGTTGGTACTGAATTGTAATTCAGTTAATGTCTTCTTTCTTCCATCCATTTCCCCCCTTCAATAGTCTAGAATAGATTCTAACACTAACCCAAAGTTCCTGGTAGTTAATGGGAAAATTGGATATTATTATTCAAATCCTAGGACCACCTATTTGCCAGTACTAATGAACCTATAGAATTTTTATGCAAGTGTTATGCAGCTTGCGCAACCGATTTGGCTCAGTGGATAGAACATTGGCCTGTGGATCAAAGGGTCCTGAGTTCGATTCCAGCCAAGGGCATGTAATTTGGTTGCAGGCTCCTACCCGGCCCGGGCCCTGGAAGGGGTACGTGCAGGAGGCAACAAATCGATGTGTTTATCTCACATCGATGTTTCTCTCTGTCTTTTCCTCTCTCTTCCACTCTCTCTAAAAGATCAATGGGAAAATATCATCAGGTGAGGATTAATAAAAACAAACAAAAAGTGTCAGGAATTATTCCTAGGCAAATCAAGCTTATTAAAAAAAAAGAGTTATGCAGCTTAATTTTCACTAATGAATCTTGGCCTCTAAGTTTTTTTGTGTTTTTTTTTTTTTCTTTTTAAATTTTGGCCTGCATTTTGTATTTCTTGTCAACATTGTCAATAGTTCTGATAGATGAAACAGGTTTCTCCTGTTGCACTTGGTTTCACAAACACTAAAATAGCAATCTCTATCATTTGAAGATATCAGATAGTTTTAAAAGATAATGTAATAATAGTAGGTTAGGGAAGCCTGTTTGTTTAGCAATTAATGTGATACTTCCCATTTTGCATATACATCTCAGTATGTTTGTATGCGAATCATAGTAGAACTTTATTATGTTCCACTGAGAATTCGCTTTCCTCAGGAAGCGCTTTAGCAAATTTGTGCTTTTGAGAATTGGGTTTGGAAGAGGATGACAATAGTAGATTTTGGAAATCTTGATTGGCCAAGAGGTGTCGGTGTGTGTGTGTGTGTGTGTGTGTGTGTGTGAGAAAAATAGTCATTAAGCTGCAAATAACTAAAAACATTTTGATTTTGTAGAAGACAATGTAGGTAAAACAGGACTTCTTGATGTAGTGCTGCTATGAAATTCAGAGAGAATAAGGGATTTACCACAGTTTTTTCTTTTTGCATAATTAATAATAACTAACATTTATTGAGTTAGTTATAAGATAATGCACATTACCTAGTTAATCTTCACAATAACTGTGTGAGGTAGGAGCTATTATACTATTTCCAGTTTTCAGCTGAGGAAACATTCGGTTTAGAGTTCATTCACTTGCTTAAAATCAGAGTTCTTAAGAAGCAGGTCTCTTTTGCTCCTAAATCTTCCTATACTGTACTAGTAGTGACTCTCAAGTCCTACTCTATATTGATGGTTCTTTATATGGGGATGATGAGACTTGCCTTGTCTGTTTCATAGGGTGGTTATGAGGGCGAAAAAGGTAAGGTTTACAAGATATCACCTATAAATGTGCCTGATGTTTTCATTTTACTGGATAGTTTTGAGAAACCAAAGAAATCTTTGAACTAGAAAAGCTAGATTACATATATTATTTTGTAATCACTAATGGCATAAAATAAGTCAAACAAATGAGTATTTGAAAGGCTACACTGCAAAGTAGAAGACATATTTTGTGTGAGTCCAGAGGATCAGTGAGTAAATGCTAAAGGAAGGCAGAAAGATTGTGGTGTATTGAGTAAAAGTGGGTTGGATGATTCCTAGTGATCTGAATTCTCTCTACAATGAGTAGCATATGTAAATAACATTAGGTGACCTTGAAGATCCTTCCAGCATTAAGAATCTATGAGTCTTTGTACTGGGTGACTTTTCTTCTATTCTGATACCTCAAAATAGCTAGATAGACCCAAGGTAACATTTTAATTTAGATGGGATTATCAGCAGGCACCATTCATTAAATGTCAATTTTTTTGAACGTAGATTGAACAAACGTGGGAAAGGTATAGTTATGTGTTTTTGCTCCCCCACAATAGAAAAATATGTTTTTGAGGATGTGGTGGGTAGAACAACTTAAGAATAGGTTGTCACATGTTTGTACTTAATACTTTTCTTATGAGTGTCCCTTAAATTTAGATTTCCTGAGTGTATATTTTCAGGTAAAAGTTAATATCACGATGGGTATGAAAGGTCATTTTTTGTTGTATGGAGTGTTATAGCTCTATGGCTCTTTATACAGTTCGTTTCATTCTCTGACATTGTTTTATTTACATGGCAAAGCATGAATTCAGTATGAGAGAAGCAGAGATAAGAGGCTGTTAAGGAGCCGACAGTCATATTGGAGAAACATAAAAAAAAGGGGAGTGTAGCAAGGATGGGGCAGCATAGGATGTGTCATACAGGAAAGCTTCAGAGGGTTATGCATCCTGGTTTGGGGTTTCAGGTATGGCTGCCTGGAGTATCTAAATTGACCTGCAGATTTTATGGAATACTAGACATAGTTTAGCACAGTATTTGCTATATAACATTAGTGAGAGATTATTTGCTTATATATAAGATATTAGAATTAGGGTTCTTGACCATTTGGATATCAGCTATTTTTAGAGAGTGTGGACTAGGTCATTTTTCTGTTCTGAATGGTTTATTATAGCATCATCTTGAAAGCCTTTACTTAGACTGTAGACTATTAGAAATCTCTCATGTGTGTTTTCAGAGCATCCTATGTTGTGATACTAATAACATTGTCTTGTAACTTGTCTGTTTTTGTATTAGATAATAGGCTTTTCAAGAGCAAAAACTTTTGTTTAGGGCTCTGAAATTGGTGTGCTGTACATTGGAATCTTGGCTCTGTATGGCATCAGGAAGTTATTTGTAAAGTGGGGATAATAGTACTCACTACATAGGGTTGTTTATCTTGAATAAGTTAAAATAAAGAGGAGACATAGCACAGTTCTTGGCACATAAATTCTCATAAATGTTTTCTCCTTTTCTTGTTGTGTTTGGTACTTAGTAGTACTTTCAGTCATACTTTAGAAAAAACATTTTTATTGATTTCAGAGAGAGGAAAGGAGAGCGGAGAGAGACAGAAACACTGATGATGAGAGAGAAACATCGATCGGCTTCCTCCTGTACCCCACCCCACTGGGGATCAAGCCTGCAACCCGGGCATGTACCCTAACCTGGAATCGAACCGTGACCTTCTTGTTTATGGGTTGACATTCAACCACTGAGCCACACCGGCTGGGCTCAGTCATACTTTCTATAAAAAAATCTTTATTGTTGAGATTATTACAGATGTCCCTCTTTTTCTCCCCATTACTCCCTCCACCCAGTTCCTGCCCTGCCCCAGGCCTTGCCACCCTATTGTCTGTGTCCATAGGTAATGCATATATGCATATAAGATCTTTGTTTAATTTCTTCCTGCCCCCCACCCCCCTTCTCTCTGAGAATCATCAGTCTGTTCCATTTCCATGCCTTTGATTCTATTTTATTCAGCAGTTTGTTTTGTTCATTAGATTTCTTAATTCCTTTATTTTATTTTTTAAAAATATATTTTATTGATTTTTTACAGAGAGGAAGGGAGAGATAGAGAGTTAGAAACATCGATGGGAGAGAAACATCGATCAGCTGCCTCTTGCACACCTCCTACTGGGGATGTGCCCGCAACCAAGGTACATGCCCTTGGCCGTAATCGAACCTGGGACCTTTCAGTCCACAGGCTGATGCTCTATCCACTGAGCCAAACCGGTTAGGGCTTAATTCCTTTATTTTGATTTTTAAATTCAATTGTTGATAGGTATGTATTTGTTGCCATTTTGTTGTTCATATTTTTGATCTTTTTCTTTTTCTTCTTCTTCCTCTTCTTAAAGAATACCCTTCAACATTTCATATAATACTGGTTTGGTGGTGATGAACTCCTTTAGCTTTTTCTTGTTTGTGAAGCTCTTTATTCTGTGAAGACCTTCAATTCTAAATGATAGCTTTGCTTGGTAGAGTAATCTTGGTTGTAGGTCCTTATTGTTCATCACTTTGAATATTTCTTGCCACTCCCTTCTGGCCTGTATAGTTTCTGTTGAGAAATCAGCTGACAGTCGTATGGGCATTCCCTTGTAGGTAACTAACTGCCTTTCTCTTGCTGCTTTTAAGATTCTCTCTTTTTCTCTAGCCCTTGGCATTTTTAATTATGATGTGTCTTGGTGTGGTCCTCTTTGGGTTTCTCTTGTTTGGGACTCTCTGTGCTTCCCTGGACTTGTAAGTCTATTTCTTTCACCAGGTAGGGGACATTTTCTGTCATAATTTCTTCAAATAGGTTTTCAATATCTTGCTCTCTTCTTCTGGCACCCACATATTATGAATGTTGGTATGCTTGAAGTTGTCCCAGAGGCTCCTTACTCTGTCTTCATATGTTTGGGTTCATTTTTCTTTTTGCTCTTCTGGTTGGATGTTTTTTTGCTTCCTTATATTTCAAATCATTGATTTGATTCTCAAAATCCTCTACTCTACTGTTGAATCCCAGAATATTATTCTTTATTTCAGTAAGTGTATGCTTAATTTCTGATTGGTCCTTTTCAGTTTTTTTGGAGGTTTCTAGAAGATTCTTGAGTAATTTTTAACCATGATTTTGAACTCTGTATCCATTAGTTTGCTTTTTCCATTTCTTTGTCTCTGCATTTTGGCTGCGTCTCTGTGTTTGCTTCTATGTCTCCTTGAGTTGGTAGAGTGGCTTTGTGTAGTTGGTATCCTATAGGGCCCAGTGGCTCAGCCTCCCCAGTCACTTGATCTGGGAGCTCTAGGTGCACCCCTTTGTGGGCTGAGAGCACAGTCTTTTTTTTTTTTTTAAATATATTTTATTGATTTTTTACAGAGAGGAAGGGAGAGAGATAGAGAGTTAGAAACATCGATGAGAGAGAAACATCGATCAGCTGCCTCCTGCACACCTCCCACTGGGGATGTGCTCGCAACCCAGGTACATGCCCTTGACCGGAATCGAACCTGGGACCTTTCAGTCCGCAGGCCGACGCTCTATCCACTGAGCCAAACCGGTTTCGGCAGAGCACAGTCTTATTGTAGTTGAGACTTGATTGCTGTTGGTGTCACTGGGAGGAACTGACCTCCAGGCCAATTAGCTGTAAGGACCAGCTGCGACTACAGTAGCTGTGATGCAGGAGACACCCCTATGAAGCAGGACTTGCTTCAGTGGGGCTTTGGTGCTCACTGAGTCTGTCCCTTGAGTGGGTCTCTGATGGATGTGTAGAGTTGTAATCTGGTATGGTCTGATACTGACCACTGGGTATACTGGCTCTTGGGTCTCCAGGGAGGTGCAAAGTTAGCCACTGCCTGGGGTGACCCAGCAGGAGCTACAGAGAGATCTGTAGCTTCCTCCTATTGGTATTGGGTTTGCAAATGCTCAGGTGAGGCCCAGCTGTGAAGCAAGGCAAGCTGGTGCTGGTGCTGGGTCTTGGACCTTTTATTGATAGGTTTGGGGCTCCCTGACCCAGCTGCAGCTTGTTTGAGAGATTTTACCCTGAGCAAGGGAAGGACATTCATATGCAAAAGCCACTGAACACATCTTGGTTGGGGTTGTAAATTGGATGAGGCAGGGTCTTAGGGAATCACCTGGACGGGACAAACAGACATGGCTGCCAGTTAGCCCTGTGACCAGGGAGGTCCCAGCATAGGAACAATGATTCCTGCGAGCACCTCCATCTGGGAAAAAGCCGCTCCTGAGTTCCTGCCCTGATGCCAGACAATCCAGTTCCTCCTTGTATGTGTCTGTGTTCCCCAGAGTCTTGCCCTGGTGCTGGAGCTCAGAGGAAGCAGGATCTTTTAAGTTCAATTCGTGGTGCTGGCCTTTTAAGAGGAACAGCTGGGTCTCCAGCAGCCTCTGTATCACTAAGCCCCAATCCCTACTGGTTTTTACAACCCATAGTTCTTACTGTCCATAGGGACTTCTTTTCCCAGCTCTGGAACCCTGGGCTGGTGTTCTGGTGTGGGGTTGGGACCCCTTGCTCCTCGGGCGGTCTCCACAGGGATGATCTCCCTCCCGGTTAAAAAAATGGCACACGTTCCATGTCTCCGCACCTCGTATCAGTCTCAGTGTGCTTTCTTCTTTACTTCTCTAGTTGTAGGACTTCCATTCATCCAGCTTTCCAGTAGTTATGGATGATGGTTGTTCTGTATTTTAGTTGTAATTTTGATGTGGTTGTGGGAGGTCATGAGTATAGGCGTTTACCTACTCCGCCATCTTCAAATCTCTCCTCAGTCATATTTTTAAAGTGAATTTGTAAACTATGTTAGAACTGAATTAGATCTATCAATGGCCTTATTACATTAAATATATTAAAATGTATAATAACTAATATATAAAAATATAGGCTTTGAGCTAGATGGCAGCAAATTATTTGTTCTGCAAATTAGATTACCAGCCTGAAAAACCTTTTCCAGCCTGTGTCAAGCTTGTAATTGTTACGATGGCAGTGGTTTCAAGTAGGTGGAAAAGATTGTAGTTTCTTTTCTTGGACTTGCTGATTTCCAACCTTGTTCACTTGTTTTGGTGGCTATGTCTCTTACTGCCATCATGTTGGCCTTTTTGTGATGGGATTGTTATTGATCTATTTTGTGGAGTGGAAGAACCCTAAATCTGACAGACTTACTGGCTGTGTTACTTTAGGTAAGTAATCTTACTTCTGGTTTAAATATGTCTGTAAAATGAAAGTAATAATACCTCATGACTATGAAATTTAAGAAATAAAACAAGTGCGGCTGATGTGGTTCAGTGGTTAAATGTCAACCTATGAACCAGGAGGTCACAGTTTGATTCGGGCTCGGTCCCCAGTAGGGGGCATGCAAGAGACAGCTGATCAATGATTCTCTCTCATCATTGATGTTTCTATTCTCTCTCCCTCTCCCTTCCTCTCTGAAACCAATAAAAATACAGGATATTAAAAAAAAAAATGAGTGCGTGGTGCATAGAAAGTGCTCCACACATGGTTGGTATTCTCAGCCCTATTATGAAGCCAGAATCCTCAGTATTTCTTGTTTATTAGTAACTTTAATTGACAGCAGCAAACCAAGAAATAGGGTCGGGGAGAACTGGATGACCTGGGGAATGATGGCAGAGAATCATGCTCTTGACCTCAAATGGATGGGGAGGGCCTGTGTCTTTATGTGAAGGCTTACAGGTGGAACCAGATTGGATCAGATGTGTCATAACTACATTCTGGCGTAAAACCTGATAAACCAGATGGATTTTTAAAAATTATTATTAAAAGGCTTATAATACTAAGCTACATAGTACTTGACTAGAGATTTTTTTTCCCATTGTGCTGAGTCCAATTTATTCAAAGCTTATGGACTGTCAAATTGTTTTGTGATAGTGTGTTAAGACATTTCAAGGAATGAAGTACTTTTCTTCCCCTTTAATGCCACAAACTGTTGAGATCTATACTGCTGCTCTTGCTGGTGAGATCTGCTATTTCATTACATGTCTACTGTTAGTAAGGCACTGTGTTAGATGCTGCGGAGGAATGTAAAGAAATATAAGGACCATGTCTTTCAGAAACTTGACTGTAGTGGGGCAAGTAATATATACATGTATTAATAATAACTGATTTTTAAAAAGAGCAGAATTATTGACTAAAACAAACTTAGTCTCTAAGCCCAATGTCCCTAGTATAATTTGTTTAAAGATAAATAGTTTTGCTGGAAAAAAAAATCTTAGGTTGTTGTGTATGCTGCTGTGAAAAATTAATAGAAAAGTTGGAAACTGAAGTTTTTGACTAATGTTAATCTTTCATCTTATTTGAAAATATTATAATTATCTTGTCCTAATTCCTTCACGGATAACTTCTGAGGGTTTAAAAAATTATCTATAAATATTAAAATGCCTTTACTTTGATACCTTCCAATGTGATCATTGAACAGTTGGTTGCCCTAGCCGGTTTGGCTCAATGGATAGTGTCAACCCATGGACTGAAGGTTCCTGGGTTCAATTCCCATTAAGGGCACCTACCTCGGTTGCAGGCTCAATCCGGCCCTGTTTGGGGTGTGTGCGGCAGGCAACTAATGAATGTGTCTTTCTGACATCAAAGTTTCTCTCTCTCTGTCTCTCCCCCTCCCTTCAACTTTCTCTAAAAATCAATGGGAAAATATTCTCTGGTGATGAGTAACAACAACAGAAAGTTGGTTAATTATTCTATGCATCATTCCAAAGTACATTAAATTAAAACATTAGCCGAAACCGGTTTGGCTCAGTGGATAGAGCGTCGGCCTGCGGACCGAAAGGTCTCAGGTTCGATTCCGGTCAAGGGCATGTACCTGGGTTGCGGGCACATCCCCAGTGGGAGATGTGCAGGAGGCAGCTGATGGATGTTTCTCTCTCATCGATGTTTCTAACTCTCTATCTCTCTCCCTTCCTCTCTGTAAAAAATCAATAAAATATATTTAAAAAAAAAAATAAAACATCATGATTTAGATATTTTCCTATGACACTATTTTGTCTTAATTTGTATACTGCTTACAAAATGTAGTGCCATATTTATTATTAAATTTGTTTGTAATATCTTTTAAATAAGTATAAAAGCTGTGGCTTGACTAATACGTACTTGGATATAAGAGAATCTCTAATTAGAATGCTCGCTCCGTAATCTCTCCTGGATTTCTGTTAATTAAGATAAATTTCTTTGGCATATTCCAGTACTAGATTGCTGACTTCTTGTTATTCAGATCTCAGCTCTTCTCATATTCTCTGAATATTTCCCAAGCCACCCATTCTGAAGTGGTCCCTTGATCATCTAGGCTTACTCTGCTGCATTGCTTACTCCCTCCCTTCCTTTTTTCTTCCCATCCTCCAGTAGCATGTAAGCTCTTTGAGAGCAAGGACTTAACTCTCTGTTTCATTTCTGTTACCTCTAGAGCTTCAAATAAAGCACTCATAATGTTTTGATTACATAATGAAGCAGAAATTGTTGCCCCTAACTAGCTTTAAGCCTTTCTTGAAAATTATTTCACTTTATCATCCCTTGGTTTCTTCTTCTGCAAAATGGGTGGAGGATGGAAGAGGAAAGAGATTGAATTAAGTTACCTCTAAAATCCCTGCCATTTAAAGGCCTCTTAGCTTGATGCGAATTTTGAGTTCTATTCAAATGGAGGTGATGAATTTGTGTTCAACTAAATTCGTTTCTTACTCTGTCTTCTCTAGAAACCAGTAGTGCATATTTATATTTGCACAATTACTGAAAGCATTGGAGAGTCAACTCTGATTGCAGAATCAGATTTCTTGTTGTATCTGGATTATTAAAGAGATCTGCAACTGGATTTCTGTTAATTAAGATAAATTTCTTTGGCATATTCCAGTACTAGGTTGAATTGACCTTTTTTTGCATTTACTCTAAATATCAGGAAATTTGCCCTGACCGGTTTGGCTCAATGGATAGAGCGTCGGCCTGCGGACTGAAGGGTTCTAGGTTCGATTGCAGTCAAGGGCATGTACCTTGGTTGCGGGCACATCCCCAGTAGGGGGCGTGCAGGAGGCAGCTGATGGATGTTTCTCTCTCATCGATGTTTCTGACTCTATCCCTCTCCCTTCCTCTCTGTAAAAAAAAATCAATAAAATATATTAAAAAAAATAAATATCAGGAAATTTGAGTTACATCAACTTTTAAATTATTTTAAATTATGAGTGTAATGATTTATATGAAATAAAACTTGAAGTAGTATTCATATAAATAAAATGAGAGTTTATATAAAAAGTGATGCTTGTAGTAATTTTGGAAGGCAGTGGGGATTGTAGACATAAACTATAGTTTTTTGTTTGGCCCATGTGGCTAGAATTTTAGACAGTTGGTCCTTTCATTCTTCACTTGGGAAGCTTCATTATTGTAATGAACAAAAACATTTTTGAAATGGGTAAAGGAAATAAGCAGACAGTTGATAGCAGAGGAAATACAACTCATAGATGAATGTTAGATCTTATCAGTATTCAAATAAATGTTATTAAAGCAAAATGAAATACTATTTTATACCTATTTTAAATTTTTTGAAAATAGTAATATGTAATGCTGGTTAGATTTTAGTAATGCAAGCATTTGTAAATATTGCTAGTGAATTATAATTTGGCATATATATTTTGAATTGTTAGACTGTTCGTAACCTTGTAATAAACCTTTGATTTAGTAATTTCACTTCTGAGACTATCCTAAATAACTATGCAAAAAAGGGAAAAGATAAAAAACAAGTCTGTGCAGAATACTCAGAGCATATTATTTATAGTAGCAGCATATCAGAAGTGACTTAAATTTCCATTACTAGGAGACTTTAAGTTATGATATATCTATTCTGAGAACCATTATGTAACATGAAAATAATCACAAAGACTATATTACCATAAATAGGATAAATGCCTATAGCATAAATATGCCTATTAAGGAAGGGTATATATAACCATTTAAAGAAAAAGATGAGGAATGCACTAAAATGCTGATTGTATTGGTATGATAGGGTTATGGATTTTTTTTCTTTTTCTAAATTTAAGTAACTTTTATAATGAAAAAATGCATAAATCAGATTTTATTACTGTGTTTTTAGTAAAACTGTGGTTGCCAAATTTAGCTAATAAAAGCACACATAATATTTGGAACATACATACACTAAAAATTGTCTGAAATTCAAAGTTAAACTGGGTATCCTGTGTTTGTCTGACAATTCTAATTGGGTTATAATTGAATGTTGTTGAGAAATGTTGGACTACTGCTTCTCAAATAATTCTAACTATTGTTTTTAATTACTCTTATAGTCTAATTTTATTTTAGGACTAATATTTGGGTGAGGCTCAAAGGAAATATTCTCCAGTATTTGGCAAGAGTAGTTTGGAAATCTTATTGCTTCATGAAAACGTTAATATTGGATGCTGCCTGTTTACTAGGTGTATCGGTTAATAATGCAGATTTTTTTCAATAGAGTTACACATATGTTGATATATGGACTTTGTTGTACATTTCTTATGTCCATTTTAATCTACAGTACATCTCCCCACATTATCCTTTTTCTTTTCATGATACCTAATCAATTGTTCTGTATAATCTGCATTTTGAATTTATCTGATTTTTTCATTGTTTTCTATTTTCTGTAAGCTGAAAGATAGATCTAAAGATTTGTTTAAATTAAAAACATTTTTGGGCACCAGCATTTATGGTTGATGCTGTGTATATCATAATGCATTATATCTGGAGTCACAGATCTGATTGTCCTACTCTTAGTGGTGCTGAGATTGATCAGTGAGTAAAGCGGTGACAAATCTAATCATTCTATTATAAAGTTTATTTTTTCCCTTATAAGCAACATGTCATCTGTGATACAGTGCTTTGACTCTAAGTACAATATAGTGTTTTTTAAAAAATATATTCTTTATTGATTTCAGAGAGGAAGTGAGAGGAAGGGAGAGATAGAACATTAATGATGAGAGAGAATCATTGATTGGCTGCCTCCTGCATGCCCCTCACTGGGGATCAAGCCCACAGCCCAAGCATGTGCCCTGACTGGGAATTGAACCGTGACCTCCTGGTTCATAGGTCGATGCTCAATCACTGAGCCATGCCAATTGGGCAGTACCATATGATTTTGATAATTGTTATTTAGGGTAGTGTGGTTGCCTAAATGCCATCAGTAGGGTTGTTATGAGTTGTAAACATTTGTCATTTATTTGCTTTCAGCATTTGAACCTTTTCCTGCATTTGGCAAACCCTTCAATTTGTGAGTCAGTGCCTTCCTTTCACTGGAAAAGCTAAAAATGTTAGATGCTTTATTACCAGCCCCCTTTTTATCTCAGACATGGATAGGTTCCATCAGTATAATATGCCTACCTCCAATTTTGGACCAGAAGCTAGTCATATTGAAGAAGATGGTACTGCACACAATCCACTCTGGTGATGGGTGGTAGCAGTAGCCATTCTTGTTTAGTTTTAGAAGCATCAGAAACAGTGGTTCTAAGTGTGGCATCCATCCAGTGTCTAGACCGTTGGTTGTGCAAGCTATGACATCTGGGCATAGACACTGGGCAGGTTGAGACATACTCTTAGGTTTATTCTTGGCTATGTGGCCTTTAAAAGTTTAGTTCCTTGCTGTTCTGGAGATACTTTTTAAAAAAATCATTTTTTTTTGCTTAGGTAGCTATAATTTGTTTTTCTTCTTAATAACTAATAACTCCAAGAGAGACACTTTGAAGGAATAATTTAGATCGGGGGATCCAGTGTCTTCCTAGGTCCTCCTTAAATCTACAGTTACATTTGTCTACCCCTTCTTAGTTTTTAAAAGTCATTGTATATTTATATTCTCATTTCTTGTTCTTTGAGATGTAGTTTGTTATCGATTGTCAACTCTTAGAAATACTCAATGCTTTTTTGAGGTGGGAGAATTTTGAAGAGTTTATTAATTAATAGCATCTATTGCACTGACTGAATTTTGGCCATGTGCATTTGTTAAAATTTTAATTAAAAACTTTACAAGTGGCCACATAACTTATGCCAATACATGGCCTTTGAAGTCTCCATCATCCTTTCCAACCTTTTCACATTTCTTCTCTCCTCCTTACATCTCATCCTTCCATCAGTTCTATAAATGTTGAAAAAACCCTCATAGCAGTTCTTCACTCTATTGGAAAACATTCTCTGCACCTGCTCCTTCCTTTTGATCTGGCTTCTTCTTGCACACCTTTTACATCTTGGCTTAGACATTACTACTTGTACATAACTTCTCTTTCTTGACTGGTCAGCCAGGTTAAGGTCCTTGGTCACATACTCTCATCAGCCCTACAGCATTTGCTTTGCAGCTGTGATGAGTTATTTAGAACACTTTCTGTTGTAAGTGGGAAACCCAACTCAAAAAGGAAAAAAGAGAATTAGTGTCTCCTATTATAGAAAAGCCCAAGTTTTGGGTCTGATTCAGTATGGCTGCATTCAGAAACAAGTTTCTATTCCGTTTTGTTACCTTCTCAGATTTCACATGGCAGGCTTCACGAGTTCTAGGTTTCCATCCTCTCAAGTTCAAATCTAGTGGTAATAGAAACTATAAAAACATGAAGGCTTTATATCCTAGCATGTCTTTTTGAAGACTGGGTCAGCAATGTTAAATTAGGAGAGGCAAGCTGAAACCCTAGAACAAGGCTTTTATATACCTGATATATGAAATATTGAGATAAAAACCTTTTATTGAAAAATAAAAGCAAAATTTACCTTAACATATCATATGAATGCCAGTTTAACTTAATAAACTCTTTATGCAGTTTAGTTATTTGTTCCCTTGTAGGCAACAAATAGCAAACTCAGTCTTTCCAGAAAAAAATGAAGCAGCTCAATAATTGAATTTTTGAGAAAGCAGTTTATAGACAGTTACAACCAAATGCAGATTTGAGAAGGATAGGAGATTCTTAGGAACATTTTCCCTGTTAAACCTTTATGTACATTCTTAAATTCAAACTTGGTGACTGAAGTTAATGTTTCATAGAAATTCACTGATAACTATAAAAGAAAACATTAAGCATAAGCTCAAAAATACATTCAGTTCTTATAAAGCCTTAAGTATTTGTCACCTCTTAGTATCACCTTTATAGATTAAAGCAAGACAGGGACTGCTAATCACATATCATTGCCTCTGGTAGCTGCATGAAAACAAGTGTCCTTGAAGAAGCATACTTGTGTTACGCTAGCAAAACACATAAGAATTTGGTACTTTCCGTGCCCTTGTGGGGTGGCTGTTTGCAGGAGGACGCTGTCCCTTCCTGCAGGGGCAGCTGTGGGGATGAGGACACAGTGCTGTGTGTGACAGCTGACTACAGGTCATAATCAATAGCAAAAGCTTAAAGGTGGCCCGTGGGGTGGAGGGCTGGGGTTGGGGGGGCTGTGGTTCAGACCCAGGAGGAGGTTGGGGAGAGGACATGCAGCAGTCTCAATGAAGGACCGACATGGGTAGCAACACAACGCTCTGGCAGGGCAGTGCCCAGAGCAGCCATGTGCTGCACATGTTCCACGGCTCCACGGGGAAGCTGCAGCGGCAGCTGTGCAAGGGCGCATTTACCATGTTCAAGCGCATTCCTATGTTTGAGAGTGACTTCATCCAGATCAGCAAAAGAGGAGAAGTGATTGATGTGCACAACAGTATGCAAGTGGTTACTGTGGGCATTGCATATACCAGCCCCAGCCTTACAATACCTGACGTCATGCTGCTGGCACGACCAGCTGTCAGCTGTGCAGTCTATGCCAGACATGATCAACACACCCAAGGAAGGGGACTCAAGTCAGCGAAGACCTTGGAACTGACCAGGCTTCTTCCTTTGAAGTTTGTAAAGTTGTCTGTTTACAGTCATGAGAAAAAACAGCTCCACTTGAAGCTTGCCACTGGCCGCTCTTTTTACCTACAATTATGCTCCCCTTCAGATGCAAAAGAAGATGTGTTTGCATACTGGGAAAACCTGGTGTTGTTCCTGAGACCACCAGAGGATGCTTATAGCGGTACCCGAGTTGTACCCGCTTGGGACTCGATGGACATACCTGTGTTGGAGGCAGAGGACAGGAAGAGCCCAGGAGTAAGTTTTTGCAGAGACTCTCAGCGAGGGGCCCGAGTGCTTCGAGAGAGCAACTGAAGGCTCCCAGGCTGCTCTCTTAGGCTGCCTGGGGAAACTGCATGTGGAAGGACTCAGGCCAGTAGAACCACTATGTGGAGGCCTTGCTACATTTGGGAGGTCCCGAGTGCATCTGAATATCCTGTACCTGACCCTGTACCTGACGTTGTAATGCCGTCGACAGCATTCTGACTGTCCAGTCTGTTCTGAAACACTTACATACTGCTGTGGACTCAGGCAGTCTGATCTGCTGTGGGACATTTTTAACTATGAGAAAGCCCTTTCTTTATTTGAGCCATGAACTGATATTTGCATAAATCAGTGGCATTGCAGCATGCATTGCACACAGGTGCACAGTTTGTTAGTAGCTCTCAGAATGTAGGATGGACATAGCTTTTGACTAGTGGTTCCCCTTTAGGAATCTGTTTGGCAGAAATTATAAAACAAGTATATAAAGCAGTGATGGTGAACCTTTTGAGCTCGGTGTGTCAGCATTTTGAAAAACCCTAACTTAACTCTGGTGCCGTGTCACATATAGAAATTTTTTGATATTTGCAACCATAGTAAAACAAAGACTTATATTTTTGATATTTATTTTATATATTTAAATGCCATTTAACAAAGAAAAATCAACCAAAAAAATGAGTTCGCGTGTGTCATAGGTTCGCCATCACTGATATAAAGTAAAAGTGTGAGGATGCTCACTGGTGAATCACACTAGTAATCTCCCTGGCACTGAAATTGTCCAACTTCAGCTGGTCCACAGGTATTCTCAACACTTCTTCTGGTCACAGGGACAATTCGGGGTCCCTTTCTCACAACTCCCAGCACATAGGAAACCACACTGGTTTCTGGCTCCACCATCTAGTTGCCTTTACTGATGTTGCTTCACGGTACCCTGTACCTTTGAGGAAAGTTAAAGTCTGAGAGTGTGCCAATAGCCCTCAAAGCTCTCAGGTTTCCCAAATAGCTAATTATTTCTACTCCTGCCCCTATGTTTATCCTTCTGGGCAGGTTTGAAAACAAAACTCCCATGTTTGTCCTCCTAGATCTACCTGAATCTCCCTTCTCCAACAATCCCATGGAACCAAAAGACTTAAGCTTTCCTCAAATCCTATCAGTCGGAGGAGGACCCTCCTTTCCACTTATGTAATATTTTATATGCATGGTGGCCAGAGCTACAGTATTTTATGCTGAAAGATAGAATAATAGATTTTTAAAAAATTCATTTTTTCTGGATTACTCTGTACTTTTGCAAATATGGTCTTGCTAAAGAGGTTATGCAAGTCAGCTTTAAGACTCAAAGCGGGAAGGAGGGGAATGGGGACATCTATAAGAGTGTCAATAATAAAAAAACGTTAAAAAATAAGACTCAAAGCAGGGTCAATGTCCCCTTTCTTCTAGGAAATAAGTAAATATTTGAGGACACGGATTTTCTGTGAAGATTAGCTGATAAAAAGCAGGCCAAGTCCTTAGCACTGTGTTCACCACATAGTGATCACAGTGCTGTGATTTCTGCTATGTTGGCTGCTATGATTGCTGTGGTATTTCAAGGACATTAAAGGGGAACTTCCCAATCATTTGTTAGAAGTAAAAATTTCAGGGAATGCCTTTAAATATTATTTTGGATCTTGGCTTTCTCAGAATTGTGTAATCTTTTCTCTCAGACCTTCCCTTTCTCTTCTCTATAAAAGCTCTTTGGATTTCAGTGCATTCCTCTGAACATATCCTGCGCGCACGCACTCGCTCCCTGGGCCCTCTGCCTTTATCCACACCCTGTATTTTCCCTGTGCTTATTTCCCTCTATATTCCCTCTGCATATGTATATTCCTTGTGCATACTTTTTCTCTTTGCAAGCACTCTCTTAATCTGAACAACCAGAAGCTGAGCTGGAGATGAATAGTCTGCACTCAAGGAAGATGAATCATTTAGAGATGTTAATTGAGAGAAGTTCAGATAAAGTGCATTGGCAATTCAAGTAGGAAGAAATCATTTGTAGTAGGAGATGATGAAAGAGGTAGCTGTTGAGCTGAGTTTTGAAGGATTATAGCATCTAGATGTGTCCAGCTGAGAGAGGAAGGGTGCTTTATTATTTTTTTCTTCAAAAGAAACAATTTAAAAGCAGCTCAATTGTGAGTGCATGTTTGAGTGACAGCTACTTTTATTTATTTATTTTTTAAAAATATATTTTATCGATTTTTTTACAAAGAGAAAGGGAGAGGGATAGAGTTAGGTTGCCCTTGACTGGAATCGAACCTGGGACCCTTCTGTTCGCAGGCCGACACTCTATCCACTGAGCCAAACTGGTTAGGGCAAGTGACAACTACTTTTTTTTTTTTTCTTTTTAAGGCCACCAAAAATTTGGTTGCCTCCCCTCAAAAAAAATTGGGAGAGAGAGATGTGACAGCTACTTTTTTTTTTTTAATTAAATCTTTATTGTTCAAATTATTACAGGTGTTCCTCTTTATTTCCCCCCATAGCTCTCCTCCACCCAGTTTCCACCCCACACTCTGCCCTTACCCCTCCCACTGTCCTCATCTATAGGTGTACGATTTTTGTCCAGTCTCTTCCTGCACCCCCACACCCCTTTCCCCTCAAGAATTGTCAGTCCACTCCCTTTCCATGCCCCTGGTTCTATTATCTTCACCAGTTTCCTCTGTTCATCAGATTTTTTATTCACTTGATTTTTAGATTCACTTGTTGGTAGATATGTATTTGCTGTTCATAATTTTTATCTTTTCCTTTTTCTTCTTCCTCTTCTTAAAGAATACCTTTCAGAATTTCATATAATGCTGGTTTAGTGGTGATGAATTCCTTTAGTTTTTTCTTATCTGTGAAGCTCTTTACCTGACCTTCAATTCTGAATGATAGCTTTGCTGGATAAAGTAATGTTGGTTGTAGGTTCTTGCTATTCATCACTTTGAATATTTCTTGCCACTCTCTTCTGGCCTGCATAGTTTCTGTTGAGAAATCAGCTGACAGTCGTATGGGTACTCCCTTGTAGGTAACTGACTTTTTTTCTCTTGCTGCTTTTAAGATTCTCTCTTTGTCTTTTGCTCTTGGCATTTTAATTATGATGTGTCTTGGTGTGGTCCTCTTTGGATTCCTTTTGTTTGGGGTTCTCTGCGCTTCCTGGACTTGGAAGTCTATTTCTTTCACCAGGTAGGGGAAGTTTTCTGTCATTATTTCTTCAAAGAGGTTTTCAATATCTTGCCCTCTCTCTTCTTCTGGCACTCCTATAATTCTGATGTTGGTACTCTTGAAGTTGTCCCAGAGGCTCCTTACACTATCTTCATATTTTTGGATTCTTTTTTCATTTTGTTTTTCCGGTTTGGTGTTTTTTGCTTCTTCGTATTTCAAGTCTTTGACTTGATTCTTGGGATCCTCTTGTCTGCTGTTGGATCTCTGTATATTATTCTTTATTTCAGTCAGTGTATGCTTAATTTCTAGTTGGTCTTTTTTCATATCCTCCAGGGTCTCACTAAATTTATTGGCGGTTTCCATAAAATTCTTGAAAAACCTTATAACCGTGGTTTTGAACTCTATATCCAGTAGTTTGCTTTCCTCCATTTCTGTCATTTGTGACCTGTTTCTTTGTCTCCGCATTTTTTATGCTTCCCTGTGTTGGTAGAGTGGCTTTGTGTGCTAGGTGTCCTATAGGGCCCAGAGGCTCAGCCTCCCCAATTACCTGAGGTGGACACTCTTGGTGCACCCCCTTGTGGGCTTTGTGCACAGTCTTGTTGTAGTTAAGTCTTGATTGTTGTAGGTATCACGGGAGGAATTGACCTCCAGGCCAATTGGCAGTGAGAATCAGCTGTGTCTGCAGTGGGTGCTGAAGACACTCTTCTGGGGCAAGACTTGCTTCAGTAGGGCTTTGGTGCTCACTGAGTCTGCCCCCTGAGTGTGTTCCTTATGGATCTGAGGAGTTGTAATCTGGATGGTCCCACTCTGACCACTGGGTACACTGGCTCTTGGATCTAAGGAGGTGCTAATTTAGCCTTTGCCTGAGGCTACCCAGCAGGAGCTACGAAGAGATCTGCAGATTCCCCTTCCTTTTTTGGGGTTTGGAGGTGCCCAGATGAGGCCCAGCTGTGAAGCAATGCAAGCTGCTGTGGGGTCTTGGGCCTTCTCTTGGAAGTTCTGGGTCTGTCTGGCCCAGCTGCAATTTGTTGGTAATTTTCAGATTGCAAAGGGCCAGGGCATTCATATGCAAAAGCTTCTGCCGCAGCCTGGGTGGGGCGGGGTCTCGGAATCAACAGGGTGGAGCAAGCAGCTATGGCTGATCCTCAGCCCTGCCCTAAGGGGCCCCGCGTAATTGCTGCAAGCACCTCTGAGGGAAAGCCGCCCTCAAGTTCCGAGTTCTGCCTGCTGCCAGACAGTCCAGTTTCTCCCCGTATGAGTCCTGGGTCCCCAGAGACTCACCCGGAACTGGAGTTCAGAGCAGTCGGGAGCTTGTGACTCCCTCCCGATTCAAAAAGACAGCCGCCTCCTCAGGTACCAGACCCTTTCTGCGCATGCTCGAGCCTCCGTACCTCTGCACTTTACTTCCGCAGCTCCTGAGTCTCAGTGTGCTTTTCTCTTTCCTTCTAGTTGTAGAATTTCCACTCAGCCAGCCTTCCTGTAGTTCTGGATGATGTCCGTTTTGTCTTTTTGTTGTATTTTTGAAGTTGTTTTCGGAGGAAGCAATTTCCGGTATTTACCTGTGCCGTCATCTTGGTTTTTTTTCGTGACAGCTGTGTGAGCCAAAAGGAAGGGTACTTAGGTAAAGGGAACAACATGACCCTAAAGGTAGGATGTTGGATATGTATATGGGGCTATTTACTCTATTAGAAATTAAAATTTAAAATGCTTATTAGTTAAAAATAACAGTAATAAAGGCATTGCATGTTAACTTAAATAACATTTTAAAGAAAAGTAACTATCTCTGAAACAAAACAATTTAGTGAGACGACAGCATCATTATACATTTGGCAAATCCCCTTAATGTCTACCTTATTAGGAGACAGACTCATTTCTGTTATTGCATTCACTCTGCTGTAGTATGTTGTTTGAGTTGAAGTGCATGAAGAGCAGCTGGCCATTAACCTTTACCTTTAATCACCACTCATCTGGGGCCTGGATAGAAGCTGAGAGTGTAGGCATTTGAAGGTCTCCTCCAAGTGCATACTGTTTAACTGGAATTAATAAGATAAAAAATGAATATGAATATTTTTTGGGATTTGAGGTGAGACTAGTAGGCATTAGATAAATAGGAGAAAATAGAAAGGCTTTACAGTTGAAGCCATATAGTACAAGTTATGGAAAATTGCACTTATCAAGATCAAAAGATTGGACAGTTACTAAGAATTCAAGAGGTAGAACAAAAGTAAAAATGACTACCTTAAACTGGGATCTGATAAAGTCTCAAGGATAATATAAGACACTGGAACAATTAGTTGGCCAGTAATGCTGGGGAAGAATGTAGCTAGCCATTTATTAAGTGCTTTCCATATGTCAGTTACTGATCTAAGTGTACTATGTGTATTCATGCATTTAATCTGCAAATAACTCTAGAAGGTTGGTATTATTATCATTATCATTATTTTACATGTCTGAAATCTAAGGCACAGAGAAATCATGTTACCCACCTGAGATTACACAATTAGTAAGTTGTAGAATTGGAATTTAAACTAAGGCAGTTGGGTTACAAGACCTGTGCTTTTATGGAGCATTCTAAGTGCCCCTTAAATATTAACAAATAAAATTATATAAGGAGGATGGTACTAGTTTAAAAAAGAATCTTAACACAAAACAGAGGATTTTGAACTTGATATAGGAGACTCTTAGTTAATGTTTGCTTTTTTTTTTTTCAATTGAGTTGATTTAAGAAGTAAAATAGATTGAGTGCCACTGTTGTATGTGTCATTCATTATGGTGAGGATATAAGGATGAGTGTGGCAGGGCTTGGTAATTGTCCCTCAATAGCTGTCTTTCCTTTCTTCTGAATTAATAGCATTTTCAGCTGGCCTCATGGTCATCCTATATAATAAAAGGCTAATATGCAAATTGTCCCCTCGGGAGTTCCACTGACTGGGAGTTCGACTGCTCACTATGATGTGCGCTGACCACTGGGGGCAGCGCGGAATGAAGGAAGGCCCCAGCTGGCAGCCGGGGGTAGATGGGCCCTGACGCTGGCCAGGCCTGGGGACCCTACCTGTGAACGAATTTCATGCACTGGGCCTCTAGTCCATAATAAAGACTATATTCACCAGCCTTTCTTGAAAGCTGGAGTGGCCACATAATTAAGTTCAGGCCATTGGGATGTGAGTGAACCTATGCTTGTCAGAGCTTGTTGGAACTTGGCTGAAATGATTGGTGGTATACATCCTTTGTCCTCTTTTTTTTCTTTTGGTTTGGTATTTCTTCATTGTTATTGCCTGGGCAGTGCCAAAGGGAAAGGTGTTAAAAGGAAGAGAATAAAATCTCTTTGAAATGGAAATTCTTATAAAGAAGGATTACATAGAAACCTGCTACAGTGGAAGCAGGTGAAGGAAAAATCTATCATAGTAATTAGTTTGGTAGAGGCAGCAAGAATACCAAAGATGTGTGGAAAACAGTTTATCAGATTAGTAGTGCTCAGTTGATGAATTTGAATCTGTTGATCCTGGAGCAGCAAACACCTCCACTCCCAACCTGGTGTTCTCAGGAATTCAAATTCATAAAGATGCTTGACCAGAAATGGCCATGGTAATCCACTCATTTGAAATGTTAGCAAACCT
Source organism: Myotis lucifugus (assembly GCF_000147115.1). Lineage (NCBI taxonomy): Eukaryota > Metazoa > Chordata > Mammalia > Chiroptera > Vespertilionidae > Myotis > Myotis lucifugus. The sequence continues at coordinate 1,348,294 of NW_005871102.1, forward strand.
CAGGAAGAAAGTGGCAATAGGCTTTTAAATTATATGAACAACCTCCTTTTATCTTCTTGCTTTTATAAAACCCCATGATGCTATTATTTTTATTTATTTTAAATTTTTGAATAAATTTTTTTCAGAGCAGTTTTATGTTACAACAAAATTGAGCAGAAAGTACAGCAAGTTCCCATCTACCCCTGCCACCATACACACACAGCCTCCCCCACTGTCAACATGGGGCATCAGAGTGGTACATTTGTTACAATTTGATGAACCTACATTCTTGCTGCTCCACATTCTTGTCAGAACTTGGCATTGTAAGTGTTCTGAATTTTGACCATTTTAGTAGTTGTATAGTGTTATGTCATAGTTGTTTTAATTTGCGTTTCTCTGATGACATACGAAGTGGAGCATCTTTTCATATACTTATTTGCTATCTGTATGTCTTCTTTGGTGAGCAAACTGTTCAGGTCTTTCGCCCATTTTTAAGTCAGGTTGTTCATTTTCTCATTATGCTATGATTTTCATGCTCTTTCTTCCTCTTATAGGTAATGTGAGAGACAGTGATTAAAAATGATTTCCTTATAATCAGATTCACTGTAAGAATCCTGTCTCCATTATGTAATAGCTATGTGACTTTGTGAAAGTTACATAAGCTCTTTGTGCCTCAGGTTTCTTCTTGGTAAAAGGGGGTTAATAATGTGTGATGGTCAAATGAGTTGATACATATAAAGGACTTAGAGTAGGACTTGACTTGTAGTAAGTACTTAATAAATGTTAGTGCATAGTATTTATTACTCCATTATTTCATATACTCATCACTGCTCTTTACTGTATTCCCTGTAGAAAACGTTTGCTAAACTTATCCACACAAAATTGTAAATTATTTTTATGGGTATTTATATTTTTTAGTCTTTGTTGAACTAAAAAAATCATTTACCATACGAGCATAGTCTCTTGGTAAAAGATTCAGCAAATACACAAATATATCTACATATATGTAGTAAAAATGAAAGTTCCTTTACATGTAACACCTCCCCCCCACTTCCTCTTTTCTTTCCAGATGTAACTACTGTTAACAGTTAGAGTAGGTTGAGGCTGAGCAGATTGGTCTGCGATGTTCCATATTAACTTTTTTTTAATTGGAAGCCTTTGGCAGTGTTTTTGCCTAGAGTCTTGTAGTAGAGGTTTCCTGAGATTCTGCAGTGTTAACCCCTGTACTCTCCTTAGAACCTCCTAGTAGGTCCGATTCTCAGACTAATACCTGCTTCTCTTTATTTACTCCTTCAATTTGTAGCAACCAGGGGTAATTAAATTTTTTAAAAATATACTTTTTGTTGATAGTATTATAGATATCACCCCTTTCCCCCCTCTTTCCCCCATCCTCCCAGCCCCTCATCTCCCCCCCCCATGTCTTTACTATCCTATTGCCCATGTCCATGGGCTATGCCTGTAAGTATATAAGTTCGTTGGTTTATCTCTTCTCATCCCCAAACTCCACATCAAGATATGTCAGTCTGTTCCATGCCTCCATGCTTCAGGTCTTATTTTGTTGATCAATTCATTCTACTCATTGGATTTCACAAATAAGTGAGATCATGTTATATTTGTCTTTCTCAGATTGGCTTATTTCACTTAGCATAATTTTTTCCAGGTCCAACCATGCTGTCCCAAAGGGTAAGAGATCTCTCTTTTTTACAGCTGCATAGTATTCCATTGTATAAATGCCCCACAACTTTTTTATCCATGTATCTACTGATTTTGGCACTTGGGTGCCAAGAATGTCCACCTTATTTAAGATGTTCAATCTAAAAGTGGTGTGGAAGGTGAACTTAGCTGTCACTCAGGGTTGGGGTAGAGTTGTGCTGGCAACCCTTTCCCTTGACATGTGACCCAAAGGATAGAAGGAATCTAGGAGGTGTCTTTCAGTGCTCTCTACCCTACCATTCTCCTATTTCTGATGACAGGATCTGAGGAATGTGCGGAGATCTGGAGATGCCTTATAATCTTTTAGATCTAACTTCAGAGTGCACTGGTTAAGGACTGTTCAGTAAGTGAATATCCCAGTTGAGATGGAGATAATTGCAGCTTGCTTTGAGAATTATAGAGCTAAAGTATGTTGAAGGGTAATTAAAATTTTTATTTCTTTTAGGTTTTACTTGTAATTAAAATATTTTTGTTTTATTTAAATGTTAGAGTAAGAATATAAATTAATGTAAAACATTGTAGAAACACTGTAGAGGGGTGATTGACTCTTTTTGGAAGGATCGGAGAAGGTTTCCAGATTTGTTAATCCAGACAAGTCCATTGTTGGCATTTTGCCCTCCCAAATTTGTGTAAAGTACCTGCAAATTTGTGTAAACTACCTGCAAAGAACCTCAAAGGCAGAGGAGAGTGAGAATACCCATTGGAAGTTCAGGATATACCTGAGAGCAGCTTGAAAATTTCTTAAATTCTCTGTTTTATCTTAAGAATTCATGTGAATGTTGCATTTCATTGCATTCTGATTATGTAAATGTAGACATATTTTAATTACAACCAGAAAAGAAAAAAACAAAACATTCTCTGCTGATCTATTAATTGTGGAAAACTGAGGTGAATAAAGAGAGCTGACACTACCTATATACCAGGTTTAGCACTCACCTTTCTTTTCTTTTTTGTTAATCCTCACCTGAGTATATTTTTCCATTGATTTTTAGAGAGAGTAGTTGGGAGGGGGAGAGACACACAGAGAGGAACATTGATGTGAGAGAATGTTCTCGTTCTCACTAAGTTCCTTGAAGCTCTTATTAAGTTCCTTGAGCATCCTTATAAACTTCGTTTTGAACTCTATCTAGTGGTTTGCTTACTTCCATTTCATTTAGAGATCTCTGGAGATTTCTTCTGTTCTTTCACTTGTGACATGTTTCTTTGTCTCCATGTTTTGGTTGCTTCCCTGTGTTTGTTTCTATGTACTAGGTAGAGCTGCTAACTTTCCTGGTCTTGGTAGAGTGGCCTATTGTAGTAGGTGTCCTATAGGGTCAGCCTCCCTGATCACCCAAGCTGGGCACTGCAGTTATGCAACCACTCCTTCTATGAGCTGTAAACCCTCTTGTTGTAGTTGAACCTTGATTGCTGTTAGCACAACAATGGCTGGGATTTACTCTTCAAGCCAATAAGCTTTAAGGCAGTGGTTCTCAACCTTCCTAATGCCGCGACCCTTTAATACAGTTCCTCATGTTGTGGTGACCCCCAACCATAAAATTATTTTCGTTGCTACTTCATAACTGTAATTTTGCTACTGTTATGAATCGTAATGTAAATATCTGATATGCAGGATGTATTTTCATTGTTACAAATTGAACATAATTAAAGCATAGTGATTAATCACAAAAACAATATATAATTATATATGTGTTTTCTGATGGTCTTAGGCGACCCCTGTGAAAGGGTCATTCGACCCCCAAAGGGGTCTCGACCACAGGTTGAGAACTGCTGCTTTAAGGATTGCCTGCAAGGAACCACCACTGTGGATGATCAGCTGTGCTGGGGCCCTCTCCACAGAGCAGGATTTACTACAGCAGGCTGTGGTACCCACTGCGTCTGCCCCTTGCGTGTTGCTGTGGAGGTTGTTGGGTGATGTTTTGATGTGGTCTGAAGTTGTCCACGGGGAGCACTGGCCTTGGGGCCTCCTGGGAGATATAAGCCTGCACTAGAAGTCAGGCCAGAAGTCAGGCTACTGCATCTTCGAAGCCGTTTAAGACAAACTTCCCACGCCCAAGGCCGCTCTGGTACTGGCTCTCGCCCCTGCAGGCGAGGTGGGACCGGAACCCCCTACAAATTAGCCACGGCTGCACCCGCCCAACTCCACAGGACAAAGAAACCCACCAACCCCGGAAACTGCCCTTGTGGTTTTCTTGATGTTAGTGTTTCATTAATGACAGCTTCATCTCAATCCTATCTATTTCTCTAACTTTACTGCACATGTCAGTTGGAGGTTCAGGGGGGTGTAATTAAGTCACTTCTGGAACTCTCTGGATTTTTAACTAATTGAGAACAGAAGCAGGAGCTACATGTAGGATGAAATAAAGTATTGAGCTTTATTACCAGTACAGGTGGATTGAAAATGTGATGAGGATTTTAGTATTGCACTCTACTCGGCAAGAAGTGAAAGCCCCCACATGGAGTAGAACAGAAGAATAGGGGTTTCTTTTCAGTGCAATGAGTCATGACACCTGCCAAAGCCACAGTCCCTTCAGATGGAAACTTTGGGCAGGAGCTAGGCAGGCATGTTTTAAAGCACTTAACCTGGTTTCTCCCCACTCCCACCACTGGGCTTGAGATGGGCACTTGACCAATGGGCAGTCTTAGCAGACAGACCCCTACAAGGTGAGATTGATTTGGTTGCTTCAAATCTGGACCCCATATTTAATTTGCTGTATTAACTAGAACAAATTATTTAATATTTTGAATGCATTCCTTCTTTTGTTAGGTGGGAATACAAGTATGATAAGTGATTGTTGTGAACACACACACAAAAATGCCCAATACTGTTTTGTTACTGCTATTTGTGAATTGTAGTAACTTATTCTTTTTTAAAAAACACATTTTTATTGATTTCAGAGAGGAAGGGAGAAGGAGAGAGAGATATAGAAACATCAATGATGAAAGAGAATCATTAATCGGCTGCCTCCTGCACGCCCCCAACAGGGGATTGAGCCAGAAACCTGGGCATGTGCCCCGACTGGGAATCAAACTGTGACTTCCTGGTTCATAGATAGGTACTCAACTACTGAGCCACCGTGGCTGGGCCTGTAGTAATTTATTCTTATACTAGGCCTTGAATGTTTAAATCTTCAAAAATTACAACTGCTACATTAAAAGCATAGTAAATATACTTCTTATATTCCTAAATTGTACTGTTAATTGAAAACATGTATGGCTTCAAATTAATATTGCTTCTTTGATTTACTCATTTCATGAAAGCAGAAGGTTACACTTGCTTTATGCTGATGTGCCCTCATATTGCAGACTTGACCATATGAATATTACACACACCACCATGTGTAAGTTTTCATTTTCTTGTCAGAATGAAACCTCAATCATATTCTCCATATTTTGAGGGAAGGGAGCATATAGTTAGTGGACACTAAGTGTCTTAAGTGTCATTTGAAATCAGAGCTTTAATTTGTTTGAATCAATGTGATGATATTTTGAAAAGAAAAAAGGTGTTACTTATATCAGTGTGTAGCAAAACACATGAAAAGCATTAAACTGCCTTAAACTTTATATGGTTGCCTTGCACGTAATTGTTTAGTAAGAATTTTTTCACTGGCCTTGTGTTGTACATTGATTTATTCAGATACATTAAGGGAGATCTTAAGGTACTTCATTAAGATTTGGATACTTATAACAGGATAAATTAAAAAATAAATTTCTCAAAATAATGAGTGGTCCTACTTGGTGTGTTGGGACAATGCTCTAACCAACTGAGCTACCTGACCGGGGCTCTTTAATTCTTATCTTAAGTTTTGAAATATCTTCATTTTCATTTTGTATTAAAGTTTAGTAACTGGCTAGGATAAATGATTTGCTCTAAGAGTCTAAACAATAATTTTAGAGAGTGGAGGAGGGTTGTTTGAAAGTGCTGGAAGTTTTGTTTTCCTTCAATTTTAGAGATCAAATAATCTACAAGGTGTATGTGGCAATTTGAGAAGCTGCAGGGACCCTTTGCACTATTAAAGGAATTAGAACTTAATGAGCCCACTGGTTTTATTCATCTCTAAATTCCAGTTTTTAGTGTTAAGTATATAGTAGACTTCCAGTAAACGTTTGATTTACTAAATCCATGGCATGCACATTAAAAAATATTTATTGGCACCTTTTGGGCAAGTATTTAATTATTTTTCTTATATTATTGGGCTCATCTTCAGAAATTATGGCAAGTATAGTTGCTTCATTTTCTCAAAGTTAGAAAGACATGACTTAGTCATCTATAGAAATTTTTAGTTTTTTGTTTGTTTTTTGTTAAGCCTCACCTGAAGATATTTTTCCATTGATTTTTTTTTTTTTTTTTTTAGCGAGTGGAAGAGAGAGGGAAAGACAGAGAGAAACATTGCTGTGAGAGAAACATATAGATTGGTTGCCTCCTGCATGCGCCCCAACCAGTACCCGGGCCGAGGAGGAGCCTGCAACGAAGGTACATGCCCTTGACCGAATGGAACCGTCGGGACCCTTTGGTCCGCAGGCCGACCCTCTATCCACTGAGCCAAACCGGATAGGGCTAGAAATTTTTATTTTTCATCTAGTGTTCGATGTTCTTGTACTTTCGTTGTTGTTAACCAGTTGACTAAGTGTTTCTCAAGAAATTCAAAGATGGAGTAGTACTAGTTTCTGATTTGCAAGGTTATTCCTATTGTTCAATATAAGAGCTTCTGCCCTACCTCTCCTCAATCTAGATACATTTCTCATAATAAAGTCCCTAGATTTTAAGGTGTGGCATAATTTAAGAATGGTACTTGGAGTAGACCTGGATTTGCATCTCATTTCCATCAGTTACTGGTTGTGTGGTTCTTGGGTGAGTTACTTCCTTTTTAATTCCAACTAACAATTAAATTAATTAACAAATACTATAAAACTCCTGACAGAACAATTAACAAACAGTAAAGTGGTAAATTCTAGTAACTACCAGCTTCTGACTATATGTTTACTAAAGGAAAAGTAGAGTTAAGCATGCAAATTAGGATATGTTTGAACGTAAGGGTGAAGGAAAATTATACAGTTGGTAAAATTGTGGCAGCATAGTGAATTTCTATTTTTAAGGTATTGAGGACTCTAACTTTGTCTTCTGGATATAGGTTACTTTTTCTCTTAAACTCATCATCCTAAAATGTCATCGAAATGGCAAACTAAAAATCTGTTTTGGTTGAGATATAATAGCAGCTGAACTTTTAAAATTCTAGAGTTTGTTTAGTAGTTCTTGGAGGGATTACATTAGAAACAGAAGAAAAGTATGTAGTACTGTGCCTGCTACATAACTGTTGTCAGTTGTGTGTGTGTGTGTGTGTGTGTGTGTGCGTGTGT
>NW_005871102.1:1355440-1456672 GCF_000147115.1 Myotis lucifugus
GGAGTTTTTTTTTTTTAAAGTGGAGGGGGCCCCCCCCCTCCTCTCTCGGGAAAGAGGAGATTTTTTTTTTTTTAACCCCCCCCCCCAAAAAAGTGCGGGGAGGGGGGGACAAAAAAAATTTTTTTTGTTGGGGAGATAAAAACCCACGCGGCCCTTTTTAATACTCAATAGAGATTGTTTAGTAGGTTGGGGGGGGGTTTTTTTTAAAAAAAAAAAAAAAAAAATTTTTTTTCCCCCCCCCCCCCAAAAACTTTTTTTGGTTGTCTGTCTGTGTTGCGTTAGAGTGTGGGGTGCGCGCGCGCGCGCACGCGCGCGCGCAGTGGTTGAGAATATGGCCTCTCTTGTCAGACTGCTATACTAGTCTTGTGACCTGGGGTAAGTTATTTAGCATCCTATTGTTTCTTTGTTTATAAAGGTGGATTAATATTAGCTCTACCTTATATTGTGAGGATTAAATGAGATGGAATATAAAGTGCATAGTACAAAATAAGTACTTGATAAATGTTAGAGATTATTATTGTAAAATTTTTCTTTTAGGAGGCATCTATCAGTGGAAAAAGCAGGATCTTCAGAGTCAGGTTGAATTGGTTTTGAGTTTTGCTTTAGCTACATACTAACACTGTGACCTTGGGCAGATTACTTAACAACTACTCTTTTCCTGTTTTCATATATATAAAATGAGGATAATAGCTACCTTGTAGAGTTTATGGAAGCATTATAAATACATAGATACTTAGTAAATGGTAATTATTATGGGCATGGTGCCTGTAAGTCAGGTCAGTAGTATCTTCTTGGGTTGGCAATGTGAGCTAGCTGGCTAGATTTTTTTCCTGACGCTGATGCCTCTATTTGAATTGAGTACTTAGTTACAATCAAGTCAATTATGCCTTTTCTATAAAAATAAAACTTTATAATAACAGCTAAATATTTACTTATTTATAAAATCTTAGGTGAAATATAAATTAGAGTATACTTTGTTTGTGTTCTCTTGTTTATTGTTGTAGAACAAAGGTAAAAGCAACATCAGTGTAGCTCGGGATAAAGGGCCGTTCGTTATTCTGACTTCCCCTAGATGCCTTCTGCCTTATGTATCCTGGAAAAGAGAAATCCTGTTCCTCTGGGGTTGTTTCTAGGATGTAGAGGCTTTCTAGAGAGGTGACAGTCATCTGCCTATTTAGGTAGACAGCTTAGAACTTGTATTGCTTAGATAACACAGAACTCCTAACTGAAAGTGGCAGGTGACTCTCTATTGTATGAACATGGCTGTCAGTGGGATCAGGCAGCTCAGCTCCCAGCTTAGGTCTGCAAAGGTAGGAGCAGTTTTTTCTCAAGAAAGGATCCAGCTATTAGAATTGACTGAGCAGCCTTGACTAACATGAAAAAAACAGAAATGAAATTAGATCAGGCCACTCTGAACTGAAACTTTAGCAGGTTCTGACAGGTCTCTCAGAGTAGAGTTTGTTTATGAGGGATGTTAGCAAAGAGTTTGCATGTCCATTCAGATATTCAAATTTCATGGCTTATTAGGGAGACAAAATATGTACTTGTGCCCCCCCCAATTTATTTCCCCTGAGAAAAGAGATCTTGGAATATACAGAAAGTACAGCTTAATAGCAAATTCTTGCTAAACACAAAACTTCTGATAGTTTTTTACATATATTTTTGTAATAGTTATTTTACATATAATTTCCTTCTCTTTTTGGGAGGTTTTACATATAGATTTTAGTTACACTTTTTGTTGAGATACTGTTTACATATCATAAAATTCACCATTTTAAGTGTACAGTTGGGTGGTTTTTAGCATATTCATGAGATTGTGCACCATTATCTATCTAATGGTATATTCATGACGTTGTGCACCTCTATCTAATTTTAAGGAAAGACATCTTTTTTCAGATTTTGATGAACTTACCCCTGATTTTCTTTTCTACTTTAAGGAAAATCTGACATACTAGGGCTTATCTCTGAGTTTTTAATAGTTTGTAGTTCTGCTATAGTTTCAGTTAGAGGGGTTGATCATTTGTTTCTTTTTCTTTTTCCATATTAGTCACTGGTGCTTAGTAAATTCTAATAGCTGGGTTTCCTCTTGAGAGAAAACTGTTGAAGAAGTCCTCAAACATCTGTCTCATTTTAATTCTGTTTCAGAATAAGAGAGATAGGAAACAGTATCATTTTGTACGACTGCCATTAGGCTGGATGAATGTTGTTCTTGGACAGTGGAGCAAATGTCTGTTAACTTAATTATTCACTCCTTCCTCTTGCATGATTAGTTATGTTTTATTATTAGTTATGTATAAAATTGTGTTTTATAGACCAGCTAAGGATGATCATTTTCTTTAGAAGCTCACAAAACTGTCATGCAAGCATTTTATGAACTGCTGCTGTAGGTCTCTTAAATAACCATCTTCATTCATAGAGGAGCTTTACTTTTCTTTCCATCTGAACAATTTCGGTCAGATTGGTACAAGCATTATAATTTTTCAACACATTTAGTTCCCCTGGACAATGAAAATATGTGTTTATGTAACTTTCTATACACAAGTAGATACAGATCAACAATAGATATAGAATTTAGCTTTATCTATTTGTCCAGCCTAATATATGTGTTAGTAGCTGGTTCTCTGAAAAAAAAAATTTATTGATTTCAGAGAGGAAGGGAGAGGGAGTGAGAGATAGAAACATCAGTGATGAGAGAGAATCATTAATCTGCTGCCTCCTGCATGCCCCCTACTGGGGTTCAAACCGTGACCTCTGGTTCATAGGTCTGTGCTCAACCACTGAGGCACACCAGCCAGGCTGAAAAATATTTTAAATGTTATTTTCCAGTTTACTGTTATTTTCAACCGAAACTAAAATGTAATTATCTCATTAACTGCAAAGCATGTCTCTTTAGGTTCTTTAACTTCTAGTGAAATAAAAACGTTTTCACTTTCTTTTTTTTTTTTTAGCATCATTCTTTACCTTTTCCCTGACACCTGAGATCTTTTATAGGCCTTATATCTATATGCCATGCTGTCCAGAGGGAGGAGAGACTCTCTCTTCTCCAATACATTCTCTTGTGGGTTTAATCTGAAGAGACAGTTTAGTTCTTATATTCTTCCTTGAACTATTGTCAGGAAAATGCCATGTTAATTGCCTTAAGACTTAGTGCCGCGCTTGAAACACAGTGTTAAAGTAAAAGGTATTAAGTTAATTGGCATAGAATTCATTTAGAGACTCAACCTGCAGCATTCCTCCCCCCTCTATCACACCGCCCCCAATAGGCTAGGGACTGGGGCTGCTACACAGTTGGGGAAGAGATAGAATAGATGCTAAAAAAAATTTAATAATATGTTTATTGGTCTTTTGTCTTTTTGTGTTCTCTATTTCATTTTCTATTGATGTATTTATCTTTTTTTCTTTTTTTATTTCTAACAGCTTGTTATATATTTAGGACAATGCCATTTCAAACTCTTGCCTTTAAATTTTGCCCACATTACTTGATATGCTAAGTTTATCAGTCTCTTTCTTTTTGGTTTCAGGTAGGGATCAAATTTAATTTTTCCCTAATAATTAGCTGGTTGTCTTATCACCTTTATTAAATAATACATCCTTCCATTGTTATTATTTTTTTTGTTAATCCTCACAAAAAAGTTTATTTTTTCATTAACTTTTAGAGAGTGTGGGAGGGAGAGAGGAAGGGAGGGAGGAAAGGAGAGGACTCTGTACTGTATTCTGTCATATGATGGATTTTTTCCCCTTGACCATATACCTGTATTCATTGGGCACAAAGATGATTATTAGTCTTAAGCCAAGTTTATGAAACTGAATTGCATCAACTTTACCTTTGAATTGATTTCATATGTAATTATAGCAGAAAAACCAAGAGAAAAATATAGAATTAAAGTTAATCCTCATTAAAATTTTTGAGTATATATATTTTACAATATTTTAAACTTATATTTATTGCCTAGAAGTTATTGCTGAGTAGGCTTTTCTAAACTACAGTATGAGACATGGGTTAAAGTTTTACATAACTGAATATATCTAGAGTTAAATATTAGTATTAGAAGGGTAGACTATTAAATTTTAATTCAGTGGAATGTCAATAAAAATTATAGAAACAACCGGAGTTTTTTTAGGTAATAGGTGAAGAGTCATAGCAGTATCTTCTTGAGAGATTAATTTGTTAGTTGCTGTTAGCTTTTCCTGAGTTTAATCTCAAGGTAGTATAACAATGCTGAAGAAATTTAAAAATAGTAGATCACTTAATTAGCTGTTGCTTTGGTAGTGCTGTGTGACAATACTGAAATGTTTGATGGCTTCAACAATAAACATTTTGTTTTTTAAGTTACGGTTCTGGGGGTCTGTGAGGGAGATTATACTTCTGGCTGTGGATTAAATTCAAGTCTTATTCACATGTTGCATTTTGGGTCCATATTCTTTTCTTGGTCTTCTCAAGAGACCAAGCCAAATAACTCAAGCAAATTTAAACTGTCTGCTCAGGTTTTGTTTATTGATATTCTGTGGCTCAGCCCAAAATGATTTGGGCAGGGAAATATTTTGCCTCACTTACTCTCTTGGGAGGCATTATAAAGTCCTATGGCCAGAGGCACAAATGTACAATTCTGTAATAGAGAGGGAGTAAAAAATTGGTAAAAATAACCTGATCTATCACAGTTAACTTATGAATGTCATCATCCTAATACAGATTTTTAAATAAAATATTTTTTTTCCTGTATTACATTCTGTTTTTATGATAGGAGTATTACACAGCAATAATCATAATGTGCCTACCATTTTAAATTCCTTTTTGTCCTTTGCTGGCTTCCTATTTTGGTTATAAAATATTTTCCTATTGTCTTTTAAACCATCCTTTGACTGTAATTACCACTTGTGTTATCCTGTGTTTGTTCCTGTGATTATTTCAGTTAATTCATTTCTCTATTTTTTCTTTCATTCATCATATCCACTACACTGTTAATCTGGGAAATTATTGTCAACTTTTCAGATTCTCTGCTCTTCCTTTACTCAGATTTCTGTTCTCATACCTACTATATGAAACCATATTGCCATCTGCAGCCTGTTAAAATATAAGCTTGTATGTCTTTTGGCTAGCATATAGTTACATTAGGACTCATTAAGCTTCAGGTGACAGAAACTCAATTTAAACTAGCTTATGTAAAAAGAATTTATTGGAAGGGATATTTTATAGAATTAAGGCAACAGTGGATTTACCAAGACTGAGGATGGGAACAGATGGAGCTAGGCTTCAGGAGTGACTCAAAATGATGGACTCAAGTAAGACTCTCTTGCTTGTCTGTGTATAGGAATGATTCTCACTCTCTCCCTACATACTGGCATTCTTCAGACGGGTAAAAACATGGCCACCAACAATTCCCAGTTTACATCTTAGACTAAAAGGCAGTATGACAGTGCAGGGCAGAGCATTACTCTGAAGTAATTACTTGAGTCCTGGCTTTACATTTGCTATTTTGTGAGAACTTTCAAGTGATTGGTGCTTTTAAGAACAATTTGTTCCACACATTTATTGAATATCTACTATGTACTATGTACTATGCCAGGAATGGAGTATTCCCTGGTAAACAAAACAGAGTTTGGGTTTGGGGAGGGTGCTTATTTAGATAGCCTTAGCATCGTGACGGCCTCAGGCTTCTCGGCCATCCTTTCCGTATCTCAGCTCCTGCTATTCTCACCCATACTCATTATGATCTAGCTATCATGGTCTCCTTTTCATTCCTCAATAAGGCGTTTCTCACATCAAGTTCGTTCTCCCTAGTTCTTTCCATGGCTTATTCATTCTTTTAACCCCAGACATCAGTTGGATCCGTATTGCCTCCTGCCTTCTCCTCGCCTTCTGTAATACTTATTCCAGTATGTGATCCTGATTTACTCTCATCTGTATTATTTATCTCTTCCATAAGAATGTTAGCTTTGGGAAGACCAGGACTGCATTGTCTTTACTCATCATTTAGTCTCCAGTTCCCATTATAGTTTCCAGCTAGTAGGGACTCATAAAATATTTGTTGAATGGGTGAATGAAAGCTGATATCAGTGGAGTCAGTCATACGAAGGTAGGAAGCAAGAGCTAAGACTCTAAGTTGGGACTGAATTTTCTGTGATTAAAGAGTTGAAATGATAAAGTGACAGAGGCAAGGGTGTGTTGGGCCTTGTAAGTGCTGTTAAGGAGTTTGGATTTTGTTTGAATTTTAGTAAAAAGATTTTAGTCTGGAGTTTTAATGTAATTCAGTGTATTTCCTAAGTGTTCTTTGGTAGCTCTGCAAAGAGTAAATTAGGGAGGAGTAGAATGGAGGAAGGAGATGGGTTCGAGACTTTTATAGTCGATAAAAACATTGCTTGGATTAGGCTGGTAAAATGGATATAGAGCAAGATGGGATAGATGTCGGGTGTATTTTAGAGGTGGGGCTGACATGCTGATAGAGATGAGTTAAGGATGAGACCCAGATATTTTGTGTGTGCAACTTGGTAGGAGGTGTTGTTATTTACTGAAATGGAAAATCTGAATGAGAAGCAAGTTTGGAGAAGACATTAGAAATTCCATTTTGATCACATTTGCATTACTGAGAATTCCACATGGGTTCCAAATAAGTAATTTAGAGGAGTCATTTGGGTTGGGGTAGAAATTTGGGACACCGTCAGCATATAGATAGTATTTAAATTCATGACAATGAGAGATATTACTTATAGTGTGTGGCAAGGAATCAGAAAAAAGCTCAGGACCTGAACTTGGGGAATTTCTAACATGTAGATATTAAGTAGAGGAGTGGCAGCTGAAAAGGACTTGGAGAAGGATTGGCCACACAAAGAATACCTGGAATGTGTCTTGGCAATCAAGGATTCATGGGGCAATCTGGAAGGGTAAAGACATGGCTGCTAACACATACTGCATTTTTAGAAACATATAACATACAAAATAAGAAAAACTTTGAGAGGACAGATGAATGTACTTGAAGGGTTTTAAAAAAGAAGGATATTAACATGTCTAACAAATAAATGATGGCTATCTTGTTAGCCTAGGAGTATAATTATTTTTTATTTTGATATTAGTGGAATTTTTGATTTTTTAAATAAAGTTGGGAAGTAATTTTTTAAAAAAGTATAACTTGAAGCTGCAAGTACTTTTTTTCTAAGGGCCAGGAGTAATGGTGTTAGTGTCACCTAATGGCAAAATGAGATATTGCAGCCATATGTATATGCTGCAATGAACAAAGTAACCGAATTAGAAAGAGAAAAAGAACGTTTCTGGGGGAATTTAGGCTTAGATCAGCAGGCTACTATAGTTACATGGTCCTCTCCTATTTAACCCTGGCTTACTTGTTTTACCCCTTTTCATATTACCTTTTGGTCACTGAGCAGGTCCTTTTTATTGTCTTTCAGTTTTCAGCTCAAATATTACCCTTTTGGAGAGTCCTTTCCCACCACCACCTTACTTACAGCTGTCCCTACACTCCTTACAGCTAAGCTACCCTTTGTCACATTAACCTCTTTCATTATCTTCATAGCCTTTAGAGCATCGGTTCTCAACCTGTGGGTCGCGACCCCTTTGGGGGTTGAACGACCCTTTCACAGGGGTCGCCTAAGACCATCGGAAAACACATATATAATTACATACTGTTTTTGTGATTAATCACTATGCTTTAATTATGTTCAATTTGTAACAATGAAAATACATCCTGCATATCAGATATTTACATTATGATTCATAACAGTAGCAAAATTACAGTTATGAAGTAGCAACGAAAATAATTTTATGGTTGGGGGTCACCACAATATGAGGAACTGTATTAAAGGGTCACGGCATTAGGAAGGTTGAGAACCACTGCTTTAGAGTGATTTGGAATTATCTCATTTGCGTCATTGCTTGTTTTCTCACTAGATGTCAGCTCCAGGAGAGCAGGCTGTTCACTCATGTAACTCCCGTGCTGAGTGCAGTGTCTGCTATGTAGTAGTATTCATGTTGAGTTAAAGTGTGAATATTTGGAGAATGTTGAGTTTCTGTGGTGTAGAGATCTATCCAGAAAATAGAATTACACTGTATTTGATCACTGTAACATTGTTTGCTACATAAATGCAATGTGAAAGCTTTGACACCACCCCCCCCACCCCCCAGCTCATAAGTGGTAATGTGTCTGGAAAAAAAAAGATATATGGCTTAGGGTGTTGAATTGTATATTAGTTAATTTTAGCAACATAAAATATTTTTGAAAGTACTATATATGGTCTTGAGGAGATACGTTTTTTAAGACATTTAGATTTAATTACAAAATAATTCTGTGAATATATTTGTGTGTGTGTGAATTTGTAGATACTTCTAATATCATGCTTAATATTTTCCTCTATTTATTAAAAACAATAAAAATAGTATTTCTAGGATAAAAATAGTTAAACAGTAGTAGTTGAGATATGGGCGGGTTTATATTGTTTTTCGGGGAACAATATGGTTCTGTTAGTCTGGAAACTCAGGGCGAAGAGAGTATATTTCCATTATGTGGCCCAGTCCAAGAGGGTAGCTTCCCTAGTTTTGAGATAATTGTCTAGTGAGAAGAATTCTTCTTCACATGAGCCATTTTTAAAGGCTGAGGATTGATCAGTTCATGTTTTTATTCAATAGTTTTTGTTTTTGTTTTCAATCCTTGCGGCTTTGAACAGGTGGATGTGGGAAGAGATTTTTGCAGGACTGAAATGGAGGTCAGAGCTTCCTTACAGAAGGTTACTGGGTCATCGGATTCTGTGGCTGCACAGAACAGTGAAGAATTTGTTTTGGTTCCTCAGCATGCAGGTGATACTTCTACAAAAGATGAAGAAAAACCTGAACTGAAGGTAGTTTTTCTTTCCTACAAACGATACTATTTTAAATTATGGCTTTTTTTTTTAACTAGGTGAAAGGAGATGTATAAAATCCAAAGGTTTTTCTCAAGTGTTGACTGTGAGAATAGAGTCAATGTTTGATGCATTTAGAGGCTTATTATTTGGTTTGTATATTTTTGAAACTTTTTGCTTTTGGTTATATATCTTTTAATTCGGAATTTAGAAAGGAGGAATAGACGAGGAGAAAGAGAAAGGATAATTGAGAATTAGACTTAATGGTTAAATCTTACATAAATGTAATTTATCTGAATATTTTTATCTCTCTTACTACTGGGTTAAGTTGATTATATAAATAGTTATGTTTACTTTCACTTTTTTTTTCGTTATGACCTCAAATCAGCTGGTAAAATTGTAGTATGTGATTTAACAGTTGACTTGTTTAAATATTTTAAAAATATATGTCTTTTATTTTTAGTGTTTGTATTTGGTTATGCTCCTTTTCCTTTTTCATTTTTGTGTTGCCTTTCCTAACTCAAAGAAAAAAACAAGCAAACCCAGGTATATATGCATGAGAATTGCATAGCTATCTTCTAGAAACAGGGGTAGAGAAGTTAGTCAGAACTGCTACATATTTTTTAAATGATTTTTGTTTAATTTAAACTATGGCATCAAAGATATATTAGTATACAAATCTAATAAAATTATATAAAAATCAGGTTATTAAATACCCATTTTACCTTATGTTGAAGATATAGTTTTATAATTTTGTTAAAATAACCAATAGCTTTATTTAAATTTCTATTTAAACAAATAACTATTTAAATTTCTTTGAATATCTGTATTTTAGTATTAATGTATTTAAGATATTATTTATTACTTAGGTTTTGTGTCTTCTCTGCTTTTAAGAAAAACCTGAGTTAACATAAATATAAAGAAATTAGCAACACTCCTCTTGGCAGCTAGAAAACAAAATTTATAAAGAAACCAGAAATATGTTTATGTTATGATAAGAAATATGACATTTTAAATGATATCACAGTAGACTGTGGCCTATTTAAACTTATCAGGTTTTCCCTAAAGCCCGTACATTTAAGAATATTTGGTTCTGGAATATGTTTTGAAATACTAAAAAGAAAATAACAAGAAAAGAGAATCTCTGTAAACAAGTTCTCAGATCAGATGTACTTGGAAAGTGCCTGAAGCATTTTCTGAGAAATCCTTTTCTGAAACTAATAATCTTCTAGTTTGGCTGTTTTTGTAATTCAGGATTTTGTATTATATCTAGTAAAATTAGGTAAAACTGTATAAATTCTTGATGTTAAGTTAACTATATTTAAACAAATATTTAGATTGTTTTAATTTCTTCTATAAGTGAAATATTTTCATTCAGCTCCAGAACCATAATATGATTGAAACAGAATTGTCTTGCTTTGTCTGTAGATAGTTTCTAATGGTGATGAACAATTGGAAAAAGCCATGGAAGAGATTTTGAGAGATTCTGAGAAAGGGCAAGGCAGCCTTCTTGTGGATCGTCAAAGTTCCAGTGAGATTTCAGACCATTCGCTTGGCGATGTTTCAGCCAGCCAAACAAATAAGCCATCTCTTCAGTTAATTTTGGATCCATCAAATACAGGTACTGTACTGAACTCATAGAAACCATAGGAGAAGTGGGATAAAGTGATACTGAAAATTTAAAAATCCTGTTAACTTTGTTTTTAAGATCAGGGCCACCAGCTTTTCAGTGCTGGTTGAGAGCTCCCACTTTGGTTCTTACGTTTCTGTGAAATTTTGCATTGACTTTTGAGTGGTTTTTTTTTTTTTTTCTTTAGAAATTTCTGCACTCAGACCATCTTCTCCAAGTGGATTGCCGGAAGAAGATAGTGTTTTATTTAACAAACTGACCTACTTAGGATGTATGAAGGTTTCTTCCCCGCGTAATGAAGTAGAGGCTTTACGGGCAATGGCAACTATGAAATCTTCGAGTCAGTACCCCTTTCCTGTTACTCTGTATGTGCCAAATGTTCCAGAAGGTTCTGTGAGGTGAGCTGTAATCCTCCTTCTCCTCTTAGACATATTGCAGATTTTGTGTGATGGTGATGATGTTATATCATAAATCAGCCTAGGACTTACTGTTAATTCACTTTTACTCTGTAATGCAAAGAAAACATGTTTAGGCTTAGACTGTGTTCCTTATTTGCAAGGGCCACGTGCAAAATTATACTTAGAATATAAGTGGAAATATAAC
Organism: Myotis lucifugus; assembly: GCF_000147115.1. Classification (NCBI taxonomy): domain Eukaryota; kingdom Metazoa; phylum Chordata; class Mammalia; order Chiroptera; family Vespertilionidae; genus Myotis; species Myotis lucifugus. Next base: position 1,366,515 of record NW_005871102.1, read on the forward strand.
TATAAAATACATGTAATTCTGTTTTTGTATTCTGAAGAGCCTAATAGCATGCCTCTACCTTGTCATTAACAGTGGGTCAAAAAATTGGAGTGAGCCCTTCATTTTAAGCTCTTTTCATCAGACTGGAAAGAAGCAAAATGTTTTTTTTCCCCTTATACTTAATTAGTAATAATGTTTAATGTCATCTGAACCTTGAATTTCTATTTTTTAAAAAAATATTTTTATTGATTTCAGAGAGGAAGGGAGAGGAAGAGAGAGTTAGAAACATCAATGATGAGAGAGAATCATTGATTGGCTGCCTCCTGCATGCCCACTCCTGGGGATCAAGCCCGCAACCTCAGCATGTGCCCTTGACCAGAACCGAATTCGGGACCTTTCAAGTACGCAGGTTGACACTTTATCCACAAACCAGCTAGGGCGAACCTTGAATTTCTTTACATGTAAATCAGATGTTACTCCAGCATTCAGATTCAGCCCTCCAGTGGCCTTCAGTCACACCTGTGACTATATTCTTTCTCCTCGCTGTTTTTTTCTTTTTCCTTCATAGCACTTTTCCTTGACTCGACATTATATACAACTTACTTGCTTATTTGTTTATTGTCTACTTTCCTCACTAGACATAAGCTCCATGGGAGCAGGGTATTTCTATTTTTCCCTGCTGTTACTTCAGTGTCTAGAGTAGTATCTGGTCCAAGTTTTCAGTAAATATTTGCTGAATGAACAAGTAAGTGTACCAGCTCTAGGAAATTAGGTTGAATGTATCCTAAACCTATAATATTCCCTGAAAGTTGTCTTAATTTTTTTTCAAACTCTTCCCGATTTTCATCATTCTCTAAAGTTTAGAATGTGAAAAAAATGTTAGCTAAGTTCTAAAATAGCAATATAAATTGCAAGGTTTTGGTAAAAATGCTTTGAATTTTTCAGAAAAGGGTTTTGTAGATATATTGTTTGTATAACTTAAAAATGTCAGAATGGCCGAAACCGGTTTCAGCCATTGTTCGGCTCAGTGGATAGAGTGTCGGCCTGCAGACTGAAAGATCCCGGGTTCGATTCCGGTCAAGGGCATGTACCTGGGTTGCGGGCACATCCCCAGTGGGAGATGTGCAGGAGGCAGCTGGTCGATGTTTCTCTCTCATCGATGTTTCTAACTCTATCTCTCTCCCTTCCTCTCTGTAAAAAATCAATAAAATATATTAAAAAAAATGTCAGAATGCCTTTTAATGTTACCTGTTTAGTTTCAAAGTACCAAATACTTTGTGACAAACCCAGTGCTTTGACTTGCCTCTGTTTTTAGTGGATACCCCTCAGTTTCACAGTTTGAGACCCTGCAGTGTTCTTGAATTTTTAGATCAATCTAGGGCTTGGAATTTGTATAGGGAAAGTCAGAGAATAATTTGTCCTTAAATTCCACAGACTCCTTATACTTTTTTTTTTTCTCTCTCCTTATACCTTTTAAATTCTGCTGTTAATTGGATCTGTGGAACCACTCTGACCGTTTTTGTGATAAAAGAGGTCTCAGTTGAACAGTGACCTGGGGCTTGGATAAACTTACAGGTGCTGCTCTCAGTAGAAATGAACTCCCTTTGGATCGCCTATGCTATTCTGTGCTGGCATTCCTTTTCCTTTTCCTGTAACAGAACAAGACTAGCATTTAGGGATGGGTGACAGGCAGTAAGTGAATTAGATCATAGGAAACATAAAAGTGAAGTAATTGTCAAAAGAAGGTGAAGAATTTGTGTGCTTATACATTATATACATATAGCAAGAATATGAAGACAAATGGTTTTCTCACATTATTAGTACCAGTTTATTTTGTGATTTTAAGATGATTATGTTTATATGCTATTGGCATAGTAAAACTATTTGCTTTTGTTCTCTGATAGTTAATATTTTATTTCATTTTCCACCACTGTTCTGCAGAATCATAGATCAGTCCAGCAATGTGGAGATAGCATCTTTTCCAATCTATAAGGTGCTGTTCTGTGCACGTGGACATGATGGGACAACAGAGAGCAATTGCTTTGCATTTACAGAGAGTTCCCATGGTTCAGAAGAATTTCAGATACACGTTTTCACCTGTGAAATTAAAGAGGCAGTAAGTATAATATATTGTAGCAATTGGCTAAGGAGACGAATTAGAGTAGTATTTTTGAGCCCTAATCTTAGTCATAAATTTGTATGTATGAGTATGTACCATATTGTATAAACTTGGAGTATATTTCTAAAGAGAAAGAGCATATTTTTACTGGCATAGAACTGAATATGGAAAAGTCAAATCTTATAACTATGCAGGAAAGTGGTATTATAGGTGGGGCACACTCAGCCTAACAGTTGTAACAGGAGAAGGCCACTTGACGAGCTGTCCTCCCACACCACCATGGTAGTCATTGCTCAGGATTAATTAGAAAGAGGGATTTTTTTGCACCTTTTTATTATTTTGTCCAAGTTGATTGGTCCATGTGATTTGAAAAACTGCCTCTAACAATACCTTTTCGTCTGCCAGGCATGATGGTTGCATATTGCTTGCACTTGGATATTGTACTAAAGTGGTTTCATAGAGCTCTGTAGTTTCACTAGAGACTATTTTTTACGTACATCCACTTAGCGGCTGGCTTTGGCTCTAGAAAACTGGCCTAATTAAATATACAAATGCTCACATATAACAGGGTGTCAACTTGGAGGCCTTTGAAGGGGCCAGGAAGTTTCTTTTAGCCATTCTTAAGTGGTGGTTTCTTCTAAGACTGGAGAAATAATTCAGAATCAAATGGCTGGTAAAACATGGGGAAATTTCCTTCATTTCTGCATCTGTTAATTAAAAAGAAATTGCACTTTTAGAACTTTAGTACTTAGGCTTTAATCAATGGGTTTGGATAAGCAAGGTCGCCAGAGTGTGTGCTTTGGGGAATATAAATTGTCAGCAGAAAATGCTGAAAGCTGTAGTTATTGTCTTTGCTCTTTACCATGAAGCGTAAACAAACATTGTATTAACAGGAGTTCTGAGAGCTTATTTCTGGCCACAACATGTAAACTCATAGAAATAGAGATTTCTGTGTGTTTGATACTAAGCACGAGGGGCATGTCAGTCTTTATTTCCTGAACACCAAAATGAACATGCACAGACACATGTAACTTAGATTGTAGCCATAGAGTTCTCTACCAGAATCCATGCCTGTGTGAGAAGTAGTTCTGATTCTATTTCAGCCAACATTTATGTACACACACACTCTGATGGTAGAGTGCTGGCATTTCATGTTGGCAGCCACCATTTAATATCCCTGTGTGGTTTCTGGACAATTGGCACTCAACAGCAAGGAAGTGAAAGTTGAAGAGTTGCAAAACCTGCTGCTTGGAGAGGCAGAAACACTGCGGCAAAAGGAAGTGGAAAGGGACCTGGCTGCAGCATTCTTCTTAATTGTGACGGTATGAAACTCTCTTTGGATTATAGCATCCACTTATTTATGGGTGGGGAAATCTTTGTCATTTTTGAGGTTTTTAAAATTTGTAATTTTTTATTATTTTTTATTATCCTCATCCAAGGACATGTTCATTGACTTGAGAGAGAGAGAGGCAGAGAGAGAGTGAGAGAGAAACATCATTTTGGTTGCCTCCTGTATGCGCCCCTACCAGGGATCGAACTTGCAACCTAGGCATGTGCTTTGACTGGGAATTGAACCCACAACCTTTTGGTGCTTCGGATGATGCTTCAAACAACTGAGCCACACTGCCAAGGCATCTTTGTCATTTTTTGGAGCTTTAACAGTGAGAAAGCATGGATAAAACTGGGGAATTCTTACCCTTACCATTTTGGATATGGCATTAAATAGTATTTCTAGAGAGAATATTTGGTACTTTGCAGGCTGTGAGCAAGTGATGTCCATGTATTTTTTTATTTCCATGTATTATTATTTTTTAGAGTACACTTTTCAAAGTGTTACATTATAGGACATTGGTGATAAAATTCATTGCTTGAAGGAGAATACAAAATTGTCTTTAAACTTTATTACAAGACATCCTTTCTAGCCCTGGCTGGGCAGCTCAGTTGGTTAGAGCATTTGCCCGATATGCCAAGGTTGCGTGTTCGATCCCCGGTCAGGATACATACAAGAATGAACCAATGAATCCATAGATAAGTGGAACAACAAATCGATGTTTCTTTTTCTCTCTCTTTCCCTTCCTCTCTCTCTAAAATAAATTAATTTAAAAATTTTTATGAAGAAAGGACATCATTTCTAAACGAAGATAACCTCGTGTAAATATAGAGCTTATGCCCGGCACAATGCTGAGCACTTACTCAATACTCATCACATCTCCATGACATAGATAGTATTTATTTAAACTGGTGATCTTATGCTCCTTCTTGCCTGGGCCAGTCATAGTTTATCCCTCTTCTCCAGGTGTATTATTAATGGCACTCCGTTGTGTTCTCAGAAGTGCTCTGGTTTGTTTGGCACATGTAGTTACCCTTTGCTTATCTGAAGACTAAGAGAATAAAGGATGGAGCTGGGTTTCCAATGGAAGTCTCTGACTCTGAAGCCCCATGTAATTTCAGTAACAACTTTTCTGTTGCTTTAATATTGTAACAGGCAAATATGGATTTTTGTCATTCATTTATGCTTTATAAAGGGATTGATTGGTCATAGAGTTTGCATCCCACCTGCCTTTGGTTTTTACCCAGGCTTTTATAGAATATCTTCCTCTCCCCTCAAAAAAACAATTACCCTTTAATTAATTTAAAGTCTTTTTCTTACATCTACCAGTTGTCAGGTTATTTGGTTCCCAGAAGTTTCTTGTTCTGTGGTGAAGGGACAACTTTAGTCCTTAGTATTTGGGCTCTCTTGGTGAGCACAAACAATTGGCAAAGATAGTTTAGGAACATGTGATAGACATTATTATTGCTTAAATATGCACTGTGTAGCAGTGTTGCTAATTAATTTATTTTCCGTTGTTTTTAGAGTTCCCGGATGAGACATGAAGAAGTAGGTTAAGGCAAGAAGATGTCTTTTCAAGTAGGAAAAGCAACATGGCTACCACTACCAGCTGTACTGTCATGCTCTTATTTCACCATATAGTCCCACAAGCAGCAGCCAGCAGCAGTGGCAGAGGGGAAGCTGGCGAAGGTGATGGCCTCTTTGGACCTGTGGCACAAGGATTAGGGGTTCTAACCCCACAGAAGATTTAGGGCACATTTGCCTCACTACCCTAGATGTTCTTCTACAGGACTCTGCTGGAGTGAATCTCAGTAATCTGTGGCGAAAGATCTGGGATCCAGCCCAAAGAATCCTGATGCCGGTGATCATTGTACAGGAGAATGACGGGCTAGGCTTCTGCTGAAAAAGTGAAATATCAGAAAGCATAGAGAAAAAAGCCAAGAAGGCACCTATTTTTGTTACATTTTTATGGATATATTATACAAAACTGATCTTAAAGATACTTTAAAAGGCTTAGTTGACTCTTTAAGAATTTATTTCTACTAGTCAGTGTGATCGTTTTCTTCAAAACAGACTTTGATGTTTGTGTTATTTGTATGTTTTAACATACTTATCATTCATTACTAGCAATTCTCAGTGTTATATTTTAGAAGCACGGTTGTTATCTAGTTTTAGGCATTCAGAGGTGTTTTATGAGAAATATTAAGGGTATCATTGGGAAGATCTTAATTCTTAATGCACTGGTTTTTATTGATGTTATTTTAGCAAAACACTTTACATTGGAAATTAATTCAGAAGTTATGCTGTTAGTGTTTTCTGTAGATTTTTATAAATTTTTAAAAAGTTTATTTTATTTTATGATATGCTTCTTATTTTAGCCCCTTTCACTGAGTAATAAATTTGAATGAGATGTTTTAAAAATTTTAATACATATCTTTCCAGGTGTCTTTTATAGAATGATTTTCCTACATTTATTTTTGGGGTGAATATTTTCTTGACATATGGTGTTTTTATTTATTTATTTATTTATTTTCCACTTACAGTTTACATTTAATATTATATCAGTTTCAGATGTACAGTGTAGTGGTTAGACATTTATATAATTTACCATGTAATTCCTCCTGTTAAGTCTTGTGCCCACCTGGTACTGACACCTGGTCTTTTTAAAAGAGTTGATTCTCTTTTACCAATATTAGTAAAAAATATTTATTTTTGAAAAATGGGCTAGGTTATTTAATTAACTATATTATTTAAGTAAATGTCTTTTTTTAAAAAAAATCCTCACCTAAGGATATGTTTTTACTGATATATTTTATTTATTTATTTATTTTTTTGTTAATCCTCACCCGAGGATACTTTTCCATTGATTTTTGGAGAGAGTGGAAGGGAGAGGGAGAGACAGAGAGACAGACACATCAATTGGTTGCCTCCTGCACGTGTCCTGACCAGGGCCAGGGATCGAGCCTGCAACTGAGGTACATGCCTTTGACCGGTATCAAACCTGGGACCCTTCAGTCTGAGGGCCGATGCTCTATCCACTGAGCCAAACCATCAAGGGCTAAATGATATATTTTAGAAATCAGGGAAGAGAGGGAGGAAGGAAGGGAGAGAGAGAAAAACATCAATGTGAGAGAGAAATATCAATCTGGTAGCTTCCTATATGCTCCCTGGCCAGGGATCAAACTTGCAACCTAGGTATGTACCCTAACTGGGATTTGAACTCACAGCCTTTAGGTGTACAGGACTATGCTCCAACCAACTGAGCCACCCAGCCAAGGCTAAAATAGCACTTTTTTTTTTTTTACTATTAACATGTAGTACATATTTGAGAATTTGGAAAATACTGAAATAATATATATATATATATATATATATATATATATATATATAAATAAAAAAAATATATATAATTCAAAATTTCACCAGCGTTAAGATTTTGGTGTTTCTCCTTTCCATGTATCTACATGCACTCTCCTTTTCACCTCTTCAGAACCAATAACACAATAACAACAACAACAATCCCAACATAGTTTTGTGTTTAATTAGTGCTTTCTATAGGTACTGTGTTCTGGGGAAAAAAATTGTACTGTATTATGTCAATAAACTTTTGCCTTCTGCAAAGAAAAGGCCTATTCTAGTACATTTGTGTGTGTGTGTGTGTGTGTGTGTGTGTGTGCGCGCACGTGCGCGTGCGTGCGCGTGCAATAGTTGGCATATATAGAAATGTTTGCCATGGCTTGTGTTAATTTTCTTGTCATGATATTGGTTACCCGGTTTGTTCCAGTAACTATAAATATTGGTCATTATTGTTTCTGAAGTTCTCTACCTTACTAATCTGTGGATACCATTCCAGCTTATTTACCACTCTAGAATTCACAAATGATTTTAACCTTTTGTTGGAAATAGCAACTTGTAAGATACGTTCAGGACTAAATGCAGTTTGATTGCTATTAATGATGTTAATGTGCTGTTGTGTCTTTCCTCCAAAAAGAGAGAAAGGTGTAGTCTGATCCTCCCGCCCCCCATCATTCTCTACCTACTCTGGCTCAGCCCCATATACTTAACCTTTTAAAAGAGGAATTCCTGAGCCTTGCCATCTACTTTAGAATTTGCCAAGTTTTTTTGACTTTTTTTGATGTGGTATGATGTGGTAGGCTTGCTGATAGCTTTGACACAAAGAAAGTGAAATAGATGATATAGGAGAGGAGAAAAAAAGAAATATAGTTGGAGTTTGACTATACAAATGTTTGAAAAATTATGTAAAACAGGGAAAAAAGGTATTTCCCTGTTTTCACATATAGTGTTTTCTTAAAAATATGCTGAATTTGAATGGGTAAAAAGAGACCAATAGACTTCACATTTTATTGGGGGTTAGGAGGTGGGGAGTACTCAAAGAACCAAAAGTAGTTTAAAGTTTCTATTTACACTTTACTTTGTAGGCGCAATATTCAGTGACATATTCTTAGCATGTTCTTTGGTTCTATTTTCCTCTATAACACTTAAATTACTGAGCTAAGTCAAATAAGTATCCAGTTGAGACTAAACATTTTTGCTTTTGGCTTACCTAATAAGGCCTCACCTACCTCAGGCACATTCAGCTTTCATGTATGTGCTGGAATGTAAGCTCCATGTTAACTGCCGTATAATACTTAGTGCACCGAACATGTTCAAAATATATTTGCGGAAAGAATGAGTAAATTTATCGTTGTTTTAAATGTATAAGTTTTGAGGCCTACAGTTTTTGTTAATGTCAATCCTTTGCTGTTTTTATTCATTAATATAACATTAAATTCAGATGACACATTAGAATATTAAAATTTTATGTGCAATGTGATATTGTTGAAGTTAAACATTATTATACAGTTAAAAGTTTATATTTAAGAAGCTACGAATTTGGCATTGGCAAGGCATTTTAGGGTAATATAGGTTAATATGTGTAAGTATGGCTGATGGAGGTTTAAGAATTACTTGTTTTTGAATGTGATAGACTGTATGAGAAAAGGTAGAATATATGAATATAACAAGATAGAAAAATGGGGAAAGACCCCATACTTTAAGAAATTCTACTGTTGATGAAAGTGTTCTTGTTTCAAGCAAATTACAAAATATTACAGTCCTAGACAAATATAATTCAGTGAGTAATTTGAACCCACTCTATTTAAAGTGAAGGATTTATTAACATCCAGAGAAGTCTCTTTACTTGTTCCTCCCAATGTGAGGTTTTGAAAATATGACCTTTGTTAAACCCTTCTTACTTCATCGTGTTTTCTTTGTTCAACCCATGAGTGGCCCAAGAGATTTGGAAGGTCTTTTGTGCTTTAGGCTTACACAGATGTGAGATGGTATGATGCTTCTTTTGGAACTGAGGAAAAGAATAACTTCTGGAATAGTGTGTGATATTTCTCCACTTTAGGGGAAGTGTATGAGGGTGGCTTACTACTAGTAAAATAGATATGACCATTTCAGCATGCATTCTGGAATCCTGCAATAGCTTTATATCACAACCACATTGCGTAACAACACTGGAAACAACCATATTATTGTGTTTGTTTATCGCAAAAACCAGTATTTGCTTCATCCTGTGCCTAAATGTCTAGTCCTCTGAAGCTGAGGGAAGTGAAAAGAGAAATTGACGACTTGGGCTAAAACCTTGTTTGTGTGTGTTGATTGGGAAGGTTTAGATGCCGGCATCATTCTAGTAATTACCTTTCGATTCATTTGTTGCAATATACTATATTCTGAGGTCTAGACTCATCTATAAATAAATAGAGATCTTTTGTGAACTTAAATATCTTTATTACTGTGTTTAAATGCCAGATCGAAAAAAGTAGCCATATATATATATATATATATATATATATATATAAATAATATATATATAAATAATATTACAGACTATACAACATATATTATAAACTGTATATATGCCTATACTATATCTGCTGAAGAAAAATGTTATGGTAAATTATAGATTCAAGAATTAGGAGAGAAGGGTATAAAAATGCACTCCCATTTTTATTCTTTTAGGTAAGCAGAATTTTATATAGTTTCTGTACAGCATTCAAACGTTCTTCCAGACAAGTGTCTGATGTTAAAGACTCAGTTATTCCTACACCCGACAGTGACGTGTTTACCTTCAGTGTCTCCTTGGAGGTAAAAGAAGATGATGGAAAAGGAAACTTTAGGTGAGGTTATTTGGAATGAAAAAAAAAATGATATTGTGCCTGAAATATGATATTGGCTAATATAATGAGGCCAGAAACTATACAATGTTCATTTAAAGCTTTAAAATGCTAAAGAAATATTTGGTGAATGAATATGTTTCACTTTTCTCCTGATTTTAAAATATTTTATGTAAGTGATTTTCTTAATATTTAAAAGTCTTGATATTTATTATAGAAAACTTAGTAAAATAATAAAGGTAGAATAAAAAACAGCTGTAGTATTGTCAGCTAAGACAATCACTTTTAATATTTTAGTTATTTCCTTTGTTTATTTCTAGGAGGTATTTTTAAATATATTCCTATGCATATAAATTTTTCTTTTAACTTTATAAGAATTTTTTATTAAAATGTACTTAATCAAAATTATTTTTAATGGTTACCAATAGTATATTGTGTGGTTTGACCATCATTTACTTAACCAGTTCATTCTATGGTATATTTAGAATGTTTTTTCCATTTCAAAAATAGGTGGATAATAGGACACAGTTGTATTCTTTTGTTTTTAATCCTCACCTGAGGATATTTTTGTATTGATTTTAGAGAGAGTGGAAGAGAAAGGGAAAGACAAATATTGATGTGAGAGAAACACATCGAATGGTTGCCTCCTGCATGTGCCCTGACCAGCCCAGGCTGGGGAGGAGCCTGTAACTGACGTACATGCCCTTGACTGAATCGAACCCGAGACTCTTGATCTGCAGGCCGACACTCTATCCACTGAGCCAAAACAGCGAGGGCTCCATGTTTTTTTTTTCATTCATTCCTCACCCCCATTTGTCTTTACACTCAGGGTGAAGGATTTTTATTCCAAGCTCTATGTGAGCCAAACCGGGTAGGGCCAGTCATATTCTAATGATCACTTACTAGTAAGTGCCTTAACTGTGCTTTCAATTTTAATAATTGTTAGGTAGGTATTTTATCTGTTTATTATAGATACAGAAATTGATCCTAGGTCAAATAAGTTGCTCAAGGTTTCTTTCTTTTTCAGATAAGACAACCTATATTTTAGACATTTATTGTTTTAATAACTCTTGCGAATATTCAGTCTTGCCTAGGCTAGAATGCCGCAATCTATATCACTTTGTCCATTTTTTATGTATATTTTCCTGGATATATCACAGTCATCTCACATTCTAAATCAGTGATTCTCAACCTGTGGGTTGCGACCCCTTTGGGGGTCGAACGACCCTTTCACAGGGGTTGCCTAAGACCATCGGAAAACACATATATAATTACATATTGTTTTTGTGATTAATCACTATGCTTTAATTATGTTCAATTTGTAACAATGAAAATACATCCTGCATATCAGATATTTACATTATGATTCATAACAGTAGCAAAATTACAGTTATGAAGTAGCAACGAAAATAATTTTATGGTTGGGGGTCACCACAACATGAGGAACTGTATTAAAGGGTTGTGGCATTAGGAAGGTTGAGAACCACTGTTCTAGATGTTTAAAAGTAAGCTCATCTTCTAATTTTTTTTTTGCCTTGGGTTTCACTATGTTAAAAGAACTCAGAACTGCACTTCCAGCTAAATCAGACATGGGACTGTCTTTAAAAACAAGTTATTAAATCATATTCCTAAATCTGTTAAATTTAAAAAATAAAATTTGAAATGATGTCATTTACAAAATCTTGTTTTTAACCTCTGTTAGGTTTTGTTGATTATAAAATTACTAGAGGCCCAATGCACGAAATTCATGCAAGAGCAGGCCTTCCTTCCCCCGGCTGCTGGCACCGGCATCCCTCTGGCACCCGGGATACAGGCTTCCCTTGTGGCCCTGGCTTCCGGAAGTTGTCCGGAAGATGTCTGGTCTAATTAGCATGACACTTTTATTATTATAGATAGTTTGTTACTGTGTGGCAGGATGAGAGTTTAGTACATTTTAAGAATAAGGGTGGTGTTGCTTAAATACCTTGTCTCATTCTAATGTTGCAATAGATTATCTTATGTTATTTTATTACTTATTGTATTGATAATTCCTTTTCTTTTTGCATATTTCAGTCCTGTGCCTAAGGACAGAGATAAATTTTATTTCAAATTGAAGCAAGGAATAGAGAAGAAGGTTGTGATTACAGTGCAGCAACTTTCTAACAAAGAATTAGCTATTGAAAGGTAAGCAGCTTGCTCCTAAATGCTACCCCAAACTTGTATTGACATTGTTATTGTGTTTCAAGAGACATACTATTGAATCTCAGCTGTATTAGTCACTGTGGCTTTTCACCATACTTCAGTTTCTTCATTTAAAAAATAAGATGAGGATGAGAATCATAATACTCTCTGCGCTTAAATAAGTTAGATATAACTGGTTCATTGAAATCTCATTAATGGGAGCAATAAACATGAAATGACTATTTTTTCAGTAACTTCTTCAACCCTGTTTGGTCAAATCAATCTTTCTTGCTATTCCTTATTTATATATATGAGACAGATACCTCAGAAGGCAACTTTGCATTTGTCAAGTCTGTAATAACACAGGCCAAGAAGTATTAGATGTTGAGTACAGTGGGGCCTTGACTTACGAGTGTCCCGACTAACGAGTTTTTTGAGATACCAGCTGTCTCTCCGCCGATTTTTGCATTGAGTTGACAGAGTAATTTGAGTTAACGAGCTCCTTAATGAGCTCGGTCTCGGAATGAATTGAACTCATAAGTCAAGGCCCCACTGTAATTTAACTTTTAGTAATTACTTAAAAATCTTGGAGTTTTATGATTAAGAGGTCTAATATGCCTCTACTTTAGAGGCATATAGTGTACTTATATATAAGGTACAGGCCTTCCTTTTTCCAATGAGAAGCTCCCAGTTTGAACTCCTTGAATGTAGAAACCTTGATGAATAAAGGTGAAATCATTGAGTGCCCAAACATAATATTTTTTTTTGGTTAATTTAAACATTTGCATATACATTTAAAATATATTACACAAAATAATAACTTAGAAATGTTGCTTTTTGTCCATGCTCACATTCATAAGACAACTGTAATTAGAATCTCTTCAATAATCTTCAACATCAGTGTCTTCATTATCACTTCAGCTGCTTTTGGAGTAATTTTAAGGCATATTTTAGAGCACATTATGTGAACTCTGCCTAAGTTGAGGTAAAGCACTTTTGTAATCATAACATATTGCTGCATCATTAGAAATTTTATCTAAGCCCCAAGTACCCACTTGCATAATATTAGGGTGGTCAAAAATTATTACCTTTATAACCACTTACTGTATTGCTCTTATTTTAATATAAGTAATATTGATGATAGTATCTAACAACTGTGAGTTCATATATACTACAATAATTACTAAATCCATGTTAAGTTTCTTTGTTTCCTTTTTCACACATCTGTCAGATGAGCTCTGCAAACATAGACTCTAGTGTGATAGGCCTGGTGTTGGAGGATAGATGCAGAGTGGAAGGGGTAAATGGAGAAAAAAGGGAACATCTGTAATACTTTCAACAATAAAGATAAATATACAATAGAATGAACTGGTTAAGTAAATAAAGATAAATTAAAAAAATAAAATTGACTGAGATTGCTTCAGGCTAATGGTCTTCCTTTAATAATAATTTAACAGGCAAAATTTCCTGTGATGTGAATTTTTTTTGGTAACTGCTTGGAATTATTATTATTATTATTATTATTATTCAAAAAATACACCCTTGTCTTTTTAAAAAAATATATATTTTATTGATTTTTTACAGAGAGGAAGGGAGAGGGATAGAGAGTTAGAAACATCGATGAGAGAGAAACATCGACCAGTTGCCTCCTGCACACTCCCCACTGGGGATGTGCCTGCAACCAAGGTACATGCCCTTGACTGGAATCGAACCCGGGACCCTTCAGTCCGCAGGCTGATGCTCTATCCACTGAGCCAAACCGGTCAGGGCACACCCTTTTATTGGTTATATGTGGTATTTAATATTTTTAAATCTCAAAATGTTAAATGCTGGAATTTAAGGTAATTCAGTAGGTGGCAGTCTTGTCAAGAGAATTCTTAACACCTCTGGATTGTAAACGTTGTTGCTGGCAGTTACCTTTTTTTGAATTATTTTCTTAAGGAAAAGATTTCCAAGCCAACAGGTACTGAAAAAAAAATCATCAGGGGCTATTTTCTTCTTACAGTCCAAACAATTTTCTAGCATAGTTTGACATCACTAAAGTAGACAGGTGGTAGTGTTTGAGCTGTTTGTTATTTTTGTGCTGATTTAATTGGATGTTAGTCCATTCTGAGGGTCTTTTGCTGAATTTGCCTAGCATATACTTTTGTCTTTACCCTAGGCAAGTTGTTCCCGTTTGATTTAGAAAGAAGCTCAAGTCACTGACTTCAAGTTGCCTAGATGTTAGTTTTATTTGCATCTTTTATCCCCTTATGTAAGTTAGTGTATCTATGAAATCTTTTAATCAAATCAAGAGTCTCAGGTATCCTAATAACTTTTCTTAATGGACATCCTGAGAATGAGAAAAATTTATTAGGAAGATAACTCTCTTTTTCCTTAGGAAAGCAAAGTTTAGTTATACAAAAACGATTTCATTGTTCTCTGATAGTTATTTTAGATGCTTTGAGAGTTAATAATTGGAAGCTTCTGTTTTTCAGCCTTTGGGCTGGAACTTGTGATTAGGACAGAATTTTCAATGTCTTTAATTGCTGGCTTCTGCTGGCACCCAGTAGATGGAGATAGCACTATAGACGTATGTATGTAGTACTACTACCTTTTTAGAGTCAGATACTAAGAAATACTGTGTTCGTATAAGTTCATCTATTACAGATGTTGGAGCTCATATTTAAATAAACTTTTAAATTTGAAATAATTATGGATTCACAGGAAATTACAAAATAGTATAGAGAGGCTCCATGCATACTTCCCCCAGCTTCTCTAAATGGGAACATCTTATATAACTCTAGTACAATAGGAGAATTAGGAAATTGACATTGGTACAATCTATAGATTTCTATTGGAGCTCTTTTAAAAAAATATATTTTTTTGATTTCAGAGAGGGAGAGATAGAACTATCAATACTGAGAGAGAAGCCGAAACCGGTTTGGCTCAGTGGATAGAGCATCGGCCTGCGGACTGAAAGGTCCCAGGTTCGATTCCGGTCGAGGGCATGTACCTGGGTTGCGGGCACGTCCCAAATAGGAGATGTGCAGGAGGCGGCTGATTGATGTTTCTCTCTCATCGATGTTTCTAACTCTCTATCTCTCTCCCTTCCTCTCTGTAAAAAATCAATAAAAAAAATAAATATAAAAAAAAATACTGAGAGAGAAGCATTGATTGGCTGCCTCCTGCAGGAACCTTCCCCCCCCCGCCCCGCTACTGGAGGTTGAGCTTGAAACCCAAGTATGTGCCCTGATCGGGAGTTGAAATGTGACCTCCTGGTTCATAGGTCTATGCCCAATCACTGAGCCACATTGGTTGGGCTATTGGAACTCTTTTTAAATTCTTTTCTAAATCATAGTATACTTCTATAATATAATAATAATTTATTAATTAATTGATTGCTTTTCTAGTGGCAAGAGACCTTTACTTAGCTTTATTTAACTTAAGGTGACTAATCAAGACAGTTATGGACAAAGGGGCTTCTGGGCCTTAGCTGAGGAGAGTTCCAGGTTGTTCAAATATAGAAGTAATTTTTTATTATGTTATACTAGTGGCCCGGTGCACAGATTCGTGCACATTGAAAGGAAATTAATTAGAAGATTCGTGTGGTAATTACGTTACTGCAAAAAATTACATGTCAAAATAGTATTTATAATATAGTAGTATATTGGCACTAGCGAGAGCTTTATATGTATTGCGCATGTGCAAGTCCAGGTTTATTTTTAAATTGTCAGTGCGTGTCATATGTACCGACTGGTAGGTCAGTCAGATGATCGATGAATAAATCATGATGTGGTTCATGTTGAATGTCAACAAAAACAACCAAATTGACAATGACAAATCAAAACACACGCATGCGATTGGCACCAGTGAGAACTTTACATGTATCGCGCATGCGCGAGTCAACGTTTATTTTTAAATTGCCAGTGCTTGTCATATGTACCGGCTGGCTGGTTGGTTGGATGGTCAGACAGAGGTACGGTTGGTCACTTAGCCTTTTTATATATATAATGTTATATTGACATATAATACTGTAAATTCAAGGTATACAACATATTGATTTGATATATTTATGTATTATAATATGATTACCATTGTGATAGTTAGCACCTCTGTAATGTCATATAATTATTTTTTTGTGATTGGAATAATTAAAATTTGGTCTCTGAGCAAGTTTGATTATACCACAGTACTGCTTTCTACGTTCACTATACTGTGCGTTAGACCTCTGTTACTTATTTACTACTAGTTGCAAGTTTGTGCCCTTAAACAACATCTCTTCTATTCCCCACTCTCACAGCATAGTATCTTCAAGGTCCATTTATGTTGTAGCAAATGGCAAGATTTTCTTATTTATCATGGCTGAATAATATTCGTGTGTGTGTGTGTGATCTTTATTCATCCATTGATGGGTACGTTGGTTGTTTTTATATCTTGGTTATTGTGTATAATGCTGCAATAAACATGGGAGTGCATATATCTCATATCTCTTTGATATCCTGTTTTCATTTTCTTTGGGTATATATCCAGAAATGGTATTTCTGGATCATATGGTAGATCTATTTTTAAATTAAAAGAAGTTTTTTTGAGGAACCTCCATATTTTTCATAATGGTGAGCCAATTTACATTCTTAATTTACATTAAGAAAATAATTTCTTATTTATTGGTTTAGGAAATTGTGATTTCAAACCTGGCTGTTAAATAATTAGAAGAGATGGGGTATTTTAATTATATTCTATGCTGATAATCAGTTTACTGTCTCTTGGTTCCAAATCTACCCTTTTTGTCTCCATTAGTTGAAGCTTTACCTATTTCTTCTTTGCAAGCAAGCACAATATTAAATTGTGCCAGTAGAGGGTGCTGGAGGGACACTGCAGGAGAAAGGGACTTTTCCTGGTTCTGGTGTGCTTATTTCTTGCTGCAAGATTCTGGAACATCCAACGGTGCTGTGCTCCAGCTGGGCATCCAGTGCACGCTCACCCTCTATTAGCCCTCAGTCCTGGTCCTGACTCAGCGAGACCTTCTTGTGGCCTCCAGACACTAACATTGTGGGCTTGGGGCTTGCACCACTCTGCCAGTAAGCTGGCTCCAGGAATCCTCATTTCCATTGTTGCCTGCCCACCTTGGCTGCCTGCACCTCAAGGATTGTTTTGCTTGCTTGTGGCCCAGCTTTGCCTGAGCAATCCAATAAACTTCTTTGTCTTCCACTAGGTTGCCATCATAACCTCTCTAGTGAGGTCTGAATAAAGCTTTAGGGTAGTGGTTCTCAACCTTCCTAATGCCGCGACCCTTTAATACAGTTCCTCATGTTGTGGTGACCCCCAACCATAAAATTACTTTCGTTGCTACTTCATAACTGTAATTTTGCTACTGTTATGAATCGTAATGTAAATATCTGATATGCAGGATGTATTTTCATTGTTACAAATTGAACATAATTAAAACATAGTGATTAATCACAAAAACAATATGTAATTATATATGTGTTTTCCGATGGTCTTAGGCGACCCCGGTGAAAGGGTCGTTTGATCCCCAAAGGGGTCTCGACCCACAGGTTGAGAACCACTGCTTTAGGGAGAGGACCCTCTGAGTTTGCTGTTCCTTGGGGCTCTCCCTTAGCCTTAGGGTATTCTTTAGAATTCACTTTCTATTACATTTAATAATTCTTTTTTTGTTATTGTTAATCCCCACCTGAGGATATTTTTATAACTTTGCAAACTCATCAAATGGGAGTGTCTTTGGACATTCAGAAGTAATCTTTTCTTGATGTAAAGAAAAACCTCCTTTAAGTAAAACCTCCTCCACACTCATGTATTCTGTTTCCCTTCCTATCCTCCCCCATCAATATCAGTAAGAGGGTGCTGAGAGCCCCACATTACTCTGGTAATACTGCCCCTCCCTTGACTTGTGCACCTTAGCTATCCAAACTGTAGTGAAGCAGGGTACTCCAGAGCTCTGCATGCTCTTGCCAAGGTCCTTCTTCTTCCCCTCAACCTTCAGCCTCACTGAAATAATCTATTTCTACTTTGCCTGTTCCTCTTAGGCCTTATAAGACTCCTGGGTTTTTCATCAATACTCAGATTCTAATCCCCAAATGACTCTGTATATCCCCCCCATCTTTCACCTGGGCCCAACTTTCTAAACCACTCCATTCTACACTCTAGAACTCATAGTCCATCATCAGCACAATTCCTTTTTTCCTCCACCTCCACCTTGTTTCTGAATGTCACTTTCACTTTGTAGGACCTGGCTTTTGCCTTTCAAATGATGGCTCTTTCCCACTGCCTGTACCTCTGGACTAGAGGTGTAAAAGCATCTTTCTTGTATGCCTTTGCTTCTTCCACTGTTGTTCCTCCTTCTTCCTTAAAAACTTCCAGCTTTAGAGTTTAGGCTCTCAGGTTTTATCGTCTGCTCACCTGTCTCGCTGCAGTTATCTACAAATCCTTAGGGGTTCCCATCATTCTTTGAAGATTTAGCTCCTGGCTCACGGTCACTCTAATTATTAGGCTTATTTTAATTTTGGCAGTTTTAGCATCTATGTAGATCATTTTTCTAGTAATCTAGCTTCTTAGTTTCTTGATTTCTGCTTGTCCTAAGATATTGTCCTTTTTCCTGCCTCAATCACCTACTTCCGTGGTCATACTCTAGAATTTGTCATTACCAGTATTTAAAGATCACAGAACAATCATATTTCCCCCGTGGATTATAAGGTAACTTTTGCAGAGTTCCAGCTTGCAAGGTTATTGTCGTTCCACACTACTGTGCATAGTGAGGAATGCCTGTATATCTTTCTCTCCTTGATTCCTTCAGTAAGGCAAAAACAAGTCAATAATTTTATGTAGGAGGCTTTTCTATATTTTGCTTTAAATTCTTTAGGTTGAAACATACTGGGATTCCAATTTTTATGAAATTGTTTGGAGTTTTTATATGTTCTAAAAATATGATTAAGTTATAGCTTTTCTTGTTTGTGGTTGTTTGCCCCTTCTGTCATACTGTCATTTTTTTTCATTTTTAATAATAAAGTTTAGCCTGCCTCCTTTTCTTTGTCTTTCCTCTCTTATTTTTTATCCATAATTTTTATGGAGGTATATAGAATCCTAATGATTTGAGGGACAAAAAGCTAAAGTTGAAATAATTAGTCTCCTATTGCAGTGCATTAACATATCATCTTTATCTTTCTCACTTATTTGCCCACTGTTAGGTCTAAAGCAATGCTAGATACACTGAGCTTTTGGTGTTGGTATGGGTACTAACTTGGTGTTAAAGCTGCTTAAAACTGTTTTGAGTAAAAGCTCACTAGGTATTATGGAAGACTGAACTTTCTCTTTGCTAATTGTAATAATAATTTATAATTGGCACTGCTCTGTAGTTTGCAGTGTTAGTCCACTATTAGTTTTTTTCATTTCAACTTTACATTAACTTCATGAACATGTATACAGGTAATATTGGTATTTCAGAAATGTTGGTGAAACTTTGAAGTGTGTGACTTGCCCAGGATCACCCAGGGAATGTATAATCTGTTCTACCAATAGTCTAGGGAGGCAGTCAGAATATAATGTGTGAAAAACCAGGCGGTTTTGGAGTCATAGACAAGAGCTTTGAATCCCAGTGTTATAATTTGTGTGTGGTGTGGGCAAATCACTTCTACTTATTGAAAACCAGTTTTATTATTAGGTTATTAGAAGGTTGTTTTGAAATATAAATGTAACGATATAGTAATATCTGACTTAAAGTTAAGGCATTCAATAAACAGTAGCTGGCATAATTAATATGATAATATCATCTCATTCTCAGAAGGTTTGATTTCAAATTTTGGGCAAGTCAGCTACTTACTATATTATAAATAATGCTGGTTGTGTCTCTGCTCTGCTTGTTAACATTCTGCATTTACAGCTATCAGAGAATTCACCATCTCAGGTTGTAATTGTCTGTTTACTTATTTTCCTCCCCTACTAGCCTGTGAACTCCTTCAGAAAATAGGTGTGCTAGCAATTTGCTTTCTACATTATTTATAGAGTTAATAAGTGAAGGTTGAATGCTTTGAACTCCCCAGTGAAACACTTACTATTTGCCTTAGGTGTTAGTGGTGATAATAATATCTATCTAATTACTGACACCTTATTCCTAATAGACCTTGCTTGTCCCACAGGAAACCTGATGTGCTTTAATGAAGTATAATTTTGGAAATGACTAATACAGCTTGATAGAAAAAAAATTGTGCAAATTTAGTGCTGGAAGAACCCTCAGAGTGTATCTATTATCCCCCTTTCTGAAAGAGGAAGCGGAGGCCCAAGGGGGTGGGGTGCTTTCTCTAAGGTTACACTGCCAGTTGGTGGCAGGATTTTTTTTATAACCCAGAAAAAGAACAGTGCATCAAGCATCATCAAAAGAAGGTAATAAGCATTGCCATTTAAGGAATACCTAAACTTCCAAGGCTCCTTTTGCAGTAGATCTTAACATAGGAATTATATTAAAGAAATATAAAATTGTACCATTATAAAAATATAGGATTTACCTATAAGTGCTAGATGAACAAAATAAGAGTTTAAATTTTCAAAAACAGCAAAAGAAAAGTATGGAGGATGCAGTTAAACTTTGGCATTAGTTTCTAACGGGCCTAAGATAGGGAGAGAAGGGAGAATTAATTTTTTTCCTATATATTTTGGTATTCATTAACTTTTTACATTGAGTATATAATACTTTTATAACTTAAAAACCTTATAATATAGGGAATTGTTCTTTTAAACTATGATTGATGAAAGCTGAAGCAAAATGTGTAGTAGTTTCTTCTTATCCTCAGTTTCACTTTCTGCGGTTTCAGTTACCCGTGGTCAACTATGGCCTGAAAATATTAAATGGAAAATTCTAGAAAAAAACAATATATAAGTTTTAAATTACATGTTTTTTTTTTCTTTTTGTTAATCCTCATTTGAGGGATTTTTAAAAATTGATTTTTAGAGAGAGTGGAAGAGAGAGGGAAAGACAGAGAGAAATATTGATGTGAGAGAAACACAGTGATTGGTCGCCTCCTGCGCGAGCCCCCAACCAGGGCCAAGCTGGGGAGGAGCCTGCAACCAAGGTACGTGCCTTTGACCGGAATCGAACCCGGGAACCTTTGGTCCACAGGCCGAGGCTCTATCCACTGAGCCAAACCGGCTAGGGCTATATGCTGTTTTGAGTAAGGTGACAAAATCAGGCCATATACTCTCCCTGCCTGTTAGTCACTTAGTTTTCAGATCTACTGTTAAGCTATCGCTGTACTTGTATTTAAGTCATTGCTATTTTACTTAATAATGGCCCCAAAGTGGAAGAGTAGTGATGTTGACAATTCGGATATGCCCAAGAGCTGTAAGGTGCTGCAGCGGTTCTCAACCTGTGGGTCGCGACCCCTTTGGCGGTCGAACGACCCTTTCACAGGGGTCGCCTAAGACCATCCTGCATATCAAATATTTACATTACGCTTCATAACAGTAGCAACATTACAGTTATGAAGTAGCAATGAAAATAATTTTATGGTTGGGTCACAACATGAGGAACTGTATTTAAAGGGCCTGAAGGTTGAGAACCACTGCTTTAAGTGAAAGGGTCTGTATGTACAGCTTAAACATAGTATATATGTGGTTCGGTACTATCTGTGGTTTCATGTATGGAATGAATCCCCAGCGGATAAGGGGGGACTGCTATCCAGGGAATGTGAGACAAATCTTCTGTCTTTATTGACCTAATTTCTTTGTTGGGGGATCAAATTTTATATCTGAAAATAATTAACTTTTATTTTTGTTTATCAAGAATTTAAGCAATAGTCAGAGAAATAGTACAATGAATTGCAAAATTAATTAACATTTAATTTGTACAGATAATATTTATTATAGTAGTTCATAGGAGAGAGATCAAATAGTGTATAGTAGTAATATTGCAATTATGACTATTAGAATATAATTATCTCTGTATTAGTAGATTATATTTTGTTCAGTGATACAATAATATGCTTGGAAAGTTATCCTCAGAGATTTTCAACTTTATCTTCGTTATGTACTTGATTGTTTTTGGATGCCAAAGGGAGCCCTGAGCAAAATATCTCGAAGTACTCACAGGAAGTAGATATTGTTTCACCGCTTACTGAACTCCTGTTTGGATAGGATCAATCACTTACCTTGATCATAGAAAAAAAAGAGAAAAAGCTAGTGCTACTAGAAAAGTAAACCTTTGGGAAACAAGGATCAGATTCAATATTGACTGGTTAGCTGCCACTATTTTAAAATTTGAAAAATCTCATATTTAATTGATTTACATTCTCTACCCCTTGTATAAAGTGCTTCATAGCATATTAAATTTTGGAAAGCTACAATAAAAACACTAGTACGTGTGAGTATGTGTTGTTGGCTGAGGGACACAGTGGACAGATCACATTGCCTCTTGAGTTACAAGACCTGTGGAATAGCCACGTTAATATGAATAAATTGTTTAACTTCTCTGGGCTTTACCTTTCTTCCCTATAAAGCAGAATTAACAAGTATATCCTAACAAATAAAAATATTAGATTTAACTGAATTTTGCAGCTTGTGAAAACCTTGTACAAATAAAGGGGTAGTGTTGATGGGATTTCTAACACTTCTCTTACATCAGGAAGCATGGAATAACGTAAATGGTTACTAGCATATAATACACTGGATAATGTTTTCACTGAATAATAGTACTTTTAGTAATGTATTTTATATTACTATTTTTTTTCAAATGAGGACATAGTTTTAATAAGCTACTCAGTGAACATGACTGGTGAGGGCCAGGGTGATTGTTCCTGTTAATATAGCTTGATACAAAGGGAGAGCACAGTGTCTTTTTCTTATTCTTTAAAAAATAAATCTCCTTTTTAATTTAATTGGGTTATATGGTCTTGACCTATATGTTTGGAATAACTTCAACTGTATTCTGTTTCTATCAACAATTTTTGTGGCCATTTTTATCACAGTTTCTGATCACTGGTAATCTTTTACATGTAGAAATAAAGATCTGGCAATTTAGATAAGTTATTTCTATGTGATTTTTATTATGTATCTTAATGAATTTTTATCTGTGGTGTTTCTCTACAATAAGAAAGCTATTTATAAGTACAGAGGTCAGAGTATATAGTTATTATAAAAAGGCTTTTTGTTCACTGGGCTTTTATATATTTTTGATACCTTATTTCTCCTTTTTCCCTCAAATTTTCAGATGTTTTGGAATGTTATTAAGCCCAGGTCGAAACGTGAAGAACAGTGACATGCATTTACTGGATATGGTAATATTAACCTTAAACACTTTAACCAAGTATAGATCTAGTTATTTTATATTTTTAAAATATTTTCTATTTTAAAATTGTCATATTGAGAGATCTGTTTCTAACTTTCAGCTGTATAATAGTAATAATGAAATTTGAAAACCTAAACTTAAAATTATTTATGAGGGAGAGATTTGGGACAATTCCCACCAAAAAATTATATGCAAGTTCAAAGCAAATAGAAGAACAGTGTTATGACGATGTCCATCTATTCATCTGTTTGGCTTCTTAGGAGGATGTCTTTTCTTTGAGCCAAAAATAACAAGGACATGATTATCACAGGCATATCCAGAGTGAATATGGTACCTTTTATTTATTTTAATGCACTTTTATTAATTTGAGTCCTGTGATAGATGCTTTTATTTTCTTAAAAGCATTTCCCTTTCTGAATATCTCGTCTTTGATTATCTATCCTTAGCAAAGTATATGTATTGTGGGAGTGCTATTTATTTCAGGAATGCCCTTAAAGGTCAATATATATTTAAGAGTTTGTATTTGATGTAAAAATAGCAAGCCATCCTAACTTTTAAACAGAAACACCTTCTAATATTGCAGTTAATGAAAACATTTACTTTGCAATTTAGAAATGTTATAGGAAATGGTCATCTTAGAGTAAGCATAAAGCTTTTTACTTACTTCACTGCAGCTTTTATATTTAGTGATAACAAGTACTAAATGTTTTTTTTTTCAGCTGTGTTTTGCAAATGTCAGATAAATGTCACCAATTATGTCAACATTTTCTTTATTTCATGGTGACGATCACATGGTTTTCTAGTGGTACTGGGATGTTTCAGTCAGCCTTTTTGAACTTCTAACTATGTGCCAAGCATTGTGTGAAGTGCTGGGGTTGTAGATAAGGTAGAACACAACTCTCACCATCTGTGAGTTCATAGTCTTATGACGGGAACAGACCTTATGAGTCTGTAATTATAGCAGTGGGTTAAGTGCTCTCATTAAGTGGGTTGAGTTGGTCCAGTGAGCCACAGGAATTTAGAGGAAGAACCCCATGGATAGGTCAGGTGAGGACAACCAGTTACAGTGAATGTGCAAACAAATGAGCTATTGATCCATCTCTCCTCCATCCCTCTTTAAGGCACAGCAGTAATGCAAGTGCTTTTACCGGAGGCAATCCAGAGCATTTCAAGCCCTGAAAATTCCATGTGGAGGTAGTTCAGGGACATTAAATGCGTAGATGCTTCTAGGTCTTAACTAATCATGGTCTTTCACAGTTTCAGAGATTAAGATGAATCACTGGCAGAGATTTTTCCATGAACTTAAGTTCACATTATAGAATTACAGGCCTGGCATGAACTCCTGAGGCCCCTTATGTGTCTCATTGTCGTGCAGTCTCCACCTTTAAGAGTCCATGTTGAAATCAAAGGGCTTGTCAGCATTAAAGCCCCTGGAAAGAGAAGTGGGCTGATCTGTACAACCAGAAGTTGGTCAGGTGGGAGGGCGAGCATTTGCAGTTATCAATAGTTGTGACTTACTACCCAGTGCTGTTAATCTTCATACCGTCTTAATACATGGTTATTGAGCTTCGGCTAGACTATGCCTAATAAAAAGGAACTCGTTACTTTATAATGAAGATTATGGGACAGTGCTGGTTATTACAAAGTTATTTCTTTGTGATCACCTGATATTGTATTCCTTGTAACTTGGCCTAATCTGTGTTACTTCTCCCCGCTAGAGCAAGACTTTGGTACTTCTCTGTCTTCTATGACATGTCCAAATATGTGAACACTTTTGAAAACAAATTTCACCTTCTTACATATTATTCTGACAAACTTTGAAAGTTTTGCCTCTTTCTTTCTTTCTTCTTGCTCTTTCCTCCCCATTTCCCTCCTTGCCTTCCTCCCTGCCCTTCCTCTGCCTCTCTCCCCTCTTCTCCCTCCCTTCCTGCTTCTCAATATTTGCCTTTGTTTTTTGACTGTGTAACTAATTATTTTAAAGGATTTAAAAAATGTTTTCCATTTCTCTCAGCATTTAGCAGTTTCCTCATACTCTGCTATTCTTTATCTGTTTTACCTACCATATAGTTTCTATTATCATCACATATCTAGCTTCACTTTATTTATTTTTAAATTTTTATTGAATTTATTGGGGTGACATTGATTAATAAAGTTATATAGGTTTCAGGGGTACATTTCTATAATGCATCACCTGTATATTGTATTGTGTTCACCACCCCAAGGCAAGTCTCCTTTCATCATCTAATTTTATTTTATACTAGAGGCCCGGTGCATGAAAATTCATGCGCTGGAGGGGGGTCCCTCAGCCTGGCCTGTCCCCTCTCACAGTCTGGGAGCCCTCAGGGGCAGGAGGTGACCCGGCAATCAGGGGAAGGCAACGCCCCATCACACCTCTGCTGCTGCCACTGCTGGCAGCACGAGCCTCGGCTGGCCCTGGTTACCTGAGCTTCGGGCGGCCCTGGGCGGCTGTGGAGCCGCCATACGAGGCTTGCCTGTGCCTCGGGCCGTCCCTGGGCAGCAGGGGGGCTGAGGGGACTGGGGGTCTCTGGAGGCAGGTGTGCAGAGCACCTGCCACCCCAGTGGGGCTGAGGGGACTGGACGCCGCCATCTTGTGGCTGTGGGCGCTGCCATCTTTAAGGGCGGGGCAGTCAATTAGCATATTCCCTCCTTATTGGCTGTGGGTGCCGCCATCTTTGAGGGCGGGGCAGTCAATTAGCATATTCCCTACTTATTGGCTGTGGGCGCCGCCATCTTTGCGGCATGAGGGTCAACTAGCATATTCCATCTTTATTAGGTAGGATGTGACCTGTCATCACCTGACTTCTTTTTTTTGTTTTTATTTATTTATTTATTTATTTATTTATTTATTTATTTATTTTTGTTCTGTTTGTTTTTGTTTTTATTTTTTTCACCTGACTTCTTATCAAACCTTTTAGCTCTACTTTTAACTGTCCACTTTCCTTTGTATTTGTTAATTAAAAGAAAGACTTTTATTGGTCTAGCTCTTCTTTTTAGATTTAAGCATTGCACTGTTCTTGTCCACAGGTGGATTGTGTTTCTTTGGGAGGTGGGGTTAGATGCTCATTCTTGAGGGTCTAATTAGAGGATAGTGAGAGAAGATAAAGGAGAGAGAAGGGGGTGGAGAGGGAGAGAGGGAGAAAAGGAGAGGGAGAATATGAATATATGAGTATTGGAGGTACTGAGTGAGTTTCCTTTACATGACCTTGAGTGTATTTCATTGAATGTGGTCTTTGCACTCAAGCTAAGCAATTTGATTAGTGAAATATCACTAATACACCATACAAATATACCAAATGACTGAAACAATTTTATAGAGATTTAGAGAAGCATATGTGGGAGGGGGGTAATTTTGTAAAAAAAGCTTTCCCTTTTTTTAGTCTGACCCTTTGAAACCTTTCTGTTTACAATAGGAAATTGGTACAGAACATTGAAAGTACTGTAGATAATATTCCGTTTCGCATATGCACATGTTTGTATTCTGTGTGCAGTTCTCCCATGGGACAACCTTTAACCTCCCCCCTCCCCCAACTATATGTGGTCTTGCCCTCAGTATAGGGAGTTGCTGGCTTCTGTAGGGAGAGTCAGGAGCTGGCTAGGTAAAGGTCTTAAAGAGTGGAGGAAATGAAGAGGAAGGGGAGAGGAGAGAGGGAAGAAGGAGGGAGTGAGTGTAAGGGTAGAGGGAGATAGTAAGCGTCCATGTTGATTACAAACCAATATTAGTTTCCTCCTATTGACTTATGATTTTAAGAAAGTGTATAAATATCTGACATATATAGCAGGAAAATATTCACTTTGAAGGTATTGATTGTGACAAAGTAAATTAATATTTTAAGAATATATTAAAATTAGAGCATTGGAGGAAAATGCTATCTTGTAATTAGCTATAAATTCAATTTAACTGTCTTCAGTAAGATCTATACCAGTGATGGCGAACCTTTTGAGCTCGGCGTGTCAGCATTTTGAAAAACCCTAACATAACTCTGGTGCCGTGTCACATATAGAAATTTTTTGATATTTGCAACCATAGTAAAGCAAAGACTTATATTTTTGATATTTATTTTATATATTTAAATGCCATTTAACAAAGAAAAATCAACCAAAAAAATGAGTTTGCGTGTCATAGGTTCGCCATCACTGATCTATACTATAGTTTTCATAGCAACTACATACATCCTTGTATGTGTGAGTATATGAGATTTTGATAGCAGCCTAAGATCAAGTTAAGTATAACTTCATAGCAATATTATGTTTTTGTGATCCAGCATGGACTCTTTTATTTTAAGAGGTACGTGTCTTTATTTTTTATTTTATTTAAAATATTTTAAATTGATTTCGGAGAGGAAGGAAGAGGGAGAAAGAGATAGAAGCATCAAGATGAGAGAGAATCATTGATCGGTTGCCTCCTGCATGCCCCACAGTGGGGGTTGAGCCTACAACTGGGGCATGTGCCCTGATCAGGAATCGAACCTTTACCTCCTGATTCATAGGTCAACACTCAACCACTGAGCCATGATGGCCGGGCCAAAAGGTACGTGTCTTTAAAAGAAACTGTTTGAAGAAAGCTGTAGGAGAATTTAATATTCAAAGAAGTGTTTTGTAGGGTGAAAAAATTTACAGAGAAAATACCCCCCCCCGCTTTTGATTGTAAATCCAAATTTTAGTAAATTGGATTGTTTAAAGCAGGGGTCCTCAAACTTTTTAAACAGGGGGCCAGTTCACTGTCCCTCAGACCGTTGGAGGGCTGGACTATAGTTTAAAAAAAAAACTATGAACAAATTCCTATGCACACTGCACATATCTTATTTTGAAGTAAAAAAACAAATGTTTTCGGCGGGCTGCATATGGCCCGCGGGCCATAGTTTGAGGACCCCTGGTTTAAAGTAAGATAAACTTATTAATTGAAATGGTGATTTTCTTGATGTATATATTTCTGTTTGGACTTTCACAGGAATCCATGGGAAAGAGCTATGATGGGAGGGCTTACGTTATCACCGGCATGTGGAACCCCAATGCACCCATATTTCTGGCACTTAATGAAGAAACCCCAAAAGGTGAATTTTCTTAAAAGATTCCTTATTATTTGCTTAAAATTTCACATTATGCAGTCAGATGCTCTACCACTGAGCTATACCCCCGCGCCCAATTCCACATTATGGACAATGTTGTTTTGCCATGTTTTAAAAAAATATCTGGTGCTCATTTAAAATGGAGTATTTTTTTCATTAATAGATTTTACTATAAAATTTAGCCCAGACTTGTGTTTTGCACAATAAACATATCTGATATAGTTTTCTTACTATTCATTTTGCATTTCTACATCCAACACTATTTCTTTAGCATAAGGAGAACGGTCTATTGCAGGGAAAATAATAGTCTAAGTTAATGTGTATAATGCATTAAAACATGCTAAATCTTATGTGATTTCACATGATTACTACACATATATAATTATTGACACTGAACACTGTTGTACTGAGGCGCAATAGAAAGTAAACACAGGTTCAGGTGAATTTTAAGAAGATTGTTATTTACATAATACTATTTAGAATGGTGCTCTAAATTTTGTGAGAAATCAATTTGTATCTCCAATAAGTCCTTCAAATTTTCTTTTCTAAAATATGTTTTTATTGATTTTAGAGAGAGAGGAAGGAAGAGGGAGAGAAAGAAACATCGATGTGAGAGAGAACCATCTATTGGCTGCTTCCTGCACGTCCCCTACTGGGGATTGAGCCTGCAACATGGGCATGTGCCCTAACAGGAATTGAATTAGCAACCTTTTGGTGCATGGGATGATGCTCAATCAAGTGAGCCACACCAGCCAGGGGCGGGTTTTCTTTAAAGAAATATTACATTAGGAGTTATTCTTCTTTAGAGTTTAAAGGTTCTTTTTCTATTTTACCTATCTATTGGGGAAAACCTCCTATCTGTTGGGGAAAACCTCCACTATTCAAAAGAATCCTCCCTAGAGATACATGAATTAATTTTATTAGATTATGTAGAAAGTATTTGTGCTTTGTGTTTTATTATTTTTATTTTTTGTTAACCTTCACCTGAGTATATTTTTTCCATTGATTTTTAGAGTGGAGGAAGAGAGGAGGTAGAGGGAGGGAGGGACAAAGAGGGGAGGGAGGGAAGCAGAGAGAGAGAATGGGAGAGAAAAATTGGTTGAACCTGCAACCCAGGTACATGCCCTTGATCGAGAATCGAACCCGCAACCCTTTGGTGCACAGTACGGCGCTCTAACCAATGAGCAACACCAGCCAGGGCTGTGCTTTGTGTTTTATATGTCATTATAGAGTGATTTTATTTGGAGGCAAAATGATGGAAGAATATGAATGAAATAATGAAAGCAAATTCTAAAATTCTGCATATTTTGATAAGCATTTTAACTTTAAAAAAATATAACTTACAATTTTGTTCCAGTCTTTTGAACTTAGGGAGTTTAGATCTTAGTAATGTATAGCAAGGATATCATTTATGACAAACCCTTTTTTCCTTGTTGTTTACCTTTTCATTTTGTTGAACATGACTAGTGTTGAACAGAATTTATGAATGGTATATAGTCACATTGGTCATTTTTCCCACTGTGTTTATTTTTATTCCTACTTTTTCCAGGCATCTGTCAATTACCTGTTTGTTTTTTTGCTCCTCCATCATCTGCTTTCAAACTAACATTAATTACCTCATGAATTACAATCTTATACTAAATTCTTTACTGTCATTCAACCAATAATTTATATTGAGAAAATAATGGATCTTTTTTTTAATCTTTGTCTTACATTATTTCGTTTATAATGTAGACTTTTGGTTAAACACAGGAGCATTAGTGAATACTGATATGGAAGTATAATATATTGATGAAGAATATTAAAATGATAATTACTCTCAAATTTCTTTAAAGAGTCTTTTCCAGTCCCATAAATTGCATGCATTTAATCACACATCAAGCTGTTTCATACTGAGGGCTAAAAGGGGAGAAAAAATAATGATTATATAAAATTTAGCTTTTCATATATTAAGAATAAATAATTTTTACACTCACAGTTTTTTATTTCTGGAGCTAGACTTGTAAATACCAGCTTATTAACGTCTTTCTTATTATTACTCAGAAAGAAACCACAAAAATGAGAAAAATAAGCCAGTTGATAATTTTGAAGAATAAAATATCCAAATTTCAAAAAATAAGTAAAGCAGTTTTTATCTATTTTTAATGTAACATAGTTCAGTTTCATTTTGTACTTTAATACACATTGAATCCTCAAATAAAAGGCAATATATTTTAAAATTTATGTTTTATTAAAATAAACTTCATGTAATATTGAATTATAATAATCTTCTGATCCAAAAGATAATGTATCTTAAATTTAAATTATTTCATATGCAAACTCAAATGTTTACCTGATTGCTAAAATTTTCAAATCGTGTCCTTGATATTATAAATTATTGAGGAGATTCATGAATTACAGTTTGATTTTTACAGAAGAAGTTGAGGCCCTGGGAGCAGAAATATCTTGGATCTTTTCATTATACCAAGTTGTGTATTATAGTCTATGTTTTGTGTTATTCTCTCTTACCCCTCTACATTATTCCCTTAGACTTTAAGGTCTTCTAGATCAAGTACAATATCTAGAGAATCCTACTTTCTCTTCAATTGGCAGCAGAATGCATGTAAGAATGCAATACAATATTTGAGTTTGATGATATTAATAGATGTGTGGTTGATGAGTATAAATGTTGTAAAATGTTTTTAAAAGCACAGTTGAATATTTCTTTTAGTGGGCTTGGCCATTTGATTCTCCCTCTAACTCAGAACTAAAAGTGGTGGGCACAATAAATTGGAAAAAAGTTTTTAAAGTAATGAAGAAATGACAAAATGGTATGGAGTAACCAAGCCACAGACTCAAAAATCCTAATGAATCTGAAGTAGGGCAAATAAAATAAAACCAAATCCATATTTCAACCTGTCATTATGAAATTGTAGCCAATGGCCTGGAAGATTCTAGATTCAAATTAAAGGAAGGCCGTGGCCAAGTAAACATTTTAAATAGTAACTGAAATTTTGACTGTTGTTCTCAAAAAGGACTCAGATACATATAATATGTATGAAAATCACAGTGATTTTCCTGAGGGTCAATATATATATCATGGACAATGAAGGAGGGAACTGACAGATATCCAGGGATTTCTCTTAAAGCATATAATGTTGAAGTATTCATTTTAATAGTATCTTCCTATGCAAATTTAATATAGTGAAGGTAGAGCAGCTCTTCTGATTTAATGATCTTTCCAAGCAACTCAACAAACATGATTTCTAGTATCTCTTTTTATAAAATGAAAGAGCAAGCCTCTGTGATTTTTCCAGAGGTTTTTCTGGGAAATCTGAAAGATAGTTTTAGTGTAAAAGACATCCTGAAGATTTTATTTTATTTGTTTTATAGTAAGACCTGATTTGGGAAAAAATATTAAAGTTGTCAGAGAAGATTTGGACAGCTGATTAAAATAGGATTCTGTGTGATGAGCAACATATTTGGAATACTTGGTTACTATTTAATCAAGCTGACATGAAAACCTTTAAAATTAAACATAGAAGGTAATGTGATAGTAAGTGAGGAAACTGTTTTCTTAAATAATGAAGGTATAATAAAGCCAGCATAAAACACAGAGAATTTCTGCTGCAGATAAACGAGTGTACATGACTGTGGCAGTGGATATGGTCGTCACGGAGGTGGTGGAGCCTGTCCGCTTTCTCCTGGAGACAGTAGTACGTGTATACCCTGCAAATGAGCGATTCTGGTATTTCAGCAGAAAGACTTTCACGGAGACTTTCTTCATGAGGTTGAAACAGGTAGGACCTTTTTGTTCTCCTCATGTAATAGCATCATTCTTTTTAAATGTCAAGATAGTTCCTTAAGTAGCAATAAAAAGCCATAAAATTTCTCTAATTAAATGATGTTTAGAGTCAGCCAATAGAGTATTTGAAAAATCCACATCTAGTTAATGTAAGTTAAAAAAAACAGCTAGTGTAATAATTATGTACTTTCCCCCCTAGAAACCTGTAATGTGCACCTGTAAAGCAACAATATACTTAATAGAAATATTGATTCTATATTTAAAACAGCTTTTCTTCCTTTTATATATAATAATTAAAACCAAAAAGACAGGGCACAGAAATATTATACCTTTGTAAAGTTATAATGAATAAATATTCAAGTAATATCTGATTACTTTTCATAATTATTTCTATCTATACTATTATATGAATATAGGGTGGGCAAATGTAGGTTTATAGTTGTAAGTATGCAAAACACAGTTTATTCTTGTATTATTATTTATTAATTATTGTGTTATTTTCCATATGAACAACTGTAAACCTATGTTTGCCCCATCCTGTATATTGTTTGACTTATTAGTAAGGTTATGAAGTTATTTTATTTTATTTTTTAAAATATATTTTATTGATTTTTTTACAGAGAGGAAGGGAGAGGGACAGAGAGTTAGAAACATCGATGAGAGAGAAACATCGATCAGCTGCCTCCTGCACACCCCCCACTGGGGATGTGCCCGCAACCCAGGTACATGCCCTTGACCGGAATCGAACCTGGGACCCCTCAGTCTGCAGGCCGACGCTCTATCCACTGAGCCAAACCGGTCAGGCCTATAAAGTTATTTTAATATTAAATGAACAAAAGTAGTGTTTCCAAGACATTCCTAAATTAGGCAGTGTTAGTAGGTAATACACATAATTTTTGTTTTATAGTGAAGGAAGAAGGTAACCATTACCAGTCATTCATTCCACTGATATTTATTGAGTACCTATGTGTCAGGCACTGTATTATTTCTGATTGAAAATCAACATAGTCCCTGTCTTTAAGGTGCATACTGTCCAGTAGACAGGATAGCCATTAAACACATGAATATGATAAATGTGTAATTACTTGTGGTGAGGGAAGTGAAGGAAGAACAAGGTATGAGAATCAAAACAGGGAACTCAGGTTTAATTCTTTGTAGAAGTGAAAGGATCTGAGTTTGATGGGGGTTAGCAAAGAGTAGGAGGAAAAGCTGTATTGGCAGAGAGAAAAGGATGTCCCTACACCTTCAGCTGGGAGAGAATTTAAAGATTCCCAGTGCTGAATGAGGCCAAAGTGGCTGGAATGTAGTGACACACTTAGGTGTGAGATGAGGTTGGAGGTAGTTTATCTAGGGCTTTGTAGGCTATGCTTGATTAATTAATTGGCAGTTGCCTTAGTTTTTCCTTCTTAAAAATAATCCATTTATAATATAAACCATTTATAAGGTAGAAACTATTTACTTCCATGAATTAGTTGAGGGATGTTGTGATATCTCTTTATCTCAATGCGAGGTAGTGAGTCCTAAGAATCTAGCAACATTCGCTTACCTGCATGCCCTAGAATCTGTGGTGTCTTGGGTTTTTATGATAAAAAAGATTGAGTTCTTCCAAAATGGTCAGCAGGTTTCATTGTATTGGTTAACACAATGCTATAAGAACCATACATTTCAAATACCATGTGAAGAACAAAGTACTTCCAAATTTTTTTTCAAGCATGACATGCTGCTTTTCATTACAGCGCTTTAAAAAAAAAATATATATATATATATTTAATTGATTTTAGAGAGGAAGGGAGAGGGAGAGAGAGAGATAGAAACATCAGTGATGATGAGAATCATTGATTGGCTGCCTCCTGCACGCCCCATACTGGGGATTGAGCCCGCAACCCAGGCATGTGCCCTTGACCAGAATCGAACCGGACCCTTCAGTCCGCAGGCTGATTATCTATCCATTGAGCCAAACCGTCTAGGGCTCATTTCAGCGCTTTTTAATGGACCGTTGAAACAGTGTTTCCTTCACATTTCTCATATTGAAACACATGTTTATCTCTTTCTCAGACAGAGGGAAAAGGTCACACCAGTGCTGGAGATGCAATCTATGAGGTGGTGAGTCTACAGAGAGAGTCTGAGAAGGAGGAACCTGTCACTCCTACTAGTGGAGGGGGTCCAATGTCACCCCAGGAGGATGAAGCAGAAGAGGGTAAGAAGGGACACTTACTCAGTTCCCTTTCTTTATATAGCTGCTTTACTTACAATCCTTAAAGATGTGGTGTGTGTGTGTGTGTGTGTGTGTCACTCCTAGTCTCGGCCCTTCTCAGGCTAGATTCTGCTAGATGCAAAGAGAATTTGGTTCATTGGGTTTCTTGGTTGTATAGTCCCCATTGCCACTTATGCAACTGCTTAAATTTGACAGCCCTGCTTTGCTGTTTTGCTTCCTATTTTATTTGAAGTAGTTTTGAAGTGTTTAATGAGAAGTTTCAAATTCTCTCAAGTGCCATTAGAATTTCAGTGAAATGTTATGTCCTACTTCTCATGAGGCATTATTCACTTATGACTTTTGTGTTGTTGCTTTATATAACACTTACCACTCACTTTTTTGAATTAGCGTGATATCTGCTCTGTTTTCTACCTGGATGCTGCTGAACCTCCAGCATGAGAGTCATACTTCATTTGGCTGTGTGCTCAGTAATCTTTTTATAGAAACTAAAGCTTAATGACAGATCTTTACTTTAAGCCCTTATATTATCTGCTAATAGGGTAGGGTTTATTAAAAATAAATTTCTGAATTTATCTTATTTTGAAAAAAACATCTTAAAATTCTCAGTCTTTCTATCTATGAAACCATTTCTTTCTTGGATTGCCATAAAAATAATAGTTATTTTTAGCTAATATTTATTGAGTGCTTATATATGCTAAACATTATTCTAAGTGTTTTATTAAAAAACTTTATGAAGATATAATTTATGTACTATGGAATTTAACTGTTTATTGTGTATATAGTTCATTGAATTTTGACAAATGGTGTATAACCACCAGCAGAATCTATACTAATGAAAGGGTAATATGCTAATTAGACCAGATAGACCAGACGTCTTCTGGACGTCCTTCTGGATGTCCTTCTGGACAAAGCCATGGTGGCGGGGGCCGAGGCAGAGGTGGTTAGGGGCGATCAGGTGGGCAGGGGAGCAATTAGGGGCATCAGGCAGGCAGGCAGAGGCGGGTAGGGGCAATCGGCAGGCAGGCACAGGGGTTAGGGGTGATCAGGCAGGCAGGCAGGCAGGTGAGTGATTAGGAGCCAGTGGTCCTGGATTGCAAGAGAGATGTCTGACTGCCGGTTTAGGCCCGATCCCTGTTGAACATCCCCCGAGGGGTCCCAGATTGGAGAGGGCCAGGCCTTTCATATGCAAAAGCCGGCGCACAGCTTGGGCGGGGCGGGGGTCCCAGGGGATCAACAGGGCGGAGCAAGCAGCTATGGCTGCCCTCAGAGGCCCCGTTTCTCAGTGTCCCGGCAATCGCTGCAAGCACCTCTGAGAGAAAACTGCCCTCGAGTTCCGACTGATGCCAGATAGTCCAGTTTCTCCTGTATGAGTCTGGGTCCCCAGAGACTCGCCCAGAACTGGAGCTCAGAGCTTGAGACTCCCTACCGATTGAAAAAGACAACCGTGTCCACAGCCGCCAACCCTCTCCACGTGCGCCTCCATACTGCTGTACTTTACTTCCGCACTGCACCTCCTCTGAGTCTCGGTATGTTTTCTCTTTCCTTCTAGTTGTAGAATTTCCACTCAGCCAGCCTTCCTGTGGTTCTAGATGATGTCTGTTCCGTCTTTTAGTTGTATTCTTGAAGTGGTTGTGCTAAGCAGCAATCTCTGGTGTTTACCTATGCCGCCATCTTGGTTTTTTCCTTCTTTTTTATTCTATGGAGAGAACCCATGTTCTAGGAGGAGAAGATGGCTGAAGCCTATTAGTCTTCCTGTGTCAGCCAGTGGCAACTTCTCAGAGCCCCGAATCCGGCCTCTCTCTGGGCCTGTCATTTCTTGTGTTGGATTATTGCAGTGCCTCCTAACTGGTCTCCTGCCTGCCATCCTGTGCCTGTGTTCCACACACCAGTCAAATTTCATCCTTTTGAAATTTGTCAGATCACATTATTGCTCTGCTTAAAACCCTCTGTTGGCCTCTCATTTCATTCAACCAGACTTCTTTTATCATGGTTTACAAGGCCATATGCAGTCTTGCTCTCTGATTTGTTCCTTTATGACCTCATTTCCTCCTTCTCTCTGCCTCACAAATCCCACACTTGTCCTTTTGCCATCTTGCCGACCAACATAGGTCTCTGGGCTGTTGCACTTGCTGTTCCCTCGGCTGGAACTCTGGTTTTCCTAGATTGCCAACTTATCTGCCCTCTTCTTTCTAATCTTTTCTCAGATGCTACCTTCTCAAGGAGATCTTGATTGCTCAGTAAATAGTATGAATAACAATGAATGAACAAATAATCCTATATAATAAAAGGTTAATATGCAATTGACTGAACAGTGGAATGACCGGTCACTATGATGCACACTGACCACCAGGGGGCAGATGCTCAATACAGGAGCTGCCCCCTGGTGGTCAGTGCGCTCCCACAGGGGGGTGCCGCTCAGCCAGAAGCCCTGAGCTGGGCTCACGGCTGGCGAGTGCAGCAGTGGTGGTGGGAGCCTCTCCTGCCTCCGGGCAGTCAGACATCCCCTGAGGGCTCCCTGACTGCGAGAGGGTGCAGGCCAGGCTGAGGGACCCCCACCTCTGAGTGCACGAATTTTGTGCACTGGGCCTCTAGTAAATAAATGAAAAGAAATACAATATAGGTTATAACAAATATTACAGTAATGAATATTTTTCCTTTTATAATGGCTCAAAATAATTCAATAGTGAGGAAGACTGAAAAAACACAGGTAACACTTCTGGAATTGAATTTAAAATTATGAAAAACATACATAAAGTTTTCAATTTCTCCTTCTTATGTATGGTCTGAATAAAAAGCAAGTCACCAGATTTCTGTTTTTCTCTAAAATTTTTTCACTTCTTTTCTTAGCAATTTTTCACCACTTGATATATCACCTTGTCTTTTGAAAATGTATTAAGCCATCACCTATATTAAAACTACAAAAATCACAGAGTAGGAAGTAATAGTTCCTATTCTTTTATAGATCAGGCGTTTCATACATTTTCAATACACTTTATTATTAGTTCTGTAATTGACATTTCTGTCAACGCAAGCATCAAAAGTTAGAGCCGGAGGTGGCATAGAAATGTTTTACTGCTGGGGTGATTGGAATATTCTTTTATTTAATTATTTTCAACAATTTGCCTGTCAAAGCAAAAATGGAAGTTCAAGTCACTCTAAATTGTCTTGCCTTAGCTTGTAATTTAACTAAAAAGGGATCCATTTAAAAGCACTAAATTGCTCTTAATTTTTTGGGAAAGATATAAAATAAAATGGATTAAGGTATCTTTGCATATTTTTCAAATGCTGTTCAAAAAAAACAAGTGTGTTAAAGAGTACTAATTTGAATGCAAGGAATCTTAGCAGAAGATTAATTTCATCAATGCACCATTATAGGGATTATTTTTAAATGACCTTGTCAGCCTCATATACTCCCACATGTTCTGAATGGCTCCTGCTTTTGAAACTTGAGGCACACTGGTGTTGCTTCATCTGAATTTCACACTGGCTTTCTTTTGGTTGACCTGAGACTGGTACAGTAAGTCCTCACATAATGTCATTGATAGGTTCTGTGACTTCAAGCGAAACGATGATAATGAAACCAATTTACCATGGGCTAGTTGCTATAAAGGAGAGTTGAGTTCCTATGGCATCTCATCAGCATTATAACAAAATGATGTTGAACGATAAGACTATGTTATTCGAGGACCTGCTGTATTTAGTTACTTGTAACATGGATAGTAAGTTACAAGAAGGCAACAGATGGGGAGTACAGTATGACCTCCTTTAGGATACATGCCCAATTGTAAAATACCAGATTCACAGTAATAATAGGTAAGCTTTACTCTTGGTTGTACCTTTTACATTTAGTATAGTCTGCATTTTTTTTTGGTTTTTGTTTTTGGTTTGGCTATGCTATCTAAAAAACAAGGATTTTTTTCTTGGTTTTTGAAATGATATTAATTAGAGCAACTCAAGTTTCATGAGTTGGGTTTTTTTTCATAGAAAATACGTTTGAAAGGAAATATGAGAAGTAGGAAGAAAAAAAGAGAAGCATGCTAGAGTTAGTGTTTCCTCAGATAAATTTCGTGGTAGGCATCCATCTTTCTCAGTATTTAAGTGCGCCTAAACAATTTGGTAATTTGCAGGCTACGACTGTACTCTTGGTTGTTTCGGCAACTCCCAAATGTGTACTTAATTCATACTATCATAAATGGATGATCCAATAGAAAAAATATATCTTACGATCATAAATATAGTTTTTATATTGTTATATAAGCTTTTTTAGGGAGGATTGATTTTCAATGTTAATATGATGTAGAATTTTTGGTAAGAAAATCAACCTTGACAATTTTATCCAAAAGTTTTAAAAATATAAATATATTGCGTAAAGTTTAAGTTTTAACTTTATAGTAAATATAAGATTGTGAATATAGTAAATATGAGTTGTAAATTTTATATTGTATGTATTTAGAAAAAGAGTTAAGTGTTGATTTTAAAGTGCTTCTATGTGGTTATTAAGCTTTTATAGGTTTGGTTGTTTTTGGTGTTCTTTTATTATTTTTCTTATTTTGGTGTTTTTGTTTTTATGCTAATGTCAAATTTGGTTTATTTTGTTCTTTGTAGATATACTATTTATATTTTCTGAAACATTAAAGGTTCATTATCAAGAATTAAGGGATCATGTTTCCCTTTTTATATATTTTCCTAATTTGTTAAAAATATTCATTTCAGAAGTTAGAAAATTAATTTTGAATTAACCAGTACCCCATAGAAAGTTATCCCTAGTTCTTTCTTAATTAGTGCTGTTTGCATGTCATTCCAGTATGCACGCAGCTGTCCTTCCTCATCTTTCTAACTTCAGTGTTACTAAATGCCTCACATTTCCCAACCCCCAAATTCTCCTGATTGCCAGCTTAATGTGATGCTTCTTTGCCAGGCTTCATGCTTCAAACTTCTTGAAAAATGGAGATTAAGATTAATGTATAATTTATCTTAGAGACATTGATACAAGGCTGCCTTTGCAATTTCCCTATCAACACAGTGAAAATATTATAGAATAAGATGAAGGCTGAATAGGAAAGGATATTAGAAGATAAGAGGGAGGTTGAATTAAGTAAAATATGTTATGCAAAATCTTGGATTAGCACCGTGGCTGGTGCTACCTCAAGTTTGGGTGAAAACTCATGTTTCTCATCAATATTCAGAGTTCACATTATATACCAAGATGTTTTTATTTGAAATTCTTGAAGTTTTACTGAAATGGAATTTCCTCACTCTTCAGTAAAATCCCATTCTCCTAACTTAATGTAATCCATAGAATAATTGGGACTCAAGGGGAAAAATCTTTGGTATCTAAAGTATTAAGATAATACAAAGTCTCATTCCTTTATTTCTTTTTTTAAGGGAAATAATTATCTCATGACCTGATGATTTTTTGTTTTGTCTTATTGAAATATATTTCAAATGTATAGAAATCTTACATATTTACATACAAAGCTGTCATCCTATATAATAAAGAGGTAATATGCAAATTGACCATCACACCCTCACACAAGATGGCTGCCCCCATGTGGTCAAAGATGGCCGCCCTCATGTGGTCACAAGATGGCCACCACAAGATGGCTGGCTGGGGAGGGCAGTTGTGGGCGATCAGGCCAGCAGGGGAGGGCAGTTAGGGGTGACCGGGCCGGAAGGGGAGGGCAGTTAGGGGCGACCAGGCCAGCAGGGGAGGGCAGTTGGGGGCGACCGGGCCGGCAGGGGAGCAGTTAGGGGCCGATCAGGTTGGCAGGGGAGTGGTTAGGGGGCGATCAGGCTGGCAGGCAGAAGTGGTTAGGGGCAATCGGGCAGGCAGGCAGGTGAGAGGTTGGGAGCCAGCAGTCCTGGATTGTGAGAGGGATGTCTGACTGACAGGGATCAGGCCTAAACCGGCAGTTGGACATTTCCCAAGGGGTCCCAGATTGGAGAGGGTGCAGGCTGGGCTGAGGGACACCCCCCTCCCCCAGTGCATGAATTTCATGCACTGGGCCTCTAGTCCTATCCTATCTAATGATAGACAAACATGGTAATTAACCATACCTCTGCTACGCTTCCCATTGGCTAATCAGCAGGATATGCAAATTAACTGCCAACCAAGATGGCGGCCGGCAGCCAGGCAGCTGAAGCGAACATGAGGCTTGCTTGCTCCAGTGATGGAGGAAGCCAAGGTTCCCCGCCTGCCTCGGCTGGGCTCTGAGCTTCACTCTAAGCAACAATGTTGCAATTATAGAAGCTAAACAAACCCCCAGATACCTGCTTTCAGCCAGCCGGCCTCAGAGCTGGAGCCGCAACAAAGTTTCAATTACAGAAGGTAAATAAATCCCAGAATAAAAAAAAAAGAAAAAAAGGAGAGACTGGGAGCTTTAGTTGCAGGCTTGGCCTGCCTGAAAACAGCCCTCAGCCCCTCATCCAGGCTGGCCAGGCACCCCAGTGGGGACCCCCACCCTGAAGGAGGTGCAGGCAGCCTGAAAACAGCCATCAGCCCCTCATCCAGGCTGGCCAGGCACCCCAGTGGGGATCCCCACCCTGAAAGGGGTGCGGGCAGCCTGAAAACAGCCATCAGCCCCTCATCCAGGCTGGCCAGGTACTCCAGTGGGGACCCCCACCCTGAAGGGGGTGCGGGCAGCCTGAAAACAGCCATCAACCCCTCACCCAGGCTGGCCAGGCACCCCAGTGGGGACCCCCACCCTGAAGGGGGTGCGGGCAGCCTGAAAACAGCCCTCAGCCCCTCATCCAGGCTGGCCAGGCACCCAAGCGGGACCCCCACCTTGATCCGGGACACCATTCAGGGCAAACCAGCCGGCCCCCACCCGTGCACCAGGCCCTATCCTATATAGTAAAAGGGTAATATGCAAACTGACCTTAACAGCAGAAAGACTGGGAATGACTGGTCACTATGACACACACTGACCACCAGGGGGTAGATGCTCAATGCAGGAGCTGCCCTCTGGTGGTCAGTGAGCTCCCACATGGAGGAGCTCTGCTCAGCCACAAGTCAGGCTGATGGCTGCCAGTACAGCGGTGGTGGTGGGAGCCTCTCCCGCCTCCTCAGCAGCGCTAAGGATGTCCGACTGCAGCTTAGGTCTGCTCCCCGCTGGCAAGTGGACATCCCCCGATGGCTGCCGGGCTGCCAGAGGGATGTCTGATTGCCAGCTTAGGCCCAATCCCCTGGGAAGCGGCCTCAGCCAGCAGATGGTCATCCCCCGAGGGGTCCCAGACTCTGTGAGAGGGCACAGGCCGGGCTGAGGGATCCCCCCCCCCCGCCCAGTGCACAAATTTTTGTGCACTGGGCCTCTAGTCTATATATATAAAAACCTAAGCGATTGGACGACTGGATGACCAGCTGGTAGCTATGACGCGCACTGACCACTAGGGGGCAGGCACTCAACGCAGGCGCTGCTCCCTGGTGGTTAGTGTGCTCTCACAGCGGGAGTGCCACTCAGTTGACAGGTGGGCACCAGATGCCAGGCTGACAGTTGGTGAGCACAGCTACAGCAGTGTGAGCCTCTCCCATGGACACTCCCCCTGTATGCCTCAGCGGCGGCAGCGACAGGTGCAGTGGGGCCGGGATGAGTGGGAGAGGCACAGTGCCCAGCCCAGGCTTGGGCTCCTTCCTGGCCGCCTGCCACTTCCCGCACTACTTCATGCTGTTTCGGATCAACGCAGACAGCGGGCTGGAGGCCGACGAGCTGGCAGGTAAGGCTGGGCTGCAGTGGCCAGCTGAGGGATGAATCTGTGCACCAGGCCTCAAGTCTATATATATAAAAGCCTAAGCAATTGGATCATCAAATGACCGAACCACCGGTTGACTGGTCGCTATGATGTGCACTGACCACCAGGGGGCAGATGCTCAACACAAGAGCTTCCCCCTGGTGGTCAGTGTGCTCCCACAGCCCCTCCCCCTGGCCAGCCAACCTCCTGCGGCCCTTTCCCCCGGCTGGCCAACTTCCCACGGCCCCCCCAACCCCAGCCGGCCAACCTCCTGCGCCCCTGCTGGCCAGACCCCATCGGCCCCAGTCGCTGGCCAGGCCAAGGGACCCCCCACCCGTGCACAAATTCGTGCACCGGGCCTCTATTATCCTATATTATAAGAGGGTAATATGCAAATTGACCCTAACAGCAGAGCGACTGGGAATCACTGGTCACTATGACACACACTGACCACCAGGGGGCAGATGCTCAATGCAGGAGCTGCCCCCTGGTGGGATGCCCCCTGGTGGTCAGTGTGCTCCCACAGGGGGAGCTCTGCTCAGCCATAAGCCAGGCTGACGGCTGCCCGTACAGTGGTGGTGGTGGGAGCCTCTCCTGCCTCCTCAGC
The DNA here is from genome assembly GCF_000147115.1 of Myotis lucifugus. Taxonomy (NCBI): domain Eukaryota; kingdom Metazoa; phylum Chordata; class Mammalia; order Chiroptera; family Vespertilionidae; genus Myotis; species Myotis lucifugus. The sequence goes on from NW_005871102.1 coordinate 1,408,978, forward strand.
AGCGCTAAGGATGTCCGACTGCAGCTAGGCCTGCTCCCCACTGGCAAGTGGACATCCCCCGAGGGCTCCTGGGTTGCCAGAGGGATGTCTGACTGCCAGCTTAGGCCCAATCCTCCAGGGAGTGGGCCTAAGCCAGCAGGTGGTCATTCCCCGAGGGGTCCCAGACTGCGAGAGGGCACAGGCCGGGCTGAGGGACCCTCCCAAGTGCACACATTTTTGTGCACTGGGCCTCTAGTTATAAATAAAGTTATACACAGATCCTTTTTTGAAGGTTGGAAGGCTTAATTTGATTTTATAAATGTCTTTGTTGATAGTAGGGATGACCTTTAAATGATGGAGGACCTTTGTATTTGAAGGGTCAATGCAACTGTCTAAATGCCACACAGTTTTTATATAAATTTGACTTGATTTTATTTACCTCTCTCTATTAACGTTTTTATGTGTAACTATATTTTCCTAAGTGGTTTAGTAAAGCATGTGTTTGAAAAGGTTGTCTAGATCCATCATGCTAAGAGGAAGATAAGACTTTATTCACGATGATATATCAATAGTATTTTAAATAGTAGCCTAATAAAAGGAAGAGATTGATTGGAAACAGACTGGAGTTCTTAAAATAATTATTGTTGTTGACAAATGATGAACAGAATGTAATAGAAAGACATCAAGGGGATTTTTTCTTTGAGATAAACTTATAATAATAATGTTCTGGTTTTCCCTAGAAAATATTGTTGATAGGTTTGTCATTTCAGTTTTTCCAAGTTGATTTTTCTGAATCAACTAAAATGGTTTTTGACTGAGAAAATCATTTATTTAATCAAATCTTTGGGACATTTAAATAAATTAAAAGAACTATTGAAAAACTGCCTGTAAATCCAGTCAAAGATTTACGATTTGGGAAGATAAGCAGCTTTGCATTACTTAGAGAACAAACACACAAAAAATATGGAGTCTACTTTCTCTTAATGTTTAAAAATGTAAATAAATATAAAATGGACCCCCACTGCCCATGAACTCTAATTCTCAGGAGAAATATGTATCCTTTTCTAATATGCCTATCCTTTTGTTTGGCAACTTACTTTTTTCATTAAACAATCTACTGTGTATACTAAATTAAATGATTTCTCACTCTTTTTAATTGCATATAGTACTCTATGGCATGAATATAGCATAATTTACATTTCCATTTCTCTTTTGAGGGTTTTAAGAGCAATTTCCATTTTTCTTTCTTGCTATTGCAAATATTGTAAAGAATAGTCTTCCTTGTACATATACTCCAAAGCACACACATGGATGTCTAGATTGATCTGAGCTGTGCCCGATCTGGTTGTTGATGGGATGACTAAATTGCTCTCTAGAAAGACTGCAAATGTATGCCCACCTAGCACCCTCCTTTGTGCCTTCACCAACAGCAGATATTATCAGTCTTTTAAATCTTTATCACTCTGATTAGGGACAAGTAGTGTCCATTTTATTTTCATTTCCCCGATTACAAAGTGAGGTTGAGCATTTTTTATATGTTTGTTAGGTAATAAATTTTAATTTTGTAAGTGCCTATATGACTGTTAAACCTCATTTACACTGCTCTTCCTATCAGAGATTTAATATTTCACAATAGCTACAGTTAAATTCTAAACATCTCATTAGGTTTGTACATCTGCCTGCATGTTAGTCTAAAGAGGAGTCAGAAAGACAGTGAGCATTGCTTTCCTAATAGTGTGGGAGAGGAATCATGAAAAACCCCTCCTCCTTTCCACTCATACCCACGCCTTCTGGATTTTTATCTGTTAAAAGGTGTATAATGTTTCGGGATCCCAGCATACCATGGATATACAGATCAAAATTCCTAGGAAACCAGAAATAACCCACCTTATTTGAGGGGAGGGAATTTACCTTCCCCTAGGATTCTCTCCCCTCCTCCCAAATGTTCACCTGTGCCTTCTCTGTCACACTGTGGTCACTCAGGCCTGATTCCTCTTTGACCAGGACCTGCTTTTCTTGGTATGGTGGTCATAAATCAAATCACATGTACTTATGCTAGATTAAGACATCTTAATCATGCTTCATCTGACTGAAGAAATGTAAATATTCCAGACACTGACTTCTAGTGAAATCTAGAGACCCTACACTTTGTCAGTGGTGTTAAGGTTTAGAAGGTGCCTAGAAGCATACAGACCTTGGAACTTATTTTTGTGATAGTCCTTGGAGACTGCTCCTGTGATGTGTTAATAGTAATAATCGGGGTTAACTTTTATTGAACATTTACACATGTCTGGGACTATCATCAGCATTTTACAGCTTTTATTTTCTGTGTTGCGAAGTGCACCCTCTGGACTTTATTTCCATAGGCACAGGTAGGTGGTGCAAAGTTCAGAACCTTTATGTCTAGGAGCACAAGTGCATGCTGACCCCCTAACCCACTTCCACTGCCAACTTAATGATTAGGATTCAGCCTGAAAGATGGTAGTGACCACTGTGCTGGTCATGTACACATTCTGGTGGTGGTGATACTGCTGCATATTTTCTTTTTCTTTTTTTTTAGTATGAGAAACAGAGTTTATTCTTGTTTGATTAGAAGTAACCAAGTACAAAACAGGCATATTTTTTTCTGAGAAACTAAGTCCCTGAGCTGATAACCACTGCTGCATATTTTCAGTGAATCTTTGAATTAGAAGAGACCTTCGAGTCTTCTGCTGCTTGTTATATGCAAGGCACTATATTGTATGCTTAAGAACAGTTCCAGTCTCTAAGAGCTTACAGTCTGGAAATAAATAAAATAAATAAAATAAGTAAATAAAATAAATTCAAGAAGTTAGAGGTACAGACACACAGAGGAAAACAGGTTGAATTCCAGTGGTTAGAATTTGGATTCCCTTGAAGGCTACACAAAGTAAGATTTCTGTTGAATATTTTTAATGGTCATGTTATTCAGTTGAGGGATTAAAACTGTCTAAGAAAACTTAAGTTTCATTCTCAGTACTTTTCTTGAAAAGAGGATGATATTTTGCATAAGTAGAATAATAAACCTGAATCATAGAATGATGCAACAGATTGCCTTTCCTTTCACTGTGACTAGCAACCAGATTTTAGGGCAAAGAATAGATGTATGGATTGTGGTTTGAATTCAGTGGAGTATCTGACCTTCATATAAGTCACATTTTGTATGTTGGCCTTTATCACATTTTTTTAAAAAGGAAAGGAATATATTCTAAGTTATAAATGTACTCATAGGAGATTAATATATCAGATTATGAGATCTTTTCAAATTGGAATAACATATGTAGAACAGCAGTTCTCAATATATGGGAGTACATTGTTACTTCAGAGGGCGTGCCCTTAGTTGAGAATTCACTGTGCACATTGAAGAATATCATTCATGAGAATGGGCTACATATGTGAATGATAGAGAGGGAGAGCCACTGGTTATAGATCACTTATGCTGAGATTCTTTGGCCCTCCATCCACATGTGGATGTATGGAAGGCTTTTTGATTTCTGCAATACAATTTCATTTTGCCACCATTCACCTAATAAGTGTGCAGAGGAAATGGAGCTTCTCTAGCCACAGAGAAGACCAAGAGGATACTTGGCCCTTGCCAGTGGTCTCAGTTTTGAAGAGTCTGTACTACAGACTGTGAAAAATGTAGACAGTTGATATTCAGGATGCCCCCTCTAAAGGAAACATAAATGATTTATTCTTCTGTGTTTTTAAGCGGGATTCCTGGATCAGCTCAGATCATTAGAAAGCCATCTGTAGTTCAAGTTAGTTCCTCAGTAGGTTTTATCACACTTGTAAAAGTTTAATAAAATTTTAGTGGGTCAAGTGCTGTGGACACAAAAATAAATAAGACATGACTTTTTTCTTCAAGGAGGTTATAGTCTAGTTCAGTGATGGTGAACCTTTTGAGCTCGGCGTGTCAGCATTTTGAAAAACCCTAACTTAATTCTGGTGCCATGTCACATATAGAAATTTTTTGATATTTGCAACCATAGTAAAACAAAGATTTATATTTTTGATATTTATCTTATATATTTAAATGCCATTTAACAAAGAAAAATCAACCAAAAAATGAGTTCGCGTGTCACCTCTGACACGCATGTCATAGGTTTGCCATCACTGGTCTAGCTGAAGAAAAAGACCCATAAGTAGCTAATTTTAGCAAAATGTAGTAAATGCAGTGATAAGATATGAACAGGGTATAATATTAACTGACTAAAAGGAACTTAGTTTGGCTTGGCTTTTTCATTCTTGGCTTTGGCTCCCAGCATGTACTAGATGTAGGCACTTGGCACAGACTGGTACCTGCTAATGCCGAGCCCAGCTCCTTTAGAAATGTGGTAGGGAAAACTATACGGAGAGGTGGTATTTGACTCTGGATTCAAACCATTAGCAGGGTAACCACGGGCAAGTTACTTAATCTCTCTGTGCCTCCAGTTTTTTCGTCTTCTAAGTGGACAAATTAGTAGTGACTACCTCATTAGGTTGTTTAAAGGATGAAATGAGATAATGCCTGTAAAACTTAGCATAGTGCCTGGAATATAGATTTTATTTATTTATTTTAAATTTATCTATATTGTTGAAAGTATTACAGATGTCCCCTTTGTTTTTGTGGGTTTTTTTCCCCATTGACCCCTCCACCCTCTACCTGGCCCTCCTAGGCCTTCACCTCTCTGTTGTCTGAGTTCATGGGTTATGCATATATGCATATAAGTTTCCCAGTTAATCACCCCCCCCACCCCTTCCTTCCCTTTGAAATTCGTCAGTCTGTTCCATGCTTCTATGTCTCTGGTTCTATTTTATTCATCAGTTTATTTTGTTCATTAGATTCCACATATAAGTGAGATCATATCATACTTATCTATCTCTGTCTGGTTTATTTCACTTAGCATAATGCTCTCCAGGTCCTTCCATGTTGTTGCAAATGGTAAGAGTTCTTTCTTTTTTACAGCTGTGTAGTATTCCATTGTGTAGATGTACTACAGCTTTTTTATCCACTCATCTGCTAATGGGCACTTGGGCTGTTTCCAAACCTTAGCTATTGTAAATTGTGCTGCTATGAACATAGGGGTGCATACATTCTTTCTTATTGGTGTTTCAGGTTTCTTAGTATATATTCCTAGAAGTGGGATCACTGGGTCAAATCGGAGTTCCATTTTTATTTTTTTAAGGAAACTCCATACTGTTTTTCACAGTGGCTGCACCAGTCTGCATTCCTACCAGCCGTGTACTAGGGTTCCCTTTTCTCCACATCCTCACCAACACTTGTTTGTTGATTTGTCGATGATAGCCATTCAGATAGGTGTGAAGTGATATCTCATTGGTGTTTTAATTTGCATCTCTTAGATCATTAGTGACTTTGAGCTTTTTTTCATATGCCTTTTGGCCTTCTGTATGTTCACTTTGGAGAAGTGTCTATATTGATCCTTTGCCCATTTTTAAATTGGATTGTTTGTCTTCCTTTTGTTAAGTTGTTTGAGTTTCCTCTCTATTTTAGAAATTAACCCCTTATCGGATGTATCATTGGCAATATATGTTCTCCTATGCAGTGGGCTCTTTTTTTCATTTTGTTGATGGTTTCTTTTGCTATGCAAAAGCTTTTTATTTTTATGTAGTCCCATTTGTTTATTTTCTCCTTAGTTTCCTTGGCCCTAGGAGATGTAACTGTAAACATATTGCTATGAGAAATGTCTGAGGTTTTGCTGCCTATGGTTTCTTCTAAGATTTTTATGGTTTCACGACTTACATTTAAGTCTTTTATCCATTTTGAGTTTGCTCTAGTTTACTCTTGTGTATGGTATAAGTTGTGGTCTAGTTTTATTTTTTTGCTTGCACCTGTCCAGTTTTCCCAACACCATTTATTGAAGAAACTGTCTTGACTCCATTGTATGCTCTTGCCTCCTTTGTCAAACATTACTTACTTGAGCATAATGGCTTGGGTTGATTTCTGGGGTCACTGTTCTGTTGATCCATATGCCTGTTTGTGTGCTGGTACCAGGCTGTTTTGAGTACAGTGGCTTTTTAGTATAACTTGATGTCTGGTATTGAGATTCCTCCAACTTTGTTGTTCTTTCTCAAGATTGTTGTGGCTATTTGGGGTCTTTTTTGGTTCCACATAAATTTTTGGAGTGTTTATTCTAGATCTGTGAAATATGCTGTTGGTATTTTAATAGGAATTGCCTTAAATCTGTAGATTGCTTTGGGTAGTATGGATATTTTAATGATGTTAATTCTACCAATCCATGAACACAGTATATTCTTCCACTTGTTTATATCGTCCTCTATCTCTTTTTCAGCATCCTGTAGTTTTCAGGGTACAGGTCTTTTGCCTCCTTGGTCAGGTTTATCCCTAAGTATCTTAATTTTTTTTGTTGCAATGGTATATGGGATTTTTTTTCTTTGTTTTTTTGTTTCCCTTTCTGAGAGTTCATTTAGTGATGTATAAAAATGCCATTGATTGCTGGGTGTTAATTTTGTTACCTGCTACATTGCTGAATTCATTTTTTCATAATGTTGTTGCTTTTGTTTTTGTGTTCTTTTTCTGCAGAGAGTGATAATGAACTCTCAAGTGGAACAGGTGATGTGTCTAAGGATTGTCCTGAGAAGATCCTGTATTCCTGGGGAGAATTGCTAGGAAGATGGTAAAAATTTATTTTTCTTATTGAAAATGTTTACATAATTGATGTGGAGTTAGTTAGATTTTATATTATATAATTTTGTTGTATAAAATATGTGTTCATATATCTTAATATTTAATGAATTTTTAAAAACATAAAAGTTAAAATAAAATCCACAAATACTCTTTATGTTTACCTAGGTCTTCCCCCAGTATGGTCTTATATAACTTACTTTTGAAAGACATATTTGCCTTATTATTTCTCCAGGCATAACATTGCTCAAAGCAGTCAATTTTATGCTGTATGCCAACACACATAGATAGCATTATTATAGGGTTACATTTTCTTTCTTTACTAAGACAGTTACCCAAAAAGGGGCTGTAGAGTTTAGAAATACTCATTTCACCACTGATTATAAACTACAACTCAGTCTGTTTTATTCTTTCTGACTATATTACTTTACATTTTGGGATTTTTTTTTATCTGGAACTATCAAAAAAAAAGTACTCTGTTTATATTTATTGTAAATACTCTGTTTATATTTATTATAATTAAGTTTTTTAAAAAGATAATCATGATGTCATATGCTGATAAAATAATCTTGCCAATGAAAAGATTCCTCCATATCAGTGTAGACATATGGAAAACACTATTTTTTAATTGAGTGTACATATCAGATTATATGCATGCAGGTAGTCCAGGAGAAACTACAGAAAATTAAAAAAAAGTTCAATAAAGTATAAGAACAATTAAACTACTTTTATCTTAAGAGTCAAATGAATGTTATTTATCATGATCTCCTATACATATCCTAAGAGACTCCTGAGTTAATTTGAAGATGTGTATTTATAGATCCAAGGGTTGGAAGGTTTATGACTTTTCATTATAAAATCTGGAGACTAGGTTTGTCAAATTCCTAACCAAAGTGTTGAGCCTATTATGCTTGTAAGGAGTTACCCTAAGAGGAAGAGAGGGCCTGCTGCCTCGCCTTTAAGAAAATTTGATTTATCATACATGTACAAATATAAAAAGAACACATCTCAGAATTTGTTTAGCTCATTAATTCATAGGGAACCAATAAGATATTAGAACCAATCAAAATGAGGATTTGATTTAGAGATTTGTATTCTCCACCTGACAATCCATTTGCATTGTATGAACAGGAATCACTTGAATAGCTGGGTACAAAAAACTTTTGCATTATTATCAGTTTTCTACATATTATCTTCTACCTGATGAGAGTTGTGAATTAGCCTAGCCAAAGACAAATAAATACACCCCTATGCCATTAGATAATTCTCAGAAGCTCCAGCATTCCATTGAAAGGATGTTCAGCAATCTCTTTAGTCCATAGTAAAAATTTTCCACTATTTTTCCCTATATTATATCCAGAAGTTAATTTATTCATTGTAAGCATTGTTGACCTGTCTAAATTTATTTCACATGTTTTTACTGATTTTGTTTAGTGTTATTGTCCCTATTATTTTATGATCAACAATTTTCAATTTAGAGGGCCCTGAGTTAGTGTTGAAGTAAAACTATTCATGACACTTCTTAAAGACAGGTAGACTTCATTCAAAGGGGGCGGGCTATCTTGATACAGGTATAGGGATCACTGAAGTGGGTCTTTTTTTTTATTGCTTAAAGTATTACAAAGAGTATTACATATGTCTCCTTTTTTCCCCCGCCCTTGACAATCCCCTGGCCTCCCCTACCCCCCAGTGTCTTATGTCCATTGGTTATGCTTATATGCATGCATATAAGTCCTTCAGTTGATCTCTTACCCCCCTCTTCCGCCCCCCTACCCTCCCCGGCCTTCCCGCTGCAGTTTGACAGTCTGTTTGAGGCAGCTCTGCCTCTGTATCTATTTTTGTTCATAAGTTTATAAAGGTCTTTATTATCCATGAATGAGTGAGATCATGTGGTATTTTTCCTTCATTGACTGGCTTATTTCACTTAGCATAATGCTCTCCAGCTCCATCCATGCTGTTGCAAATGGTAAGAGTTCCTTCTTTTTTACAGCAGCATAGTATTCCATCGTGTAGATGTACCACGGTTTTCTAATCCATTCATCTGCTGATGGGCACTTTGGCTGTTTCCAGATCTTAGCTATGGTGAATTGTGCTGCTATGAACATATGGGTGCACATATCCTTTCTGATTGGTGTTTCTGGTTTCTTGGGATATATTCCTAGAAGTGGGATCACAGGGTCAAATGGGAGTTTTATTTTTAGTTTTTGAGGAAAGTCCATACTGTCTTCCATAGTGGCTGCACCAGTCTGCATTCCCACCAGCAGTGCACAAGTGTTCCTTTTTCTCCACATCCTCTCCAGCACTTGTCGTTTGTGGATTTGTTGATGATGGCCATTCTGACAGGTTTGAGATGGTACCTCATTGTTGTTTTGATTTGCATCTCTCGGATGATTAGTGACTTTGAGCATGTTTTCATATGTCTCTTGGCTTTCTGAATGTCCTCTTTTGAAAGGTGTCTATTTAGATCCTTTGCCCATTTTTTGAACGGATTGTTTATCTTCCTTTTGTTAAGTTGTATGAGTTCCCTATAAATTTTGGAGATTAGGCCCTTATCAGATATGACATTGGCAAATATGTTTTCCCACGCAGTGGGCTTTCTTGTTGTTTTGTTGATGGTTTCTTTGGCTGTGCAGAAGCTTTTTATTTTGATGAAGTCCCATTTGTTCATTTTCTCTTTAGTTTCAAGTGCCCTCGGAGCTGTATCGGTGAAGAAATTGCTTCAGCATATGTCTGAGATTTTGTTGCCTTTGGATTCTTCTAGAATTTTTATGGTTTCCCGTTTTACATTTAAGTCCTTTATCCATTTTGAGTTTATTTTTGTGTATGGTGTAAGTTGGTGGTCTAGTTTCATTTTCTTGCATGTATCTGTCCAATTTTCCCAACACCATTTATTGAAGAGTCTTGCAGTGGGGGAGAAAGATTGGGCTCAACTTCAAATACAGCAAAAAAAAAAAAAAAAAAAAAGGTTGAATTTACAGCCAGGGTGCAAGGTGGAGGTCAGTGGATGGAAAATTACTAAGCAGAAACCTCAGGGGTAATGTGGGATCCTGGCTAAACTGACCTAAAAAAGGTTCTTAATGAAGACAGATCAGCATGCTCAGACATCACATGGGGGTGTGGAAGATAAGGAACCCAACTGGAAATCAAGCTTGATTAGATATGGAGGATGGGTGATTTTTTAAGGCATTCTCAATGTTTAACTCACCCTGGCACCAGAACCCCTGGTATCTGGCCCCTTTGTCCACCCATTACCCCTACTTTCCTTTTGGAACATATAGGTTCATCACTTAGAGGGCACAAAACAGATAGTCTGGGGGGTGGTGAATGCTGCTGGGATCCATTTGTCCTGCTGGTGCCCAGGACTGCATTCCTGTAGGTAAGTTCCCTGTTAAAACTCTAAATCAACAAGCTGGACTTATCTGCATCATTCTTTGGCCTCTTGGCTTCTTGGGCATTTGGGGGCATGTTGATCCAGAGCCTATGATCCACTTTCAGCTTCAGGGTCACTTCCCCCCCATCCCCTGCCACGCACACACACTTAGCCAATTTGCCATACATTTATCTCAGGAGATTCAGGTGGTTCTTTTTGTGCCTTGACATGCTGCTTAGAAATATTTAGTTAATACATTCATCTACACTAATAAAAGACAAAGATGCTAATTGACCGTACCTTTGCTACACCCCAATCCACGCCCACCAGCCAATCAGAGTGACTATATGCAAATTAACCCAACCAAGATGGCGATTGGCAGCCACGGAGCTGGAGCAAGCAGGAGGCTTGGTTGCCCGGGCAATGGAGGAAGCCAAGCTTCCCACCAGCCCTGAGCTGGCTGTGGCCTCTGCTAAAGGCAACAAAGTTTCAATTATAGAAGATAAACAAATCCCAGATTCTTGCTTCCAGCCAGCCTCCACTGGGAGCTTGGGTGGCTGGGGGTTGTAGCCAACCTGCAAACAGCCATCAGGCCCTCACCCAGGCTGGCCACACCCTTATGGGGTGAGGGTCCCCACTGGGGGGCTTAGCCAGCCTGAAAATGGCCCTCAGCCCCTCACCCAGACTGGTCAGGCACCCCAGCAGGACCTCCCACCCTGAAGGGGCTGTGGCCAGCCTGCAAATGGCCCTCAGCCCCTCACCCAGGATGGCCAGGCACCCCAGTGGGGACCCCACACTGAAGGGGCTGTGGCTAGCCTGCAAACAGCCATCAGCCCCTCACCCAGGCTGGCCAGGCACCCCAGCAGGATCCTCCACCCCCCTGTGAAGGGGCTGTGGCCAGCCTGCAAACAGCCATCAGCCCCTCACCCAGGCTGGCCACACCCTCATGGGGTGAGGGTTCCTGCTGGGGGGCTTGGCCAGCCTATAAACAGCCATCAGCCCCTCACCCAGACTGGCCAGGCACCCCAGCAGGACCCTCCCCTCCCCCCGAAGGGACTGTGGCCAGCCTGCAAACAGCCATCAGCCCCTCACCCAGGCTGGCCAGGCACACCAGGGGGGACCCCCACCCTGAAGGGGCTGTGGCCAGCCTACAAACAGCCATCAGCCCCTCACCCAGGCTGGCCAGGCACTCGTATATAATAAAAGGGTAATATGCAAATTGACCCTAACAGCAGAACGCCTGGGAATGACTGGTCACTATGACACACATTGACCACCAGGGGGCAGATGCTAAATGCAGGAGCTGCCCCCTGGTGGTCAGTGCACTCCCACAGGGGGAGCTCTGCTCAGCCACAAGCCAGGCTGACGGCTGCCAGTACAGCGGTGGTGGTGGGAGCCTCTCCCGCCTCCTCAGCAGCGCTAAGGATGTCCGACTGCAGCTTAGGCCTGCTCCCCGCTGGCTAGTGGACATCCCCCGAGGGCTCCCGGACTGCCAGAGGGATGTCTGACTGCCAGCTTAGGCCTGATCCCCCAGGGAGTGGGCCTAAGCTAGCAGGTGGTCAAATTCCTAGGGGTCCCAGACTGTGAGAGGGCACAGGCCGGGCTGAGGGACCCCCCTGAGTGCACAATTTTTTGTGCACTGGGCCTCTAGTTATAATGAGAAAGTTCATAGGGTGATTTATAAAAAAGTAAATGAGAGGAAGAAAAACCTTTTCTTGATGGTGGAATAACATGGTTCACCAATAAAGAAGATAAGATCAAGGAACATAGTCAAAGACATCACAGAGCTTAAACTCTATCACAGTGATTCCCAAAGTGGGCGCTACCGCCCCCCGGTGGGCGCTGCAGCGATCCAGGGGGGCGGTGATGGCCACAGGTGCATTTAGGGGCGATGAGTAACTGCTATTAAAATTTTAAAAAAATTAATTTCCAGGGGCTGAGTAATATTTTTTTCTGGAAAGGGGGCGGTAGGCCAAATAAGTTTGGGAACCACTGCTCTATCATTATCTAATGCTCTTCCCCCATTTCTCTTTTGACCCAGGCTTATACTTTATGTAAACTCATTAATATACTTTTCATAACAACAGCAGTTCAGCAGTGGTGAGGGGTGTATGAATGTCTTATTTTCTTGTTTTTTTCAGGCACAATAACCTTGGTGCACGACCAAAAGGACTGTTCACACTGGTGAAGAGTGGCATCCCTGAAGCTCTGAGGGCAGAGGTATGGCAGTTGTTAGCAGACTGCCATGACAACCAGGCAATGCTGGATAAATACCGACTTCTCATCACAAAGGTAGGAAGCTATTTTCATGTTATGCTCATGGACAACATTTAACTCGTAACTCCAATAATGCTTTGGACCTATTTCAACATGCTATCGATGGATTGCAGTGAATAGTTCTGCCTTTTGTTGGAACCCTTGCTGGATAGTGGAAACAATACACCATAGTCAGCTGCAAACACTTTATGCCTTGGCTTTCATTTTTCCCTGTAAGTGACTTTATAATAACTATTTACCAAATTGGAATATATTTTAAGTGAAATAAAGTAACCTTTTGTGTTGTTGTTTGAGATTTATGTACAGTTATCTTGTTCACAATATACTTGGCTTCTAGTATACTTTAAAAATCAAATTAACTTAAAATGAAATTAAAAGGCCTTCTGTGCCTAAATGACCTTGCCATTCAATGATGTGGGCAGCTGCCCACATCAGGAGCCTCTGGATTCAATGTAGATTCCTTTGCTTATGTCTAAAAGGCTGATTTTAGAACAGGGTTGGGCAAACTTTTTGACTCAAGGGCCACAATGGGTTCTTAAACTGGACCGGAGGGCCGGAACAAAAGCATGGATGGAGTGTTTGTGTGAACTAATATAAATTCAAAGTAAACATCATTACATAAAAGGGTACGGTCTTTTTTTTTTTTTTTTTTTTAGTTTTATTCATTTCAAACGGGCGGATCCGGCCCACGGGCCGTAGTTTGCCCACGGCTGTTTTAGAACATGGTAAAAGTCATCCTCAATCCTAGACTGTCTTTGTAGGTCTCACCTCCTAATTTTTTAATCTACTCTAAAATGTAGATTTTGAAATAATAGCAACTTTAAACAATTTTAATTCATAAATGTGATTTTTTTGATAACCAAGACATTGTTCCTCAGGATATATCAACTTTTATAATTCCTTAACTCCTCTAATTCCTTTTTCCCTTCCTTCCTTCTTTGCCCCCTCCCTTCCACAAATATTTTTGAGTGCCTAGGATATTCAGTCACCGCTAAATTCAGATTTTTAAACCATCTTTTATGATTAATGTTTTCTACAGTGGCATGTGCAAGGTGATCCATGGGGAGGATGTCTAAAGTTTCATTTGTATTTTTAAAAATACAAACACACAAGGATATGGAGCTGTATTGATACTTGCTATGCTGACATTTGTTGTGCTGTGGTACTGAGATCTCACTAGGTCCTTGGGCCCAGTGGCCACTTGTCCCATGTGGTTCAGGAGTGACCTGAGAGAAGAAGGGGTTTGCACACCTTGGAGCTGAATAACAGTGGTGCTGACACTCATATGTTCACTTTCAGAATATTACAGTTTTTTACAGTTTACATGTGCTTGATTACATGGATTTATAGGTTACCTAGTTTTAATTTAACCTTAACTCATAGGATGGATGAGCGCTTTGAAAAGATTGCTGTCACATGATGTTAATAGCAAGATGTTTAAAAAACACTGATCTATCCCTTCAAGTAAAAAATAATATTATGATGATGGATGACAGAGCACCTGCTGTGGAAATAAACTCATGTTATAGAGAATGGCATTTGACATATTTGGCAATTTAAATACCACTATGTGATTTTGCCACTGAAAACTACATGTGTGTTATTATAAAAACTCTTTATGTCTTCTTACTTAAAAACCTGAAATCAGGAATTTCAAATATGGTTAAATTTGTACAAATAGTTGTAGAGAATTTGGAGACTGAATGTTAAAAATATAAAAATTACAGTATAATACAGTAGTACTGGTATGTAATAAAAATAAATAGTGAAAGAAATAGACATATATTGGAAGTTTATGCTCAGAAAAGTTTTTATTGATGGGGCTATCTGAGCAAAAATGTGCAAAGACCATAATTCTGGATGTCAGATCCCTTTTTCATATAAATAACAAACTGTACTTTTAATGGCTGCTCATGGGGTAGCAGCTAGAGGCTTTGTTAATTCATACCTTTCAAGATTTCAGACTTTGGGGGAAAAATTAAAATATTATTTATGAACTCCTGACACTACAAGTATATGCTCATATATGTGATAAAAGTTTTACCATATATACCAAGCGCCACGTAAGGAACGTGCTCAAGGTCCCAAGCTAGTAAGTAAGCAGCAGAGCTTAGAATTTGAAGCCACGGTCGCCCTCCATAGTGAACACCAACCTTTCCTCCTGGATTTGACTCTCACTCTTCCCACATATTAATTTGTGATCTTGAGAAGTTATCCCAATTTTCTAAGCCTCAGTTTCATCATTTGTAAAGCAGGGATCATTACTGGGATTGTTGTGGGAATTAAATAAAATGATACAGTGCTTGGCACGTAGTAAGTATTCAAGATTAGCTTCTACTATTTTTACCAATATGATATTACATCATGAACATGATAATAGAGATAATGGCTGTGGTGTCAGTGTATACTTCTACTTCAATATGTGTGACAACTTCCAGTCACGTGATTTTCATAAGAACACATGATGTGAATAACAGCTGATGGAATGGAGAAGGAATCTTTTTAGTAGAAGCATCAAGTGTCAGATTTGTTTTTTTTGTGTGTCTTTTTTTCTGGCTGGTGTATATCATGTAATGTTTGAATTCTAAAACTTGACTTTGTAGTGATTTCACGAGTTATTATTTTAGTGGTTATGCATATTCAAGTATATCATAAAGTCCAATGATATTCTCTAAAAGTCACTCCTAATGACTGTCTGATAAAATCAAGATTGCAAGGCAGGCATTAATTTCATTCACTTATTAACACACTCATTTATTCAGTAACTTTTTTTTTCTTTTTTTTTTCTTAATATATTCCATTGATTTTTCACAGAGAGGAAGGGAGAGAGATAGAGAGAGTTAGAAACATCGATGAGAGAGAAACATCGATCAGCTGCCTCCTGCACATCCCCACTGGGGATGTGCCCGCAACCCAGATACACGCCCCTGACCGGAATCGAACCTGGGACCTTTCAGTCCGCAGGCCGACGCCCTATCCACTGAGCCAAACCGGTCTCGGCATAGTAACTCTTTTTAAAAAATTAAATCTTTATTGTTTGAACATATTACATATGTCCCCCTTCCTCCTCCTTGACCCCTTTTAACCCACCCCCAGAACTTTTATTGAGCATCTTTTATGACTGCACTCTCTGTGGTTTCTAGGGCTATGTAGATGAAAAGAGTTCATACCCTTGAGGAGTGTAGCTTTGGGGGAAGCCAGGCCTGTACACAGATAGGTCGAGTATATTCTGATATAGGGTATAATAGTTATCTTAATCATGTGTGTGGAATATAGATGAAGTAGTAACAGCTCTGCTTGGGTGAGCCAGGTGGGAATTAAATATGTCTGAGGAGTCTAGGAGAGGGAGTGCATTGTAAGGGGGCGTTTATGTAATGACTCACCTATCAGTTAGTGACTTGGTTGGATTATTCAGGGAGTCTTAGAAAGTGAAATCTTTCCTTCCCTCACTCCCACCCCAGTTATCCAACTACATTCACTGTTCACGGATCAATGCTTGTCCCTTGCTAAATGGGAAGAATGTAATACAAGTTTATTCTTTTTAGAATAAACATATGAAATGAAGAACTGCAGAAAAATATGTTGTATCAAAAAGATATCACAAGAGAATATTTATTTGATAACCTAGGATTGATGTAATAGAGTTTTATCAAGTAATATAATGTCTACTCAATAAATGTTTGAGTACCTGTTGTTTAAGTTCTGTGCTAGGATGGTGATGCATATTAATTTTTTAAATCAGTGAACTGAAAAATACCCTCTATTGGCTAAATATAAAACAGTATAAACTTGCAAAGAAGAAGGCCAAGTTTATAAACTACAGAGAGCATGTGCTCGAACCTCTATAAGAGAGCAAAAAGGGCAATAATTGCCAATATTACTTTTGCAGTTGATGCGAAAATCTTTTTGGAATATAAATAAAAAACAACCATTTTAAGATTTCTGCAAGTTCTCTGCTTTCTTGAGCTTTGTATGAACAGATAAAGCTTCCTGTGTTTATCCTAGTCAGATTATTGGTGCTGCTCAGAATAAAGCCTGTCTTCTCTCTGTCCTCCAGTGCGTTATTGTAGCAGATGGCTTTTAATAAAACATGTAGCTAAAGAAACATTTTTACTCTACTTTGTTAGAATGTACTATAATTATAGTTATGGACATTCTCAAGAGGAAATGCTTAAATTGCTATTTTTCTTATGATCGAATAACGTTAGATGCATATGTAATTGAAAAGTGGAAATATGGTGTCAGTTATGTATTTTTTTTATCTGATAAGCTTTCGCAACCAAATTAAACTCTGAACATCATTTAGTCAGGTAGATGTCTGCTTTTTCTTTACAAGGTTTATTTTTAAAAAATTCACTGCAGTATATTAATCAACCAACGCTCAACACTGGATTCATTGAGAGGCAGGGCATTGCCTAATTACACGCTGCTCTAGTCTCTGTCATCACCTCATCTAGTTGAGGAAATGAGCTTTTTGATAGAATGGGGTTATTCCAGCTGGGTCTGTACCATTGGGATGTATAAAATCCATGGACTCTTGTACTGTTGCAGCCATAAAATTTACAAAAATTTCTCCAGAAGATTTAGAGTTCTTTAAAATTTATTACTTAAAAAAATAAGGTGGGGAAGGAGAATAAAGAGCACTCACTATGTTGTAATGTAAATACCTTGGACATGTAGATATACCGGAAGTTCTTTATTAAAGGAAAGTAAGAATTA
This sequence comes from Myotis lucifugus, assembly GCF_000147115.1. NCBI lineage: Eukaryota > Metazoa > Chordata > Mammalia > Chiroptera > Vespertilionidae > Myotis > Myotis lucifugus. Next base: position 1,425,987 of record NW_005871102.1, read on the forward strand.
TTGAAAGAGATTTTAAAAGAAAATGTACCTTTTATTTTTTCTTTTCTTCTGTAATAAGGGTGGTGGTTTTTTACCACATAATATTATTTTTTCACAGTAGAATTTTAATCAAATTTTCTCAGTCCTCATCCCTTGAGCTCTTTCATCTTCTATCATATCTATACTGACTGACACCTGCATGTAGAAACTAGAATTAAATGTGAATCTGAGAACTAAAAGTTTTCCCCCAGTACTGAACATGTTTCTGCAAAAATTTAAAAGTATATCCTTAATTATTTTCATACACTTAAGTGATAATGTTCTGTTTCTCATAACAAATGTTAGTTTCATTATCCTTTAAACAAAGTTAGTTTTGAGGTAAATTGAAATGATGATTTTCTAATGTTACCTTCATTTTCATATGATGGGATTAGAGTAGGAGTACTCTGTTTTGAAGGAAGATTTTTGGGTGATTATTGAGCATAGATGATTCAGTGGCATAAAAGCTATATTTATAGTTATAGACAAGGATAAGAGGAAAGCAGTTATATTCTTCTTAAATCTCAGAAATTTTCAGGAGCCTAGGATTACAGTGTGACTCCTGGATCCCAACTTCATAATAACTTTACTGATCATATCAGCACATATTTCTAGAGTATACATATTTATATTGTATGAGTGCCCCAGTGCACAGATTCGTGCACATTGAAAAGAAATTATTTAGAAGGTGGCCAGTGGAGCAGGACTGGGTGAGATGGGCCGGACACACCTTGGAGCCAACCTCCAGTGGCCCCTCCCAGCTGGCCGCACCTGGGGTGGCACCATGGCTCGAAGGGCGTCTGCGGAGTGAACGGGATCTTTCCCGCAGGTGGGTTCCCTCAGCCTGGCCTGCAGGGATCAGGCCAAAACCGGCTCTCTGACATCCCCCGAGGGGTCCTGGATTGCGAGAGGGTGGTTCTTGGGTGACCCACCCCAGAATCAGGCTCCCTCCTCTCTGGTTCTGGGGTGCATCACCCGAGAACCACTGCTGCCAAGTGACCGCAGCTCGGCAGCTCCTGTGTTGAGCATCTGCCCCCTGTTGGTCAGTGTGTGTCATAGCTACTGGCCAGTCGGATGGTTGGACGGTCACTTAGCCTTTTATATGTATAGATAGATTGGATAATATGGTGTGATGAGTTCTCTCCAGGGTTTTTACTTTGGCTTTGATTTACTTTTCCATACAAATTTATGTTTAGATATATTTACCACTAATTAGTGCCAAGGTTAAAAAAGGGAGAGATAGCAGATACCTATGAGGCAGGTACCCAAAGTCCACCCTACACCGCTGTGTTACATAGTTCTGCTCATGTTTTGGTACCAGTTCCATTTTACAGCTTCTTGCTTAATTACATCACGAATCTCTCAGTATCTTCTCTTCCTTGTTTTGTGTCTCTTTATAGATTGTATGTCTTTGTCTCTTCATCATATCTTCCTTTATACCTGCCTTCCTTTTTAAATGTAGCTCTGAAAAGTGGTTTTCATTAATTGTTACATTTGCTTGGTTTCATGTTCCCTGTGACTTTCTCAGATTAGGCTGCCTTTTAGTTGTATGGCTGTTAGTTGATTTTTAAACTGACAAGATAGGAGACTGTGTCATCTTAGAGAGACTGTCATTTTGTTGTATTTTGTATCCCCAGGGCCTGGCACTAGCCCTTAATAAATATCTGTTGAATAATTAAATGAATTAAACTCTACAGGGCAGAGCTCCATGATTTGAAAAGCTTTAAAAAATGTTTTTATTGATTTTTCTTTCTTTTTTATTTATTATTTTTTTAAAAATATATTTTATTGATTTTTTACAGAGAGGAAGGGAGAGAGATAGAGAGTTAGAAACATCGATGAGAGAGAAACATCAATCAGCTGCCTCCTGCACATTTCCCACTGGGGATATGCCCGCAACCCAGGTACATGCCCTTGACCGGAATCGAACCCGGGACCTTTCAGTCCGCAGGCCGACGCTCTATCCACTGAGCCAAACCGGTTTCGGCATTTCTTTCTTTTTTAGAGAGAGAGAGAGAGAAGAGGAGAGAGGGAGAGAGAGATAGAAACATCAATGATCGAGTGGCTGCCTCCTGCATGCCTCTACTGGGGATCGAGCCCGCAACCCAGGCACGTGACCTGATTGGGAATTGAACCAGTGACCTCTTGGTGCATTGGACATCGCTCAGTGTGCCACACTGGCCAGGCCAAGTTTTACGATTTTCATCACATTTAATGAGTAGCTCTTAGGGACCACCCTTCAAGTTATAGTTATTCTTCTTATTTTTAATTTTTTTTATCACCATTTATCCCCCCTATACCACTTTCCATCTCCACCCACCATTCCTCCACCCTGCAATCACCATACTGTTATCCATGTCAATGAGTTCTTTCTCTTTTTTTTCTGGAAAGTTGTCTTTTTAATTTGCTTAATTTTTTCATTATAAGAGAATTATTTCTTTAGAGCTTTTGAAGAAGATATGTAATTGTTAATATGTATACTTAAAGATCCCAAAATATGATGTGTAGTATGTCTCCTATTACAAATTTGAATATATCCAAGTTTCTACTTCCTTTTTCCATCAAATAGAGAAAAATAAGCAGATGGGAAAAAATAGATCAATGAGTAAATTTAAGGTATTGTTAGCCATAGAAAAATGTAGTTCCTTTGTGAAATGTCTTGAACTTCTTTAAGAAGATACTAGATAAATACCATGTTAAGGGATATTATTGATGCTGCAATTTTTTCAGACATTAAAGTTTTATTCCATAATCTGCCTTTTGATTTAATTGATATTAATTCCACAGAGTGTTTCAAACTAAGCATTGTAATTAATTTGATATGTTATACTTTTAAAGGAATAGTTGTATAATAACAGTTTTGATTCTTATTGGGTTCCTTTTTTCTTTATGTTAAATCTTTACTTTTTCTAAATTCACAATCAGTTTTTTTCAGAAGTGCTTCTATTATGTGCATAATAGAGTTTAACTTTTTATTTCTAACCAATAATGAATACACTAGGTAAAAGTTGCTCAAAATGTTTTTATTCCCAGATTGGAATATTATGGCTATGCATAGTTACTTCTCTATAAGGGAGAACTTTACTTGTTACTACTGTCAGAATAACTCAATCACTTCTACCCTTTACAAGGCAGATCTCTGTCACGTTTATGAAAACTACTTAATATTTTAATAGATTACTTTTACCTTGATACCAGCAAAAATGATGTAAAAAGGAGCGATTCCATTTAACTCTAAATATTGAGTTCTTTTTTGAAAAGTATAATGGCAATTTTTATTTTACTTTATTTTATTTTATAACTAGAGGCCCGGTGCACAGATTTGTGCACTGGTGGGGTCCCTCAGCCTGGCCTGTGCCCTCTCACAATCCAGGACCCCTCAGGGGATGTCAGAGAGCTGGTTTCGGCCTGATCCCCGCAGGCCAGGTCGAGGGACCCCACTGGTGCACTAATTCATGTACTGGGCCAATAGTATGCATGTAAGATCTTTGGTTAATCTCTTCCTGCCCTCCCCCCTTCCCCCTTCCTTTTGAGATTCATTAGTCTGTTCCAAGTTTCCATGCCTGTGTGTTGAGAGTCTGCCCCCTGGTGGTCATTGCGTGTTATAGCTACTGGTTGAATGATCGCTTAGCATATATATAAATAGCAATTTTTAATTGAAAGCTTATCTTAATTTTTCTAACCATCTGTCTAGTTGGTACTTAGGTTCTCTAGTAAGTAAGGTTCCATCTCTTCATAGAAATTATTTAATAAAAGTCTCTATAGCTTTCTTACTTTACTTTCTAGAGACCTCAGATCTTTACTTTGAAGGTTTCAAAGCTCAAGTATGGGCAAGGATGATTTGGGTATGTTTACAAAATTTCTGTACTGTTCAGTCCTTTAGAGCTGATCATACAGTCAACAGGAAAATTGATTTCTATTACATACTATTTAAAAATCAAGATTTTTCTGAGTAGAAAACTATAGCAGAACCTTAAATTAAGGATTGAAGGAGTTCCCCTAGATAATTTAAATACTCTTTTTTCCTGGTGGGGTTGATGATGATATTGACCTACAGTTTTCCAACCAACTTCTGTGGAAAGATCCTTTCTGAACAGAAAGCAGATTGAACTGATCCTCAGGAAAAGACGAGACCGTACTCTAAGGAGAATCGTTTTTTGTCCCAGTGGCACAGTGTAGTCTTGCATTAAGGGTTCTGGGACTAATTAATCAGAAAAACAACTCTAATTAAAAAGGAAACTGCTTTCAGCTGCCTGCTCAAGGTATTTAATGGAAAGAAACTGTTGGCTTAGCTACTTGCTGTCCAACTTCCAGCAATGTTCTTTAACTGCTTATTTCCTAGTTGAAAGGGGGTGACTTAAGGATTTCTACCAGACTTTATTTGTAGTGATAAACTTTGATATTTCATGGACTTTTTTTCAGGTAAATTTACGCAATAGCAGTAATTTTGGAGTTACAATATTGTGATTGCTCTGTAAGGTTTTTTAACTTATACTCTTACCATGCTTTTTAAATCCTGAAACAAACTATGCTACTTAGATATAATCCTAGTAGACAACTTTGGGTATGCATGTAGGTAAATGTCAACATAAACAAACATATGCATATCATGTAGGATCTAAATAAAAAAATATCTAGCAACTATCAGTAAACTTATCTATTTAAATCATGTTGGCATTTCTGTTAGCTTAACGGAAGTCTGTGTAGAGAATTAGTGTATAAGAGAGAGTATTTTAATTTCATGAGGGTATGTGGATTATAAAGTATATGTATTATATGTCTTGTTTTCCAGGTTTGTTTGTGATTTTAGGATGATTATTATGTTCAACATACCAGATATCCCAAGTGGTAATTGATTATGAACTACTAATTGTTCTGAATGTTGCTTTTGTTAATTTTCCTTTCTATCTTTTGATATTTATCTTAATGCATTTACAGAATTCTATTAGTTTCTAAAACAGGGAAGTAGTTAGACAATTTAAGAAGATGAGAACTGGAAAGCTATCCCAAGGAAGGATTGGAATTGTAACTTGCTCTTCCTTGGGTCCTTCCCACCTACTGGCACACAGTAGACTCTGAGTATGTCTCTATGTAGCTGGTTTCAGTTGTGGCCCTTGAGGATCAGTTTTTTTCTGTGCTTAATTTCAAATCAGTTATAGTTCAAGAAGGTAAATTTTGTACAAACAATTGCGGGGACAGCACAATCTAAGGTTTACGAACTTCATGGCATGCTTAGTCAGGGCAAACATAATCTTGTGAATTTGGAGTAATTGCTTTTTAAAGGTAGATATATTGCTATTAGATTTATAGTTTCTTTAAAGAAAAAAAGAAAAAGTTATTAAACCCAAAATGCCACTAACCTGTATTACATGTGGTGCATCTAATGGGAGCCAAACACCTTAAACAAGGACAGTATGAAAGCCAGGAGCCGTAGTTTTTATGTCTCTGGGCTTACTATTGGTTCGGGTTTCCTTTGTATTTTGGGTATGTGGATTTGTGTTAATAACTCAGTGAAATGTTTACCTTACTTGCAGTTTTGTCATATGTTTATTTAATGCATCAATTAATTTAGAAACGTTTATTAATTTCCTTTGTGACTTATCTATTTGATTTCAAATACTGGTATTACAGTTAATGCAGAAATCTAAAAGCTCAAGGTCCAGTGGAAGATGTGTGTCAGAACTGGATATAGAAACTGGAGTTACCTGTAATTTATCTATGATTTCTAACTCTTTGTAATGTTTCCCATTGAACATTGCTTGGACCATAAAGTCAGAGAATATTTCTTCTTTGTAGTGTTATCAAACTGCAGGCTTATCAAAGTTTTCATCAATAAATAGTACCTTCAGAGGCGGAACACTAAGGGACGACTTAAGGACTCTCTAGAGGTGGCCTTTCCAAGCCTGAGGCATGTGCAGGGCTTGTGCTGGTTGTCTGGGTCGCTCACCAATGTCAGTACCTACCCTCCTTAGTGCTCATATGGAAGCGAATGAAAGCTGTACACCCCTCCAAACTGATGCTGAACTGATCTAAATCAGACACTCATATCACCTACTTTCCTTAGGTGACAGGTCATGTTCAGATTCAGCAAGGTAGTAGTTATTATTTCCTGTTTATGGGCCTCTTCATGGAATGTTTTTCTTACCATTTAAGAGGAAACTTTTTCTTGATGCTCAGTTTTACCCAGTTTGTACTAAACCCAGTGGTGTCTTAAGTCACTGACAATTTTTTAAGATGAGGGGGTCTTTGGTGGCATATTAACACTTGAGAGAATGGGTACAATTAAATCATGACTGTCTTTTCATTGTGGAGATAGAGATGTTCTCTAAGAATGCCCACAGCAGTGAAGCATCCTTGAGAAACCCGCATCTCATCTTGGTAATGGTAAAGATTTTCTAATGATTCTATGATGCTTCAGGGGCACTCCAAAGCGTCTTTAAGGATTCCTTAGCCCCATAAAAATATGGCAGTGCAACTAAATGCCAACCTTGTGTTAATTTGATCCCAGTAGAGTATAAACTTAGAATACAATCTAAGATTCCAATTTCATACCTCTCTTCCATTATCCTGATTCAGTCATTTTAACACTGAGTTGATTCTTGAGAATCTGTTCATGCTTTTTTAATATTCAGTTTTAATTTCACTGTTGCCTTTTTTGTTATGAACACTATCTAGTACAGACCTCAAAATTTAATGTGCATTCAGAACAGGTGTAGATCTTGTTAAATACAGATTTGGATTCAGTACATCTGAGGTGGGACTTGTGATTATCCTTTCTAACTAGTTCTCATTGCTGCTAGTTCATGAACCACAGTTTGAGTAGCAGCTAGACCTTAAACTCTATAATGTTCCTGAAATATTTTTAAATGAGTATGAACTCAGTGAATGCATGTAATTATTTCTGGCTAATTATATTAGTTAAGAAAGATACATATACTAAAAAGTCACAATGTAGCTTACTATTTACTATAAAATTATATATCATCATGGATTGCCTTCATTGTAATACAGAGTTTACTACTAAACATTATATTGTTAAGAAAAGATAGACAGATAAAACAATATAATTTAAAAACTAAAATAGTTATAGTTTCTTATCAAAAGAATATATATATATAAATAAATATAAAATGATAACTATGAAAATGGGTTAAACACAGTTGCCTTATAAGGCTTAAGGTTTTTTTCTTAAATTATACATAAAGTAACATCTAAATCTTCTGACATTTGGCTTTTATTTGATGGAAAAGAAGGAAGGAAAGTCAGAGAATCAAAGAAGTAGAAGATGATTTTTCTGAATGATTTTTCTCTCCTGGGTTTTGGCTGTCCACTTTCATTTTTGATTCACGCTTCTTCTTTAATTCGGAAAATGTATGGAGACTCTAGGTTTTCCATTTGAGGCCAAAGAACAAGAATTAAATATGACTTCCATTAATCTTCATTCCTGTATTACTCTACTGAGCACATTTAAAATCTAAGGAAGGTAAGTCCTGTTCACATTCCTCTGCCGGGTTTTATTGAGAGAAGTGTCCTTTACTTAGCAAACCACATTACTTAAAAATATTCTGTCATGAAGATAGTAGCTTAACACGGAGGTTAAAGTTATTGGAGGGCAATTTTTTTTTTTTCCATTTCGGTAATGGGCGAAGCTGTAGCCAGAAAGATATTGTGACAAACTGTTCTCTAGGAAAACCTGGCCAGTGCCTTTGTTGTGAAAATGAAGGTACGCATACTAACTACATTAACCAAAAGAGCCTCTTGATTTGTCTTACCTTTTAAAAATCACTTCCAGGAACTGATTTCATTATTCATGATGTATTTGATCACTGCTGTACACATACTTATAAGATCTTGAACATACTATATATTAATAGTGATTGTTGATTTAGAAAACATTAGGTTGAATGTTATTAATTTGTGGGAATGCTTTTTAAATGACACTCATCATTCAAGACATGTTTAGTATTATTCTGAGTGCTCAAGAGGATTTATTAACTAACTTGTTATTTTCATTTCTAATATGCCTTTCATCTTTCTCATAAAGCTACTTAGTTTTGTCTGAGTATCCAATATGGATTCAGGTTTTGTTGTGCCTGACAAATACATACTTTTTGAGTTGGGGGAGCTCCTTAAGGGAAATAATTTTTGGGGGGGCATATTTTACAAAAACATATAATGATGTGAACATATTTCTAGGGACCCTTCCAGGACAAAATGAAGCTTAAGCTAAGCTTCATCTTCTGTCAGTATCATACATTGAGAAAATACTTTGCACTTTTCTCTTGTTGATACAGTCCAGTGTAGTGGGAAAGAGCATGGTTATATGTTGCAACTGGGATTCAAACGTGGGCTTTCTCCGTCTTCTTTGCTATGGTTAGATTCCAAGGTGCATCTTTTTCCAAGGTGACAACAGTGGCTTTTGAAATGCTTTTTCTACATCCATTTTCTCACACACCCCGCTTTCCACTTTCCTATAGCCTGTTCACATTGTAGCCAGAGAACTCTATTTATTTTTATTTTTAACTTTATTTTTATTGTTGATGCAATTACAGATGTCCCCATTCCCCACCCCTTTGCCCACCCCCACCCAGGCCCCACCCCCCATTCCCTCTGGCCATCATCACACTGTTGTCTGTGTCTATGGATTATGCATATATGTTCTTTGACTAATCTGTTCACTTCTTTCATCCACTTCTCCCAACCCACTTTTCTTCTGACAGCTGTCAGTCTGTTCCATGTATCCATGCCTGTTTCTCTTTTGTTCATCAGTTTATTTTGTTCATTAGATTCCACATGTAAATAGGAATATGATATTTGTCTTTCTCTGACTGGCTTATTTCACTTAGCATAATACTCTCCAGGTCTATCCATGCTGTTGCAAAAGATAAGATTTCCTTCTTTTTATAGCTGCACAGTACTCCATTATGTAAATATACCACAGCTTTTTTTTAACCTATTCATCTACTGATGGGCACTTGGGCTTTTTCCAGATCTTGGCTATTGTAAATAACACTGCTATGAATATTGGAGTGCATATATTCTTTTGAATTGGTTAAAATCCTCCCGGTGATGCATTTAGGACAAAGAATCAAATCTAGGTATTTATAACTATTTTCACTGGTCTTCATTCTTTCCTAAAGTTCCAAATTTTTCTCTGCTTTCATTTCCCTTGCACCTGAAACAATTCCTTTAGCATTACTTCGGTACAGGCCTGTTGGTAACAACATAATTTTCTTTTCTCTGAAAATGTCTTTTTTGTACCTTTATTTTTGAAGGTTATTTTCTCTGGATATATACAATTATGTTGACAGTTTTCTTTTTTTCAGCATTTTGAAGATGATGGTCCATTGCCTTGGTATCCATAATTCCTGATGAAAATAAATGATCACTCCAGAGTTGAGTTCATGGACATGTGATCTGTACAGTTGCATAAGGCCCCACACTTAGAAGGGTTCTCTGCTTGGTTAAATTTTCTGCTGTTACTGCCTTGAAACTCTTGCTAGTTTTGAATAATGGGTCTATATTTTCATTTGTCACTGACACCCACAAATTACATAGCTAGCTGGTCCTGTATCATTTGAATCATTATTCCCTCCTGCACGAGCCCTGACCAGAGCCCGGGCCAGGAAGGAGCCTGCAACCAAGGTATGTGACCTTGACCGGAATTGAACCCCAGACCATTTGGTCCACAGGCTGACGCTCTATCCACCGAGCCATACTGGCTAGAGCTACTTTTTCTTTTTCAGTCTCTATTATAAGTCCATATAGTAAAATTTTATAAAATCTTCCCCTGAGGATTATTTTAGAGAGAAGATGAGTGTGAAATAGAGAGAGAGAGAGAGAGAGAGAGAGAGAGAGAGAGAGAGAACATCGATTTGCTGCCTCCCATACACATCCTGACTAGGGATAGAACATGCAAACTTTTGGTGTACAGGATGACACTTCAACTAACTGAGCCACCCAGCCATGGCCATCCAGTAAATTTTTTTTTTAAATATATTTTTTTATTGACTTTAGAGAGGAAGGGAGAAGGAGAGAGAGATAGAAACATCAATAATGAGAAAGAATCATTGATCGGCTGCCTCCTGCACACCCCCCACTGGGGAACGAGCCCACAACCCAGGCTTGTGCCCTTGGCCGGAATCGAACCCGGGACCCTCCAGTCTGCAGGCTGACGCTCTATCCACTGAGCCAAGCCGGCCAGGGCTCCAGTAAATTTTTATTGTATGTTTGTATTCTACAGTTTTAATTTGTATCTATTTTATATTGCCAGTTTCTCTCCTGAAATTTTTTCTCCTTTTATTTACTGCAAGTATAATTTTCTTTGCATTAATGAGCATAGTTATAATAGCTGCTTAAATATTCTTGTCTGATAACTTCAACATTTAGATCATCTTAAGGTTGACTTCTGTTGATAGTTTTTTCCTTTGCAAATGGATTACAGATTCCTGTACTTTTTTGTCAAATAATTTTGGAATTATTTCTTGGAAATTATGAATGTTATGAGAGTGTTGATTTTTTGTTTTAGCACGTGGTTAACTTGATTTTGCTCAAACTATAAACTCTGTCTTGCCTATGGGTGGTTAGCAACTTAAAAAAAAGTTTTAAGAAGAGAAAATAAAATTCATTATAAGAATGGTCATTTATGTTTTATAGCTGTCTTAGTTCATTTGGGCTACTATAACAAATAACATAATTTGGGTGGCATTTAAACATCAGACATTTACTTCTCTCAGTTCTGGAGGCTAGGAAATTCAAGATCATTTTAATGGCATTATTATTATTTAAAAAATGTAGCCTACAATTTGAATGCAGGTTTTTGTGAAATTAAAATAAACCAACAATAGAATTATCATTTAGCATTTGGAACAGAACGGTTAAATTGTCTTTGTTGCTAAGGGGAAGCAAATACTAGAGAACTTTCTACTATTTTTTCCTCCTGTTTCACTTGGTAAGGAAGAGTGTTATAAACTGAGTGTTATTTGAGATCTGTAGGTCATCAGCCACAGCATTGGGAATCTTTTTGTCATGCTGATTTTTTTACATTGGAAATTGTTATGGCATTTGCTATAGATAGAATTTGACCTGTCTAACCAACAGACACTGTAGTATGTTATTCTTTATTAGTAGTTTTTTGTAACTCCTATATCTACATCTTTGTGTCCCAGCTCAAATTTATAATATTGTTAATAGGTGTCCTTGTGAACATAAAAATTTCAGGGCTCTCAAGAATTTCAAAAAAAGCATCTAGAGTTGCTATTGCACACTACATGTGGTAAGCACCTCGTCTAATAAATGAGGCATGTTAGGCATTTGGGATTGGAAGAAGTCAAATGACTTTCTCCCTGTCATCTAGTGAATAAGTTAACTAGACTTTCTTTACTGGTTTCCAGTAGTATTTGCCTGAGACATGAAGAGTATTTGCAATAGTTGTATTCAGAATTCTTCACAAACTTGGATTCTTATGAAAATCCCTTCAAGTATAAGGAAGAAATTAGACATAACCTAATATTTTTAATTCTAATGGATTAAAAAAACTGAATAAGTAAAACAGAAGAAAATAAAACAAAGCAAAAACACGCTAGTCTGATTATCCTGCCTATTGTCTTTTATTAATGGTGGGATTTAAACGAGTGTTTTTGAGAAATGCAGTACATCCTCATTTTACCTAGTTTTCTCTTGATTCTGTTTATGTTGGTTAAATCCACTTTATGCAAAGTTAAAGTTTACAAATATAAAGACATTCCAGGGACATTGGGTACATTGTCTGAAATTTTCCAAAATGTTTTAAACATCCATTTTGTGCACAGACAAACACTTTAATTGTAATAGTGCTATACATCTACTTTATTAGGAAACTCAAAGGGTTAGAGTTATATTTATAATTGTTTCATCCTATATAATAAAGAGTTAATGTGCTAATTAGACCAGACAGCAGAACAACCTTCTGGAACAACCTTCCACAACAACATTCCAGAATGACCAGTGGGCAGGGCTGTGGGGCCGCTAGGCAGCCGGGGCTGTGAGGGCTGAGCCCCTTGCACAAATTTTGTGCATCGAGCCTCTAGTGTACTTATAAGGAAGGAACTTTATTGGTGGAATAGCGTTTATTATTGTAACTGTTATTGTTTGAGTGGCATGGTTTCACTGTGTTACAATCAATTAACCATTATTCTCATGAAATTCTATAAGAAATACTTCATATTTAATACCTTCACTCATGAACAACACCAAGAATTTCATTTCCCTTTGGGGCATACAGCTGTTTCCAGCCTACTCAGTGCCATGTCAGGGCATAAAATCATCTTGACAGAAAGCTCTAAATTATAAATAGTCCCATAATGACATTCAGCTTGGGCGGTACATTTTATAAAAGGAGTTATTAGGGAAAATGTCATTCTAACCCATTACTATAAGGAAAATTCCTCACATTTCTGCAGCTCTTTTGGACCCCAGATAATATTTACATATGTAAGTATTTAAAAGGCTATGGTTATCAGATTTACAAGTATAAAGACATACTAGGGATGTTGGATAAATGTTTTCTCAAATTTTCGGAAACTTTTTTTATCTAAAACTTTTCTATCACGAATACATCTTAATGCATGCCTTCTTTCTATGATGACTGCTGAAAGACTGGAATATTAACACTCCAAGGTTTGATATTATTCAAAAGGCATAACTCTGGTAATACTTCATATATTATAAAAGAAACAAAAGAATCTGAAGTTGATTTATTTCATTGGTATCCTATAAGTAACTTCATAATATTGGGTATTGAATAAAATTTTGTGAGACTTTTTTCCTAGCATAAATGCTGATTATGGATTAGTTGGTGTTAGTGTTCTGATTTTTAAATACCTAATTAATTCTGGCATCCTCTTGGCACATTTAAGTCCTACAAGAATCTGCTTTGAACCCAAAGAATACTTTTCTTTGAACAAAATTATATTTTTTCTAAAAAGCTTCAATTTTTTAAATAATTTTATTTCTGTAAATTATCTTTTTGTTTTTATACTGCTTACATAACAGGTTCTTTCAGTACCTGAAAGTTGGGATGGGTAAGAGAGTGAATGGGAAAAGCAGAGGAAGGTAACATTTGTAATGAGTCCAGGTTGCAGACCTATACTTTTCAAGCTTTGGCCTGTGTTATGGTCATCACTGAAAACATCTAGAACATTGCTGGTTGGAGCTGCCATCGTGGAGATGCCAATGTTAGGGTAACAGGAACATTTAGTCTCTGGATATGTGTATATATACGTGTGTATGTGTATGTGAACATTCAAAGTCATAGCCCCCAGCTCAGGAGTTTGTAAACATTGTCACATGGTGCTGTTTAATGAGCCAAAAAGTACCAAATGATTGCTGATCCCTACTTCACTCTTCTAATTCAGTTTTTAATCACATTTTCTTCTTTGATCCCTAATCATTCTTAATAGAGACATTTTCTTAGTTGACTTTTGCCAGTTTAGCAACATTTTATCCCTCTTTTAGGCATATCTTGAAAACAGCATAATTGGCTTATTCTTTCCTTTCTCAATTTCTGGCTCTTAAAAGTGATTTCTGTCAAAGGTTCCATGTTCTGAGTTGTTCCCTATGCTCCCTAATCACTTTAGCCACTTAGCTTTGAAACTGCCTGGTGAGAAACAAAGTTGTCCTGGCAGATGTAGGTCAGTCGCTTGATTTCTCATTTTCCTCATCCCCCCGTAACAGGACCCAAAGATGATGAGAAAGTATAATATTTTTAGCTTTCTTTTAAAATCTTTCTATTCTGAGTGAGTTTAAGCCACTCCAATTTCTGATGTTTTAAGAGAATCCTGCTGTTTATTCCAGATTAGATTCCAGCTTTATAAAATAATCTTTTGTGTTGACTTTCAGCAGGGGAGGAACACAAATCAGTCAACTTGATTTATTTAGCAAATATGATGGCCTTCTGTTATTTGCCAGGCACTGTGCTTGCCACTGAGGATAACAGTAATGGGAGACATTTTCAGAGGACCTCATAAATTAGTGAAGAAGATGGTTAATATACTCAAACCTCTGTTGGTTGGTGAATTAAATTGCTAAGCAAATTATTTTAGGCCCCTGCAACAGATGCTTAATGATCTTGTGGTTAATACATCCCTGGTCTGAGGGTTAGAGGATTTTCTTTTCGTTCTTTTCTGTTGACATGTCCTCTTCCATCATATTTGTAGTATGATGCTGCAAAGTCAGTAATGTCTGTTTATAAAGTATTAGAGATCTTTGGGCAAAAGCGTTGGGTCAACAATAATATTATCCTTTCAACAAACAGGAACTGAACATGTATGATTGAAGCATTGCATGTTAGGCTCCAGGAGAGATAGAAAGGTAAATGAGAAGAGTGTCTAGGTCTAGGAGCAGGCAATGCAGTGTTTGGGGTGGAAATGGGAGATGGTGGAAGTTTGTGGAGGAGGGGGTAATAATCAAGACTTTCTCTAGTACTTTCATTAAAACCAAATGTATGTGTAAATGAGACTCTTATGATAATTATATCATTTGATAACTCTTTTTCCATCTGTTCAGATGACTTGTAATTGAATATTTTCTATAAGACTATGGGCATTGTAGATTCAAATATTGTTCGTTTCTTATTAACCTAGTTAAATAGTTTTCTTTAGCTTTGTCTCCCTTTCACTTGTATTGCCATAGTTCTTAGTCATCATTATTAAAAGACATCTTTTGAATCTCAACTATGATAAGTGTCAGCGTTTTGAACTTTGAATAATATGCCGTACCATTTCATGGGGCTAAAAAATCATCAACAATCCCCTTCCACAAGTGTTGACTATAAAAATGATTTCAATGTTACCTAAATAAGTGACAATATAAAGTCAAATATAAACTCTTTATACTTTTAGCTCTCATTACCATAAGAAATCTAATAGAAATAAGATCAATACATATGGACATTTACCACATTAATTTAATGTTACAGATGAAGTTATTTTCCTGAAATTAAATTGCTGCTAAACAGTGTGAATGTGATCCTGACAGCTACAATATAGATTTTTTTGAGCTTGTTATGCTTATGGGGCCATGTGCCTTCAGATGACTCAGATTTTTCCAGTACACTTTTCCAACCCACTGGAAAAACTTATTTGTATGGTGTAGTGTTAGGTCATGTGACCTTCACTTGGTATATCATTTACATATTAAGTGCCTTTATGTTCTATTTTCTTAGCCTGCAACAAATTAAGAACTGCTTTGCTCCAACACAATGGTGAATGCTTCAATGAATGTTGGCACCAACATTGCAGAACAATACTTAGTTATGAGCTAGCAGTTAGATAATCCGAGTATACTTCTAGTAAAGCTTTGAGATTGTTGTGGATATAAAAATAGAAAATTACAAAGTACTATAGAGTACAATATAACGGACCACTAACAATATATTCACAAAGATTCCTTGGACTTCAGTTTGAGAAATATATCAAATAATATATATACATATACTTAGACACTATATGTGGTGTGAACAAATAGAAATCCAACAACTATTATAAAATCAATCATACAGGTACTACAGGGATAGAAACCACTACATTATTAAAATGATTAATTATTGAATAATTTACTTTATTTGTAGATACACTGCTATTTTTGAGTGCTTGTGTTATTTTTTGTAAAAATTAACAAAAATAAGTTTTTGTTGGATGATGCTAATAAGCATTAATTAAGAATAAAGCAAGGTTTTGCAAATTATTCAAATAAAGGACAATAAAAGTTATTCATTATAATAAAAGACAATGGAATTGTATTGGGCTCAGGATCAAAATAGTAGTAGTCATCACTAGGCTTCCTCAGGTAATGTAGGTAAAGGAAGAGATTGGAGTTTTGAAAGCATTCTCTTTCTGCAGAGTTGTCAGACTTTATAACAACAGGCTTCACTAACCAGAACTGCAGCTCTCCCATTCAGGGTCTAAGGGAAATACATTCTGGCTCTCCCCTCCTTCCCTCCCCCCGCCCCCCATCTTGTCCAGTCTGAGCTTCTCAAGTTGTCTTGACTAGCTCACAGAAATAAACCACTGCTAGCTTAAAAACAGCCAGTGTTTTTTTGGGAAAAATACTGAAAAAGGAGATGGATAAAGTACAAATAAAGCAGAGGGTATGGAGAGATATACATAGGGGTCTGTCTATTCCCAGTCAATTCTCTTCAGTTCATAAATACTAGAGAAATGTGCTATGTTCACACCATTTGCTACATTTGTCACTCGAATCTTGGTCATTAGATATTAGAAAGGAACAAATGAAAGTATGAAAGTAAAGACTTACCTTGATTTTCTAATGTAAAGCATATAAATCTAAAATTTTAATTGTTTAATCTGGCCACCTCTGGGAAAATAATCAATTTATGTTATTCTCTGGTTTAAAGTCTTTAAAGACATTACCACTGCTTATAGGACCTTTGTGAATTCTCTTCTGCTGGTCGCATAACATCCCACGTTGCACTTTATATTCCAGTGATGCTGACCTACTTGAGTTCATTCTCTACTAGACTGTGACCTCTATGAGAAGAGGTTCCAGAACATCTCTGAACACCTATCTTGTAATAATCCTTCAGCAAAAAATATTAACTCTAATTGGAGGAATTTGGTCAAAGCACATTGACAGCGAGATCTTTTCCATCTTCAGTGTATTTTATTTCGATTAGAGCAGTGAAATTAGAGGTAAGGAGCAAGTTAGAAGACCAGAAAAATCCAGATTTTGTACAAACTCTGAATAGTTGAGTTCAATTAAGTGTGCATTTGTTGAGTAATGAACATGTCCTGCTACTCATGGAGTTCAGTATCTTGTGTGGTTATCAAAGCCCCATTATTGACTATGTATAAAATGATGGAGGGATACAAGGAATATAAAAAATAGTTGAACTGTTCTGCTGAAGTTTTTGTTGTTTTGTTTTTAAATTTGGATTCTAGAGACAACTGGTAAAGACAAGAGCATGAGTATTTCAAGTTTCATTTTGAGAACTGAGTCATAGATGTTGCATTTCAAGCCAAGTAAAGGTTTGATTACTTTACACTTCATGGCTTTTTAAAATTCCAGTTGCTATAACAACTTTGATATTTCTTTATTATTTTTAGTACTTCCGTTGCCATAACAATAAGATACCTTAAAAAAATAGAATTTTTTATAAGGAAAAACCTCTTTCAATTAAAAGTGAATTTGAATAAACATTTATTTCCTATAATGTGAACCATTATTTAAAATGTAATTGTGCTATTATGTTTTCATATTTTTCACAGACTTTTGCGGAGATGTTGTAAAGTTAAACTTTTTCCTCTCTGTTTTTCCTCTATGTGAAAGTTAAAGATAGTGGCTGTATTGAACTCTTTCTGTGAGATAATATTTGATGGGATTTCATTGATATAAAAACCTTCAACAGTTTAATTTCTAGATTTGTTATTTCTTAGAGTAAGAGAACATGACTAATGAATAGCTCTTCCATAGAAGATACAAAAAACTTGGAATTTCCTTTTTCCTGTGTGTCTTTAAGTGTACTTATCATATCTATTGCCATGCTGAAATAGTCACCACCTCTCTGATCTGGAAATATCTGACAGCTCAAGCCTGGGCTAAGGCACTTTAGTAAACAGAGCAGTTCTACTATTTCCTTTTTGAGACAAAATCCTCATAAGTGTAGTTCTGATATTTAATCCTCCAGAAAATTAAAGATAGCAAATAAGAAGAGGAAGGAGGGGTACTGCATATTTGCTATGTAAATAGAGTCAGAAAATATAGGAAGCCATATATTCTTTTCTAGATGCCCAGTTAGTTGTGGAAATTAAACAGGTCTCTCTCCATACATATACTGGTATCTGCCTGCTATACATGTATACTGAATCCAGCAGCTACAGAGGCATGAGTATATCATCTGATAGTGTTCTAATTGATGCTAACAGTAATGATCCCAGCCTGCCAAGTTAACATTAAAGTATATTCAGAATTATTAGTTTAAGAGGGCAGAGGAGTGGATGATACTTCTTACAAAGATTTAAATGTAAAATTTGATAGAGCAAAACAAAATTTTTAAAATGTAAAAAGAGAAATTCTCAATTATTTGGGACTCACAAGATCTGTGTAACTGAGGTTTTCATGGACTAAGGTTTGGTAATTCCCCTCCCCAACCCCACCCCCACCAGTGCATGAATTTCATGCACTGGGCCTCTAGTACAAGAATAAACTCTGATTCACATACTCACAACTATAAACTCACTTTTGCCAACACCTATATATGATTTCCTGGCAGTGCCTTAAAATTCACTCAGGTAATTTAAGACTCTAATTTAGTGATTTTACACAAAAATGGAGCACTTGAAATATGCAAGTGCAATAATAGTTTTATCATTCTCTTTAGCAATAACTTACATGTAGCTAAAATACACAGATGTTAAATGTTACATTTAGATGAGTTTTGACATATATGCATGAATGTAGCACACAGCAATTGAAATACAAAATGTTTTCATCTTCCCTGAAAGTTTCCTTATACCTCTTGCCAATCAACACACACACACACACACACACACACACACACACACATACACACACATACACACACACACACACACAGACTCACCCTGAGGCAACTATGTTCTGATGGAATAGTCTGAGAAGGATAGATTTTAGTTCTTCTTTGAATGTTTGGTAAAACTCTCCTGTGAAGCCATCTGGCCCCGGAATGTTTGGTAAAACTCTCCTGTGAAGCCATCTGGCCCCGGGCTTTTGTTTGCTGGAAGCTTTTTTTTTTTTTTTTTTAAATATTTTATTGATTTTTTACAGAGAAGAAGGGAGAGGGACAGAGAGTCAGAAACATCGATGAGAGAGATCGATCAGCTGCCTCCTGCACGCCCCCCACCGGGGGATGTGCCCGCAACCCAGGAACATGCCCTTGACCGGAATCGAACCCGGGACCCTTCAGTCCGCAGGCCGACGCTCTATCCGCTGAGCCAAACCGGTTCGGCTGCTGGAAGCTTTTTGATGACTGCTTCAATATCCTCCTTAGTTATCGGCTTGAGATTTCTTGATTCTTCTTGATTGAGTTTTGGAAGGTCGTATTTTCCTAGGAATATGTCCATTTCCTCTAGGTTGTTTAGTTTGTTGGAGTAGAGTTGCTCATAATTTTTTTATAGTCTTTTGGATTTCTTTGGGGTCTGTTGTTATTTTGCCTTTTTCATTTCTGATTTTGTTTATTTGGGTCCTCTCTCTTTGCTTCTTGGTGAGCCTGGCTAGAGGTTCATCAATCTTGTTTATCATTTCAAAGAACCAGCTCTTGGTTTCATTGATCTTTTGTATTTTTTTTTAGTCTCTATGTCATTTATTTCTGCTCTGATCTTTATTATCTCCTTCCTTCTACCCACGCTGGGCTTTTCTTGTTGCTCTCTTTCTAATTCTTTAAGTTATAAAGTTAGATAATTTATTACCAGTTTTTCTTGTTTTTTGAGGTAGGCCTGTAATGCTATGAACTTCCGCTCTCAGGACTGGACCCCGAATAGCTGCAGCAATCTTGAGAAAGAAGAACAAAGTTGGAAGGATCACAATATCAGTTATCAGGCTATACTACAAAGCCACTGTTCTCAAAACTGGGTGGTACTGGCACAAGAACACACATATAGATCAATGGAACAGAACAGAGAACCCAGAGATCAACCCAAGCCATTATGCTCAATTAATATTTGACAAAGGAGGCAAGAGCATACAATGGAGTCAAGACAGTCTTCAATAAATGGTGTTGGGAAAATTGGAGAGATACATGCGAAAAAATGAAACTAGATCATCAACTTACACCATACACAAAAATAAACTCAAAATGGATAAAGGACTTTAACATAAGATGGGAAACCATAAAAATCTTACAGGAATCCTCGGGCAGCAAAATCTCAGACATAAGCTTAAGCAATATCTTCACCGATACAGCCCTTAGGGCAGTGATGGCGAACCTATGACACGCATGTCAGAGGTGACACGCGAACTCATTTTTTTGGTTGATTTTTCTTTGTTAAATGGCATTTAAATATATAAGATAAATATCAAAAATATAAATCTTTATGGAGAAACCAAGATGGCGGAATAGGTAAACACCGGAAATTGCTGCCTCCCACAACAACTTCAAAAATACAATGAAAAGACAAAACGGACATCATCCAGAACTACAGGAAGGCTGGCTGAGTGGAAATTCTACAACTAGAAGAAAAGAGAAAAGCACACTGAGACTCAGAGGAGCTGCGGAAGTAAAGTGCAGAGGTACGGAGGCTCGAGCACACGCGTGGAAAGGGGCTGGTACCTGAGGACGCGGCTGTCTTTTTGAATCGGGAGGGAGTCACAAGCTCCTGACTGCTCTGAACTCCGGTTCTGGGAAGTCTCTGGGGACCCAGGGCTCATACGGGGAGAAACTGGACTGTCTTGCAGCAGGCAGAACTCGGAACTTGAGGGCGGCTTTCCCTCAGAGGTGCTTGCAGCAATTACCGGGACACTGAGACGCGCGGCCCCTTAGGGCAGGGCTGAGGATCAACCATAGCTGCTTGCTCCGCCCTGTTGATTCCTAGACCCTGCCCCACCCAGGCTGTGGCAGAGGCTTTTGCATATGAATGCCCTGGCCTTTTGCAACCTGAAAATTACCAACAAATTGCAGCTGGGCCAGACAGACCCAGAACTTCCAAGAGAAGGCCCAAGGCCCCACAGCAGCTTGCATTGCTTCACAGCTGGGCCTCATCTGGGCACCTCCAAACCCCAAAAAAGGAAGGGAAATCTGCAGATCTCTTCGTAGCTCCTGCTGGGTAACCTCAGGCAGAGGCTAAATTGGCACCTCCTTAGATCCAAGAGCCAGTGTACCCAGTGGTCAGAGTGGGACCATCCAGATTACAACTCCTCAGATCCATAAGGGACACACTCAGGGGGCAGACTCAGTGAGCACCAAAGCCCCACTGAAGCAAGTCTTGCCCCAGAAGGGTGTCTTCAGCACAGAAGTTCTCCCACTGCAGACACAGCTGATTCTCACTGCCAATTGGCCTGGAGGTCAATTCCTCCCAGTGACACCTAAAACAATCAAGGCATAACTACAACAAGACTGTGCACAAAGCCCACAAGGGGGTGCACCAAGAGTGTCCACCTCAGGTAACTGGGGAGGCTGAGCCACTGGGCCCTATAGGACACCTAGCACACAAAACCACTCTACCAACACAGGGAAGCATAAAAAATGCGGAGACAAAGAAACAGGTCACAAATGACAGAAATGGAGGAAAGAAAAGGACTGGATATAGAGTTCAAAACCACGTTTATAAGGTTTTTCAAGAATTTTCTGGAAACCGCCGATAAATTTAGTGAGACCCTGGAGGACATGAAAAAAGACCAACTAGAAATTAAGCATACACTGACTGAAATAAAGAATAATATACAGAGATCCAACAGCAGACAAGAGGATCCCAAGAATCAAGTCAAAGATTTGAAATACAAAGAAACAAAAAATACCCAACCGAAAAAGCAAAAAGCAAAAAGAATCCAAAAATATGAAGATAGTATAAGGAGCCTCTGGGACAACTTCAAGCATACCAACATCAGAATTATAGGGGTGCCAGAAGAAGAGAGAGGGCAAGATATTGAAAACCTATTTGAAGAAATAATGACAGAAAACTTCCCCTACCTGGTGAAAGAAATAGACTTACAAGTCCAGGAAGTGTAGAGAACCCCAAACAAGAGGAATCCAAAGAGGACCACAACCAAGACACATCATAATTAAAATGCCAAGACCAAAAGACAAAGAGAGAATCTTAAAAGCAGCAAGAGAAAAAAAGTCAGTTACCTACAAGGGAGTACCCATACGACTGTCAGCTGATTTCTCAACAGAAACCATGCAGGCCAGAAGAGAGTGGCAAGAAATATTCAAAGTGATGAATAGCAAGAACCTACAACCAAGATTACTTTATCTAGCAAAGCTATCATTCAGAATTGAAGGTCAGATAAAGAGCTTCACAGATAAGCAAAAGCTAAAGGAGTTCATCACCACCAAGCCAGCATTATATGAAATGCTGAAAGGTATTCTTTAAGAAGAGGAAGAAGAAAAAGGAGCTCTTACCATTTGCCACAGCATGGATGGAACTAGAGAGCATTATGCTAAGTGAAATAAGCCAGTCAGAGAAGGATAAATACCACATGATCTCACTCATTTGTGGAATATAATGAACAACATAAACTGATGAACAAGGACTGATCCAGAGACGGAGAGGCATTGATTGGACTGTAGGGCCTTGGAGGGAAGGTAGGGGAGGGTGGGGGTAAGGGGGAAAGATCAACCAAAGGACTTACATGCAAACATATAGGTCTAACCAATGGACATGGACAACGGGGGGGGGGCATGAGTGGAGGGGGTAGGGGGTAACGGGATAAAGACATATGTAATATCTTAATAAAAATATATTTAAAAAATAAAAAAATATAAATCTTTGTTTTACTATGGTTGCAAATATCAAAAAATTTCTATATGTGACACGGCACCAGAGTTAAGTTAGGGTTTTTCAAAATGCTGACACGCCGAGCTCAAAAGGTTCGCCATCACTGCCTTAGCGCAATGAAAACTAAGGAGAAAACAAACAAATGGGACTACATCAAAATAAAAAGCTTCTGCACAGCAAAAGAAACCATCAACAAAACAACAACAAGAACGTATTTGCCAATGTTATCTCTGATAAGGGTTTAATCTCCAACATTTACAGGAAGCTCATACAACTTAACAAAAGGAAGATAAACAATCCAATAAAAAAAATGGGCAAAGGACCTAAATAGACACTTTTCAAAAGAATACATACAGAAGGCCAAGAGACATATGAAAACATGCTCAAAGTCTCTAATCATCAGAGAAATGCAAATCAAAACAACAATGAGGTACCATCTCACACCCGTCAGAATGGCTATCATCAATAAATCAACAAACAAGTGCTGGAGAGGATGTGGAGGAAAAGGAACCCTCCTTCACTGCTGGTGGGAATGCAGACTGGTGCAGCCACTGTGGAGAACAGTATGGCGTTTCCTCAAAAAACTAAAAATGGAACTCCAGTTTGACTCAGTAATCCCACTTCCAGGAATATATCCCAAGAAAACAGAAACACCAATCAGAAAGGATATATGCACCCCTATGTTCATAGCAGCACAATTTATAATAGCTAAGATAAGATTTGGAAACAGCCCAAGTGCCCATCAACAGATGATTGGATTAGAAAACTGTGGTACATCTACACAATGGAATACTATTTTGCTGTAAAAAAGAAGGAATTCTTACCATTTGCAACAGCATGGATGGAACTGGAAAGCATTATGCTAAGCAAAATAAGCCAGTTGGAGAAAGATAAATATCACGTGATCTCACTCTTTTGTGGAATATAATGAACAGTATAAACTGATGGAAAAAAAATAGAACCAGAGTCATAGAAGCATCAAACAGACTGTCCAACCTATGAGGGAAGGCAGGGGTGGCTGGTGGTGAGGGGGTAAAAGATCAACCAAAGGACTTGTATGCATGCATCTGAGCATAATCAATGGACACAGACCTGGGTGGGGTGGGGTGGGGTGAGGGCATGTGCTGGGGAGTGGGGATGGCCGGGGAGTGGTCAATGGGGGTAAAAAGAGACTTAGGTAATACTTTAAACAATAGAGAATTCAAATTAAAAAGAAAAAACGGAACTAGTTTGCCTGTCCGAGAACTTCATTGTATGTGCATATCACAGTTTGTTTATCCATTCCCTTATTGATGGATGGATGGTTGTTTTCAGTTTTTGGCTATTAAAAATAAAGCTGCTGTGTACATTTTTATACAAGTTTTTTTTAATGGATATATGTTTTTGTTTCTAGTGGGTAGATTTGATGGGTTAGGGCAGATTTGTTTAATGTTATCAGAAACTCCCAAACTGCTTTAAAGTTGGGCCATTTTACATGATGACTTTCACTTATTCTGCATCCTTACCAACATTTAGTATTTGTTAATGTTTTAATATTAGCCATTCTGGTGGGTGTATAATGGTATCTTATTGTGATTGTAGTTTGCTTTTTCTTGATGCCTGTTGATACTCAGCACTTTTTTTATATTCTTAATGGTCATATGTATACCTTACTTTGTAAAATGTCTATGCCAGTTTTTCTCGTTTTTAAATTGGGTTATTTGTATTTCTATTAACAAATTATAAGAGTCAATTGTATAACTTGGACCACAAGTCCTTTGTTAGATATGTGTTTTGCTAACATTTTCTCCCAGTCTTTTGACTTGCTTATTGATTTTCTTAATATCATTAGAAAATCAGAATTTTGATGTTAAGTGTAAGTTATTAAATTTTTTTATAGTTATTGTTTTTAGTATTCTAAGATATCTTTGTTTACTCTCATATTATGCAGGTATTCTCCTTCTAGAATGTTTTCCCAGAAGCTATATATTTATAGTTTTAATTTTTATGTATAGATCTATGATCATCTCCAATGTTTTTTTTGTGTATGGTATGAGGGAAAGGTCTAAGTTCATTTTCCTCCAGATATCCAATTTTTCTACTGCAATTTACTGAAAAGATTTTCTTTTCCTCTGACTTGTTTTAGATTTTGTTGAAATTTGGTTGGTAATTAAGTGTGGGTTTATTTTTGGACTCTATTCTCTTCTGTGATCTGTTTATCCTTATGCCAGCCTTCATTACCTTGGCTTTAGAGTAAGTTTTGAAATCAGTTTGCCAGTCTTCCAACTTTTTTATTCTTTCCCCATATTGTTTTAGCTATCCTAGGTTCTTTGTATTTATATATAAATTTTAGAAACAACTTGTTAGTGCTATAAAATATCTGCTTGTATTTTAATTGGAATAGCAAATAAATCAGCAAATAAATCTATAGATCAATGTGAGAAAAACTGGCATTATTAACAATATTGAGTCTTCTAATCCATAAGAGGCTATATATTGCTACTTATTTTAATTTTTCTCAATGACATTTTGTAGTGTGCAAGGTAGAGGTCTTATACATCTTTTGTTAAATTTATCCATATTTTCCTGTTTTTTTTAGGCTATTGTAAATGGTTTATTGTTTTAAAATTTTATTTACAATTGTGTGTTACAAATGTAGTGATTTTTGTATTATTGACCTTGTATTTTGACAAAGTTATTATTTCTAATGGGTTTTGGGTAGTTTGAAAGTATTTCTTATATATACAATTACGCCTTCCTTTTCTTGTATGGCTTACCTATTTCTTTTTTCTTGCCTGTTACACTGTCTGGGACCTCTGATACAGTGTGGACAGAGGTGGTGAGAGCAGACACTTTTGCCTGGTTTCCCATCTAGAGGAGAAAGCATTTAGTCTTTCACCTTCAATATCATGTTAGCTCAGGTTTTCCCATGGACTGTTTCTCATGGTTTTCCAGGTTGAGGAAGTTTTCTTTTGTAGTGTGATTAACTTAACCTTTGTTAAATATTTTTTAATTGTCAATAACTTACATTACAGTGAAATGAAATTAACAATATAAACTTGGTTTTTTTGCCTTTGAGAGGCCACTAAATCAGTGGATTGTAATATGTGCTGCTTCAGAGTCTTTATTTTTTTTAGCACTGAAACCACCTTGCCTTGATATTGTTTTTTTTTTTAAATATATTTTTATTGATTTCAGAGAGGAAGGGAAAGGAAGAGAGAAATAGAAACGTTAATGATGAGATGGAATCATTGCTCGGCTGTCTCCTGCACAGCCCCTACTGGGGACCAAACCCACAACCCGGGCATATCCCTTGACTGGAATCAAACCCAGGACCCTTGAATCTGCAGGCTGAGGCTCTATCCACTGAGCCAAACTGGCCAGTGGCGCCTTGATATTGTTAATACTACATTTGATAGTACTACATTTAAAATACATTGGCACTGCATTTTGCAGCATTTGTCATTTTAAAAATAAGTAAATAATCATCATCTCTTGCTAGATATGATTTTTTCAAAGCACTAGTTAAATATTCATATAGAATCGGGTTTAGGTAGTAGTATTGATGAATGTTACCCTTAATTTAAATATATTAGAAGACTAATCATTCTCCCCCTGCAATTTGGTCATAAATTTTATAGCTTTCATGTGACGCTTATGTCAACAAGGGATTGCAAGGAACTCTGTGTAGTTAAATTTCACAGAAACTGGTTACTAGTGTTTTTCTGTCATCTTATAGACTCTTTAAGCTTTTTATATGATTTATATTAAAATGATATTGAATATTTATTTGTTCAACTCCTATTCTATACCCAACTCTGTAGTGTAGACACTTGAGATATAATGAGGAACAAAATGTTGCTTCGATCATGGGGCTGGCAATCTAGTCAGGAAGACTCCCCTGGATGAAAGAGATCATTATAACTATGGTAAGTGTGGAATCTGGTGTAGTCTGGGAATTCATGGAAGATTTCTCTGAGGAGATAGTATTTGAACTGAAAGCAAAGAGTACACCTGAATTAACTAAGAGAAGTGTGATGGCATAGTAAGCAGCAGGTACAGACAACCTAGGCAGCAGGGAACATAGTACATATATGTGGGACTAGGGGAGGGTGGAGTGATGGGGGAAACAGAGCCAGTTTAGCTAATCCTAAACAATATAGAAGAGAGAAGTAAGATTGGCTAGATATATGGAGGCTGGATTTTATAGGGCCTGTTAGATCTTTATCTCTAAGGGCAGTGTCAAACCACTGAAGTAATTTAAACAGAAGAGTGGTACAATCTGGTTTGCATTTTGGAAAGAATATTCTTTCTGTTTTGTGCATAATGGATTGAAAAGAGGCTACATAAAATTCAGGAAGCCACTACAGTAGTCCGCACACAAGATGATGCTAGCTTGCTTAGTGTAGTGACAGTGATGATGGAGAAAAGTTAACCAATGGGAGTAGTAGTAGAAGAAATAGTTAAAATCTGAATGTATACATCATTGGTACATATAATAAATATATTTTAAAACCTTTTACTTTATTCTATATTTGTTTACTTTTTAATATATTATATTAGTTGTGTAGTTCTCCTTGATAGTCATTGCCTACTTCTATCCTATTTACCATCGATGGCTAACGTCCTTCTTGCTTTTCTGTAGAGAGCCTATTGAGTAATTGCTTAGATGTTTAATAACAAAATATTGATACATAAAAGAATATATAAAACATCTTTAAGGTATAAATAAAAAACCAAATACCTGTGATGTATCATCTCATATAGTAATAGAGTTTTAGCTGTTAGAAGTAATCTGGAGAAATCCCAGGCAGGCAGGCAGGTGAGCGATTAGGAGCCAGAGGTCCTCTTAGAGATTTTCTGACTAGCATCCATCAGTTGGAAGGAGAGGAAGGGTAATAACTGTATTAAGAGTGGCAATAATCAAACACCTAATGACCCTGCAAATGAAGAGAATTATGCCTAATGTAAAAACAAAGAATGCTTAATGTAATGAGCTATGTAGATATATGATAATAATACTCTTGTTATTAGAGCTTCACATTGTAAATTAGTCCCTATATAATCAGATCTGAGAAAAGGGTGGGAAGGAAGAAAAGTGAGGGACTAGTAGAAACAGTCAGTCTCTAAACAGAAGAAAATTGTCTTGTTAGAACTACTGAAACTTTGGTGGAAGTTGGTGGAAGGATAGAAGGAAGCTTAGTGGGTCAAAGGCACTGCTCCTTGAACTTTCCTTCTCATATACCTTTGAAAGCATGTACAGTTACGTGTTATTTATAGCATTCTTACATTCAGATCCCTGCCTGTGATTTTTGGGAAATAAATGTGCTTTAGTGGTCTACTATTTGAATTTCCATAAATGAGATTTTTTTTTGCCATGTACCTGATTTTAGAAAATTATAATTCAAAACTGTCTTTAAAATGTGTAAAATCTGTACTTGAAAATCATTTGTTTAGATGCTTTTTATTTTTCAATGGTTTTGTAGTAAAACATTATTTGACTCTTCTTTGTATGGAATGTGGGATCTTTCTACATTTATGAATATTTATCTAATGTAATTTTAATTTTTAATATTATTGTAAAATGTTAGTTAAATCCAATTTTGTATGATTTTAATACTTTTAGGCATTTCTAAAATCAAAATGCTGCCCTAACTGGTTTGGCTCAGTGGATAGAAAGTCAGCCTGTGGACTGAAGGGTCCTGGGTTCGATTCTGGTCAAGGGCACATGCCTGAGTTGCGGGCTTGATCCCCAGTGGGGGGCATGCAGGAGGCAGCCGATCGGTGATTCTCTCCAATCATTGATGTTTCTGTCTCTCCCCTCTCTGAAATAAATAAAAATATTTTTAAAAAAGTCAAAAATGCTTTCCTATAAAATAGGACTTTTCTAGCCTTTTAAAAAATTGGCATATGATTGAAATATAATATCCTATTAGTTTCAGGTATACATCATAGTGATATGATATATATTCCTATATAATAAAGAGGTAATATGCAAATTAACCCTCACACCCTCAGAAGATGGCAGCCTATGACCAGGCTGGCAGGGGGGTTAGTTAAGGATGACCAAACGACTGAACAAGCAGGCTGCGTGGGGGGGGCGACTAGGTTGGCAAGGGGGTTAGTGAGGGATGACCAAACGACTGAACAAGCAGGCTGCATGGGGTGACCAGGCCGGCGGGGGGGGGCAGTGAGAGGCAACCAGGCTGGTAGGGGTGGCAGTTGGGGGCAACCAGGCCAGCAGGGGGGTCAGTTGGGGGTGACCAGACTGGTGTGGGGGGGCAGTTAGGGGTGACCAAGCTGGCAGAGGGGTGCAGTTTGGGGCGACCAGGCTGGCAGGGGAGGGCAGGTGGGGGCTATTAGGCTGACAAGGGGGGTAGTGAGGGGGAACTAGGCCAGCAGGGGGGGCAGTTGGGGGTGATCAGGCCAGTGGGAGCAGTTAGGTGTGACCAGGCTGACAGAGGGGGGCAGTTGGGGGTGATCAGGCTGTCAGGGGGCAATTAGGGGCGATCAGGCCAGCGGGGGAGGCAGTTAGGGGTGACCAGGCAGGCAGGCAGGTGAGCGATTAGGAGCCAGAGGTCTAGGATTGTGAGAGGGATGTCCAACTGCCAGTTTAGGCCCGATCCCAGGGATCGGTCCTAAACCAGGAGTCGGACATCCCCCGAGGGGTCCCGGATTGGAGAGGATGCAGAGGGTGCAGGATGGGCTGAGGGGACCCCCCCCTCCCCAAGCACAAATTTCGTGCACTGGGCCTCTAGTGTGTGTGTGTGTATAGAAATAATCCCCACAGTAAGACTACTTACCATCTATCATTATACAAAGTTATGACAATATTATTGACTCTATTCTCTATGCTGTACATTACATCTTTATGACTTATTTATCTTATAACTGGAAGTTTATACCTCATAATTCCCGCCCCTAGTTTCACCTGCCCCCCAACCCATCCCCTCTGGTAACCAACAGTTTGTTTCTTATACCTATGAGTCTGTTTCTGTTTTATTTGTTTTGTTTTTTAGATTCCACATATAATTGAAATTATATGATATTTATCTTTCTCTGTCTGACATATTTCACTTAGCATAATACCCTCTAAGTCTATTCATGTTGTTACCAATGGCAAGATTTCATTTTTTTAAAAATATATTTTATTGATTTTCCACAGAGAGGAAGGGAGAGAGACAGAGAGTCAGAAACATCGATCAGCCGCCTCCTGCACATCCCCCACCGGGGATATGCCCGCAACTCAGGTACATGCCCTTGACCGGAATCGAACCCGGGACCTCTCAGTCCGCAGGCCGATGCTCTATCCACTGAGCCAAACCGGTTTTGGCAAGATTTCATTTTTTATGGCTGAATAGTATTCCATTATATATTCACTGAGTGGCCAGATTATTATGACCACCCCTCAGTACTTCGTTGGGCCACCTTTTGCCTTCAATACTGTGGCGATTCTTCTTGGCATTGACTCCACAAGATGTTGAAAGGTGATGCAGGGAATCTGACACTATGCCTGATGAATAGCACTGTCCAGTTCTGTGAGATTTGAAGGTTGTGGAACCAGCTGCCTGATGGCTCTTTTAACTTCGTCCCACAAATGCTCAATTGGATTGAGATCTGGTGATTGTGGGGGCCACCTAAGCAAGGTAAAATCTCCCTCATGTTCTTGAAATCACTTCTGCACAATACGAGCACTGTGGCATGGTGCATTGTCTTGTTGGAAGAAGCCATCTCCATTGGGATACACCATCAACATGATAGGATGAACTTGATCAGCAATGATACTTAGGTATGTTGTGCTATTCAAACGTTGTTCCACACGAATTAAAGGGCCTAAATCATGCCAGGAAAACATGCCCCAAACCATAACACTGCCCCCACCAGCTTGAAGGGTTGTATTCATGCATGTGGGGTGCATGCTTTCACGCTGTTTCTTCCAAATTTTCACACTGCCTTCTGCATGATGCAACTGGAAACGTGATTCATCGGACCACATGACTTTTTTTCCAATGCTCGACTGTCCAATCCTTGTGTTCCTGTGTGAATTGGAGACGTTTTAACTTGGTAACTGCAGACAGCAAAGGTGTTCGAACAGGCCTTTGCTTCCATATCCCATATGATGCAGTGTACGTTTAATTTGCCTACAAACGTCAGGTGGTCATAATAATCTGGCCACTCAGTCTGTGTGTGTGTGTGTGTGTGTGTATGTATATGTGTATGTAT